>NW_015090865.1:5962771-6013094 GCF_001431845.1 Calidris pugnax | reverse complement strand
TTTTTTTTTTTTTTTTTTTTTTTTGTGGTTGGACTCAATGATCTCAGAGGTCCCTTCCAACCACTAAGATTCTGTGATTCTGTGATATCCTGACTGCTGAGAAGACGGACAGGACAAACAGCAGGAAAACACTGGAGAAGAAAGCCTTAGGGGGGCAGACAACTGAGCTCTGCTTAGAAATATTTGCAGAACATATACCCTACAACACGACCACGCCGTCACTCCTGCCCTGCAGCCTTGGGGACCTCCCATGCAATGATGAAAGCCAGAAAAACTGTGAAATGCTGTGAGCAGACAGGAGGAGAAATGGCAAGCTGGAGGGTGACTTGTGGGGTGGGGATATAAATGTTCAGAGGAAACAAAATTATATGGTTTTGTTTTTCTTTTTTTTTCTCCCAAAGTGTTCCTAATAGTTCAACTTGGTGGACTAAATATTTAGAATAAGCCTGTCTTGTGGGGATTTTATATCACTGTACATAATCTATAGCTTTGCATATACCTGCTGATTTAAGGTACATGATTGAAGTTCATATCTCACAAGTCACTTTTTAAGACTATCAGTACTGGGAGTTTATGTTTTGCTAATTTTATTGGAAGGGATGCCTAGAGGTCTAGACCTCCTGCTCAGATCAGACTGTCTTGTCCAGGTAAATTTTGAGTATCTCCAGCATATCTGATTCAGATATCTTTGCATCAGACACATCTCCAAAATACGCGGAGATGAAACAAGAACCAAACCTCAAATCTAGCCTCCCCCAAGCCATTTCCTTTCAATTCTCAACAGTTTTTTTTGGGGAAGGTTCTTTTGCTTTTCTGAGCAGTGATCTCTCTGAGAGCGGAGCTCAGCTCAGGGCTGGAAATGGTGGCAACAAAACACTGTTTAAAAGTCTGTTGTAGTACAGATCAAACCAAGGAAACCTCATCCTGCCATCTGGAGTCAGACCGAGAGGTGGAACGGGGCCAGGAGTGTGGAGGTGATCAGAAACACCCAGCCAGGGCCGGCACCGTGTAGGGGGACGGAGCTGGGAACAACCTGTGGCGGAGCATCCCTGGAACACGTGGAAATTGGCTCAGGCTTCAGCTCTGCCTGGAGCTGGGAAGATGGGCAACGCCAGGGGGTACAGCAGCCCGGGCATCCCCGGGGGGAGGCAACTGAGCCTCTGGCTCTTCCAAGCTCTGCTCATTGCTAAATCACAGCACCTCTCTTCTCTCATGCTTTTTTTTTTTTTTTTTTTCATTTGCTTGGTGTTTACTCTGGCCTTGAACTGCTTAGCTTTGCTCCAGGCACAAAATCAAGTGGCTTTTCCTCTTGTTCTCTTCTTACCTGGCCTCAGATACAGCAAACCAAGTCCTCAAGGAAAATACAATGCACTTCATATTGGCTCCCTCAATACTTTAAAAAAAAAAACCAAAACAAAACAAACCAGCCCTAAAAAGATCCCATTCCCTTCCCACACAGCCAAACTTTACAGTCTAGGAGCAAGCACTCTCCTCCCCATCTCTAGGGAAGCGGAGGGGTGTTATTTATTTTAGCAGACTGTTAGTTAACTATGAAGATAACGAGCAATGGAGGCATTGGTTAGAGAAACCTGGGGGCATTAAACTGCAGCTGCTGGGGAAGTTCTGGGGAAGTTCTCTAGGTGCCTCTCAAAGTACCTGCTCCGCTGCAGAACTGCAGGGAAACGTTTCCCAACACGGCAGCTCTCACTGATCGTTTCAATACATACAGAAAATAATGCGCTTAAAGACACTGTTTGGGGAATTTCCTCTCTTAAGCTGAGGTGAGCCTGTCTCTTGATTTCACTTTGTTCTGGATCAGGACCTTAAATGCAGCCCTTGGAGCTGGTGGTTGTTTGACCCCGGGTTTGCCTCGCACAACCCCGTCGCACCCACGCTCCAGCCGGAGCACGGGCGGGTGGCGCCGTGATCTCTCTTGGCTCTCACTTTTTTGGTCAAAATGTGAATTTCCTCTTGGCTCTGCTTTGTGCATTTGGATTTTCTGCAGCTGAGCTCTTCCCTCGCTCCCCCCCAGATGTGGGAGAAATATTCAAGCGAGTGGATATGGGGGAAGGAAGTTCAGGAGCGCCGGGGCTTTGCTGGGGCTGGGAGCCGCCTGCTGCTCCTGCCAGCTTCCCCCAGCAAATGTCAGCTCCCTGCTCCATCACGCATTTACCTCTGCAGCTTCGAGGAAATGACAGCTACGAGGTGTTGCTTTGCAGGAGGGAATAGCGCAGGTCACATCCTCGGCTAATGCAAAATGGCATAATGAAATGCTGATTGATACCCACCAGTAACCCAGCTCGCTAGTTAGTTACGCAAACGCTGGTAAAAATCCTTGTTAATTTAAAATTTCAAAGCCTTAGTGGCCCTTGATCCAGGGAGGGAAGGTACATCCCCAACGTGGAGCTACAGGTGCCCTCTGTCCTTCAACACTGAAGCTTTGAAGAGATTTAGATATGGCAAGTGCCAACACGATTCCGACGAATTAAAATTAAATGAGGAAAGTTGCGCTCAGAAAAAACCAAAGGAAGGATGTTGGAGCGAAGACCGATTGTGTGGCTGTGAAAAACCTCGGGCTGGAACTTAACGTATTTCCAGACTTTCTCAAGTTGGCTGAGTTTCTTCAAAAGGGAATATTTCCAGGCCTCCCGTGAGACCCAGCCCCACCAGCTCAGGCCAGGATGCGTGCACAGCCCCCGCTGCCAGGTAAAACGCCGCTGCTGGGAGAGTGACCGTCTTTGAAGCCTATTCAAATCACAGTTTAAACATGAATCCATGTAGTTTCTTTTGAGAATAAACATAAGCCTGGAAGGGAGAACCCGCCTTCCTCCACAAGCAACCATTTTGCCTCAGTGTTCCCTTTTTCATGGGAAATATCAGCATTTTGTGGTCAAGCTCATTATTTGCTTTGTAGGAGAGCGGGGTGTTTTAAGCCAGGGAACGAGCTCTGCTCCTCATTCATGTAATCAAAGGGCCGAGTATTCCTACTGATATTTAATACATTTCATCTCCTTCTTTTAATGCATACATTGAAGTATACTGTGTCTTTAAAAAAAATCTCGGCTTTGACTGTTAATTTAGCTTCCTACATACAGTCTCATTTACTGTTATCTATTTTTATTCTCACTGGGGATTAGGTAAGCAACTAGCAGTATTTCCAGCTGTCCTTTTTGCATCACTATTTGAAAACTGTGTAGACCACAAAGAACATAATTACAAAAACAAATTGCTGGTACAACTGCTCTGTTAATAAGCGGGGACCTGTTGTAAGTTCTGAAACTTAGAACGACCGTTTCAGTCTTCTGTTTTCATTAAACTGTGGTTGCAGAGAGCAGATATAATTGCATTTCTTTTCTTTTTAAAGGCTACAGGTTACCTGAAGTAATTTGTATGTTACTTTTTTTCTCTGTAAGTCCAAACCAGTTCTCTCAATGGAAAACATTACATACTAGGGGTCATTCCACAAGTGTTTTGCATTAGTGCAAAAATTGCATTCATGTACTAGGATGTTTAAGCACCTACAAAGTTGTCGCCAACCATCTGCACTGCTGGTAGCACTAAATCAGCCGGGTACATACGCAAAGCCAATGTAATTTATCTGTCAGGCAGTATTTCATTTAAAACATATTCCTGTAAAATATGAAATACTTAGAGGCACCCACTTTCCTATTTGAGTTTGACGTTTTCCATTACTACCCCGGCAAAATTGTCTTTTTAATGGAGCAAGAAAATCTTTGTGCACCAGGGCTCCAGCGTTAGGAAAGGGGTTTCAATTTGCATTATGTTAATAGGCAATTATCAGTGGAGGACAAATGAGGGATCCCATGTGGGGGTGTGTTTGGGGGGCTGCTGCTGCTGCCCCGCTTGGAATCGCTGGGGCTGGAATGATGCTGGATGGGGGGAAATTCTTCCTGCAGCTCCAGGGCAAAGCAAAGCACTCCCAGGGTATCCAAAGCCAAACGTGTAGAAGCCAAGGTGCTGTTTCATAGCACTACAAAGAAAGCCAGGTGAGCTTTATGAAGCTTGAGTTTAATCTTTGACTCAGATTTATGCGAGGAAGCCTTCTAAGTCTGGAAATACCCAGTGCTGTGTTTTCCCATTCCCCATGATCTGAGAGACTTAGGCTCCATGTAGGCTACGGCACCAACACGTGTATTTTTACAGTTCATGATCCAAATTGTTTGTGCAGAAAAATCTGACCTGGAGGTGGATGGAGAAATAATCTCATTTTGTCCTATTCTTCACATTCTGCAAGGTACAGTGTTAATAAAACATTTTCAATAAACAAACTAACCAGCCATAAGTTGCTGCTTTTAATATAAGACACAAAGTCTCTGTATGATTTTTCCAGATTCTGCACCTGATTAATGACATACCACTTTGGCTGAATTTATGTTCGGGGAAAGTGCAGGGTGTACTTCCTTCGCAAACAGAAACAATATGTGCAGGCTCCTTCTCTTACCTGCACCATATGCCCAAACGAAGAGGAGGAGGAGGAGGAGGAGGAGGAGGAGCAGAAGGGAAACCTCCTAACTGTGTTGGGTGTTCGGCCGAGGGCGAGCCAGGGTGGCCAGGATCTTGAGACAGAGGGTTTTATTTAGTTTTATTTATTTAGATTTTGCCCTCCTGCATCTAACTCAGATTGAAGCTATTCCACTAAGATAAGTTAATTCGATGCACAATGTATTAAAAATGCACAAACAATACAAGTAGCTGGAGAAATGTAACATTTGTTCACAGCAAAGACAGCTAAAGTCACCAAACCCGCCGCAATTTTATACATCAAAAAATTCCTGATTGTATCAGAAGACAGCATAAGTTCAGGATAAAGTACTTAAAAGAAATCTGTTATGATCAGGATACTGATAATTTCAAAACAATATCCTCAGCAGTGACAAAACAATGTTTGCCTCTGCTCTGCTTGATAAGGTAATTGTACATAAATTAACATATACAGTGTATTGAAAGTGAAAATTGAAGCCTTGACACAGCGATAGAAAACTTGCTGTGTTAAGTATTAGCAGCCAGGA
Organism: Calidris pugnax; assembly: GCF_001431845.1. Classification (NCBI taxonomy): domain Eukaryota; kingdom Metazoa; phylum Chordata; class Aves; order Charadriiformes; family Scolopacidae; genus Calidris; species Calidris pugnax. Next base: position 6,008,064 of record NW_015090865.1, on the reverse strand, counting down.
CAAGACCCTAAATTTATAAAACATTACAAATGTTTGGGTTTTTTTTTTTAAAAAAAAAGCCCACAACATTCTCTGTGTTTAATAGACTCATATGCATCAACAGCGAAGACAACTGGAAAGATAAATGCCCCAACCATGACACTGACTTTAAAATATGTGGTTTTCTCCTAGAAAACCTCATCTCCCAATTCTGATGTCTATTTCCAGCTGTGACTAAAAATTATATTGCTACTTAATGTCCAGCCAGAAGAAGTGGAGAAAAACCACACCAGATTGTGCCATACAATGTCTTGCAAAGCCAGCTACGGTGGAGATGAAGAAACATGGTTGGAACTGCTGATGCAAAATGATGGACACAGAATTTAGTCATTATATTTGGCCACGACCCAGAGAGAAGAGTATCAGATCATCCAGGGTTGGCCCCAGCATGTCACAGAGGACATCTCGAAGCAGAATGGCCAGAGGACAATGTCAGGTATGAGCATGTCCCATCTAACCATGCTTCTGGTGAAGGACACGTCTATTCTTTCTTTCCAGGTTAACATGGAAACAGCAACACAACCTTGATCAAAGCAGACCCTGGTGTAAAAACGTCTGGGGTCCATAAACATCTTGCTCTGATACATCTTTTAGATCTCCATACTCAGGAGGATACAGTCTACCTGCAACGGAGCAGAAGGTAGAAGACAATCTACAAAGAGGGAGGTTTCTGGGAAAACTCTGTGGGCTGAAAGGGGGGGGCAAAGCCAAGGGCTTGCTTCCACTGTTGGCCTAACTTTTAAATCAGTTTTTAATTGCATGAAAAGCCGTCCTCATCCCTTTTGATTACATCCTTCTATCGCCCTCAGAACTGCAGCATCTGAACACCTTATTAATAAAAGCTATTTTGGAAAATAAAACTCCTTCGGAATATATGAGGATTAACACTATATATAGACCACGATGGCTTAAAAGAGATTGTTATGGTCTATTGTGCAAATACATATTTACTAGAGCTTTTGAAATACAGATCATGCAAATATGTATTCAGGGACTTTTAAAAATGCAGATTATTGACCTGACAGATCATAAAGGCTCCTTTGAAACCATTCTGGGTTACAGTATCATGTAAATACTTATTTAGGCAATTTTTAAAAATCTTCACTAGTACAGTCAGTGAAAATCCTCATGAAAATAAATGTTTTTTCTCACCTGACAGCCGCAGTTATTTTGAAAGCTAAATACCTCCTTCCCCCACATTTACAAAATCCAACCCCATCCTACCTGGGGGTGGGAAAGCTGTGCTCTACAGGGTAGAACATCACCCGTCAGTGGGGTGGTGACCACCCCACAGCAGCAGAATAAATCCTTTGTGTTTTACAGTTGCCTGATGAGCCCATGGCTGTATGTACCAATCCCTACCCCCAGCTGCTGGGGAGGACAATGGCCACCTCCTGGGACAGCCCTGGGCAACCCAGGAGAGCACCCACCTGGTCCTTGGCGTGACTGGGTGACCCACATCCTGGTGATGGGGCAGGATGGTCACAGCTCCCAGAGCAGCGAGAGAACTGGTTTGGTCATTTGAGTGACCTGGGTCTGAAACAGAGCCTGGCTAGGGGCAGTGGGAACGACATTCTCCTCTAAAAAAGCTCTTGTACATGCTACAGCTCACATTTTAGGTGTTCAGGTGTTGTCTCTGAGTTGGAAAGATGGCCAGCAGTGCCTTGGCAAGCTCTTTCAGCTCCCTATGCATAAGAAATAACCCTTCTGTCCTCAGCAGGAGACAGTGTGTGCCGTTTCCAGAGGTCAGGGCGAGGTGTGACAGCAGCAGAGGATGGGAGCCTGTGCTCTCCAGCACCTTCCCCACCCTCACGGTGAGGGCAGGTCCTTGAAGCCTCTTGAGAAACACAGAATTAGGTGGGGACACAGACAGCATCCCTAAACCTGGGCGCAGAAGACTGGACTGACAGGAAAGCCTGTCCAGAAAACATTACCCACCGACAGAAGAAGGTAATAATAAGGAATGGTGGTTAAATATTTTATAACAAAAAGAGAAAAAATGAGAATTCATCCTGCACAGGCCACGTACAACCAGTCAGGGAGGTGTAACTTCCAGCCACTGCAGCATGGGCTGGATTTCAGCTGGTCGCTTTGGGGACGAAACCAGCATTTTTTTATTAGCAATTTCCTGAACCAGTTGATATTCTCAGTTTTACACAGATCTTTTATCATTCAATATTACATTGATAATATAATGGCATTTGTTAATTTGTATTCACATGTACAGTTAAGAAAGCAAAAGCAACTGTTTATGTACACGGCCCAGTAGTACAATGGTTGTTATGTTTTGTTATGTGTTATAATAACACAGTCTTCCAAGAATTTGTGCGTGTGTGTTAAACTGATTGTGCCAGGTGATTGTAATATTCCTGGAGCACAGACACTGCCTTGATGAATAGTGGTGTAAATGCTCCAGCAATTTTGCACATAAATGTGTCAGCTCTGGTCTACATAATGGAGAGAGGTCCTTTCATGGACTGGATAAAAGCGAGTTTATGAATCATGGAAAAACATGCTTCCCATAGAAAAAAGCATGTTATGTGAATTTTCTTCGGAAAGTCCTCAAAAAAGCCCCTCAACCTGGAAAGCGGCCAGAGCATTTTAGTGCTCTTTTGTCATTCTGATGGTCGAAGAGAGCTGTTCATGGTGATTAACAAGGGTGTGCGGGTTTGGGTTTTTTTAAGATCCAACTACAAACAAAAGGTAGTAAATTTAATTTTCATTAGGGTAGAATTACTGTTCTCTTACTACGAGCAGGAATACACATTAACAAAAACTCCTTGTTACTTTCCCTCTGCAGATCTGGCTTCTATTTTCCTCGGCTGTAGGAAGGTTTGACTTAACGTTCACTATTCAACAAGGCACCATAAAATCTCCCGCAAGAAAATTTACTGTAGGTCTACAGTAAATCACGTAAGGGGTATGCACGCTCATTTACAAAACACAGACTCATTCCACTGTACGAGCAACAATTAAGGGGCGCACCCCGCGCACGCCCCATTTTTAATGCGATTTGCCGGCATTTGGAGCATTTCAGGCGATAGAAGTATCTCACGGTGTTGTAAACAGAGCCACGTAGGAAAAGCAAAGTTTAAGGCAGAATTTGCACAACTGGTTTTCAATACGGAAATATTTTGGGGAGTTCTGAAATGGATTTCTGCCAATTTTCTATCCAGGTGGCTCGCACCGCTGGGAGAGATACGTTACTGCTGGTGGCAGAGCTGGGTTAGACTGTGGCCACGGATCCGGAAAGCAGTAGCCAGGCTTTGTTCCTCAGCTGGACCCAGTTCATCAGCCCTTCCCACCTGAAAAACAGTCTGACGTCCATGGGGAACCTTAAAGCTGTTATAAACAGTTACTCCTCTGAACACTGCAAACTTTGTGGTGCAAACACCTCTGTGTTGGGCTAAATAAAACAACAAAGTCTATTTTCTGTTTGTGCAAGGATGCTGCAGAGCTGAATTGGGGCACCTGGGTTAAATTATCTGTAGTTTCCATTTCATTTTACGTATCACGTCAGGGGCAAGCACTGTTCTTGCTAGTTTTGATGACAAACTCCTGTTCCCAGTAGGAATTTTACTTAAAGGGAGCATAAGAGGGAGTCAAAGACCACCCTGGCCCTTTGGGTTTGGCTGGAATTTCTATGTTGCACCCACTGTCCTTTTACTGCTGGGTTAAGGAGAGAGGAAGGATTTTGTGTCTTGATCCCCTCATCTTACACAGAGAAGAGAATTTCAGGAACCAAACCACAAAAATGTAGTAAACCCCACCTGTCATTTGGGTGGCAATGGGAAGCAGAGGGAGGAAGAACCCTGCTTCAGCAGGGATGGACACTGATGTCCCTGGGCACCCTCAGCCCAGCTCCACGTGCCCAACCTGCTCCTGGGGCTCCAACAGGGCACAAAACACAAACAAGCTGATCAGCCTAATCATAAGGCTGTCTCAGGTCACCATCCACTGGGCAAACCCACCCCAGCAGCTAGAATTAGGGGATTTGGGGAAAACCGATACCTCTGCAGGGCCATAAACAGAGGAGTGCACCTGAAGTAGCCATGGACCCCCGGGGAGTGCTGGGGGAAGTGAGAAGCTGGTTACTGTGAAGACAAGTGACTGTGAAATCCTGTTTTATTCTTCCTGCAATAAAAACGTGTTAGTTCTTCAAGGAAGTGTTGGCGGGGCTGTCTCACGTCCCGTGCGTGGGGCCAGGACGGTTGAGTGGCCCCCAACGCTCCCCCTGGGGACAAACACAGTCCCACGGCCACATGGCATTTCATAAAACTACAGGAGATGTTTCATGAACCAGGAAGGCTCCTGCTTCGTGCCTTTGTGAGCCAGTTCTGGTCACCACAAGGTCGTCTTGTATCAATATCCTCAGCTTTGCTATCTATTTTGCACATGGATGTTCAGTCATGACATAGATAGAAGCAGAGGAAACACAAACTCTTCATGTTTGCAAGCAATAAAGATAATTCAGTTAGGTTGTAACTTGTGTGGCTGGGCTGCTCTTTGTATTTTAATAGACAGGCTGCTGACCTGCATAGGAAGCTGCCTTTGGACAGTGGTGAAATATCGTTTTTTAAGGACGCAGGGCTCCGCGAGGATGCTCGGGCAATCGTCAGCCTGCCCTGCCTGCCCTTTGATCTTCCTCTCTGTACCTCATCACTGCAAACCATTTTACGTTGTCTTACCTAAATGCTTAACTGAGTGTAAATTCAAATTTCATCAGGGAAAAAACCAAATAATTTAATAATTCTATTACATTATTTCACAAAAACCTGGTTAAATCAACACTTCTTTATGGTCTTGTTCTCCTTCAGCTGAACCCGGTGAATTCCCTTTCATTAAGGTCAATGGTATTGAATCAAGCCCTTACATATGAAACACAAAAACCTCATGTTTTCGAGGCTGAATGTGTTTGTTAAGAGACAGGATGCAGAAATTCATATAAATCCAGCTACCTTCACATTCATCAGTTATTTATTTCTTTTAGATTAGTGAGAAGCAAACAAAAGTCACTGAAAGTATAACCCAAGCACCAGAAAAGTATAAATTCACGTTTTTAATTTATACAGCACAGCTTCTGAAAAATTCCCCATCCCAACCCCTGCCTCAAATGTGTCCATTTTCCTTACCCGTCTGATCTCAAATAACCTTGGAGGTTTCACACAATGCAGAGGAACCCCAGAAAATAATAAAGGTATTTTGTGAAATACTGCTTAGTCTCTGGGATAAACCTGGAGCACTGACTTGTATAGCTAGAGGCTTATTTTTAGATCCTCCAGAGAATATGTGTGAAAAGGGAGAAAGAGAGAAAGAGAGAGAGAAAAAGAACAATTTAAATCATCATAACTTCATAAAGCAGACTTTTTTTGTAAGATTATTTGATAAAACGTAGCTGAAAATATATTTACAATCAAAATGGGTTTATTGTGATCTTAAAGCCTTAGCCTAAAAAAAAAAAAAAAAAAAAGGTTTTCTTTTCAGTTTCCCCCCCAAAAGGGCAAAATTTTTTAAAAAAAAAAAAAAAAAAGTGTTTGCTTTGCATTAGCTCCTCCAAGAGGCCAAAATTGTTTAAAAAAAAAAAAAAAAAGGTCAACTAACGTGCCCATTTTCACTAAGTTACTGGAATGGCCAGTCAAAAACTAGAGTCTCCTTGGGGAGCAGGACGGCTGTCTCTGGAAGGGGCTTGAAGGAGACCCCAGCCCCAGTTCTCCATCTGTGGTGGTCCCAGCCCTGCCATGGGGGCTTCAGCAAATGTACGTGCAAGGCCAGCTTTTCCTTTTCCTTTTTTCCTTTTCCTTTTCCCTCCTTTCCCTTCCTCCTTTCTGCTTTCCTTCCTCTTTTCTTTTACTCTTTCTTTTTCTTTCTCCTTTCCTTTCTTTCCTTACTCTTTTCCTTCCCTTTCTTCTGTTGCCTTTGCAGAAGGTGAGGCCTTTGCAGAAGGGCCAGGAGGGAGCGGGCTGGGTGGGAAAGGAAGTATATTTTACAGCACTTTCATTACTCAACTTGATGAGAGCTAATAAAAATTCTTAATTGAAAATAAGTACCTTAATGACAATATCATAATCAGGAGTTATATTTCCTATTTATTTCAGTATAAAATACCTTGCTTTCTGAACGAATCGTAGCAAATTATTTGGAACAGTTTTACTTATTGGCTAACACATTAGAAAGATAGTAAATACAGTTTTAAGTGGAATCACCTGCGGTAGGTTTTTCACTGCAACTTTCCTTTCTCTTGCTAAAAACAGTATTAGATAGTCTCCTAATTGTTATTGAAACATATACGGTCGCTTTCCCATATCTTTATTTGGCTTTTCGGCTGTGGAGTCAGCATTTAATCCAACCATTTGTGACATGGTTAACACCCACAATCATTTCCTGTTATGCCTCACACTGACTATAGTGGGCTGCTGTATATTTTCCAACGCCCACTCTGCTGTCTTTACAATCAGATTATGCCATTAGACATAGACAATGAATCACTGTAATTGTTCTAATATGGCCAAACTGCCAGCAAGCATTAACCCTTTCTCAGGACTTTGTAGTTAATTCTGTATGGACCTGTGGTTACAAGGTGCTAAGGGTCTTTGGGGGTTTTATACCATGGGACAGTTCATTTTAGTTAATAACATAATATTTAAAGTGCTTGATTTGGATTCTATAGCAGGACTGAGGAGTCTAATCAAAGACAAAGAAGAAACAATTAATAAAGATAAAAAATTTGAATCAGTGGTTTTAATCACAAGAATTCCTAAAGTGGATTTTTGAAGAAAATGGCTTTGAGAGAACAATATTTGTGCATTCTGGGTCAGACAAGAAGATAGTTTTACACTTCTCCAAGAGTTTTCTTTAGGATGAAATGAAAGCATGAAGCCAAGCGTACGGTCTATGTATCCCACCCTCGCTACAGTGCTCTTACATGACTCTACACATACATTTATGTTGACATACTCCAAAAATACTTCAAGGATGCATCTTCCCAACACACTTTCATTGAAATGCTTGCAGTAAATCATCTACTGATCAAAGCAACGCTACCCTTTTGCAGTGAGTAGAGGACTAATTGGAAATAAAAAATCTATTAGCATTGGAAATGCCATTTCTACAGCGGTCTGGAGATTTTTGCAAATAATTTGTTTAGGCCCCAAACTAACCATCATTAAATGAAGGAAAGTCTCTATACAGACACCTTTTGACATTAATTTAGGCTGGTAATGTATCAGATTAGGGTTTAATATGAAATTCTGACTTGGGTAATTAAAATCTTATTACTTAAGTGGATATTCTCACTTTAATGTGGATACAGGGAATCGGGTTGCCCTGCTCTACCCTCAGTCAATAGTAAAGAGTGAACCTAAAGCAGCAGGAGAGGGATAAGATCAGGCACCGTGGATGCTGGGCCCGTCTCCCCTCCAGATTTCACAGCGGCTGAGGATACACAATCATCTCTAAAATGTTTCCTTCATCTACCCATTTCTTCATACACCATGGAAAAAGTTTCTGGAACCAAGTATGCTGGGTATAAGCAAATCCAAGAGAGAATAGGATGTTTCATCAAAACACATTGAGGTTCTTGGTGGTTTTTTGTTTGTTTGTTTGTTTTTTGTTGTTGTTGTTGGGGTTTTTTGGTTTTTTTTTACATTGAGAACTCTGCAAAATTCCTGAAGGGAAAACAAACAAACAACTCAAAACAACTAAAAGTCACGACTTACTCACTAAATATAGGGAAAACAACACCTGCCCCCACAATAAGGAAAATCTAAGCAAAAATATAACAAAGAAAGCATGAAATTCCAGTGCCATCTATGGGAAATATATATATGCGAATAATTAGGGGAGGAACTCATGCAGAAAACGGAATCATTTTAAAGCCAAGAGAAGTCTTGGAAAAAAGTAATGTAGTAGGGAAAGATTTAAGTATTACGTTCAGGTAAATGCAGAAGACATGCAAGAGAAATATCTTGATAGCTCAGAACTAAGCAAAAACTCTGTCCCAGCAGAGGATGGAGGAGCCACTGCCAAGATCCCAATGGAGCTAGTGGCAAACCCTGGTTTTGGTATCCACAACCCCATGGCAGAACATATGCTATTGAACCACACAGCCCAGTTTTGGACCAAAATTGGATTGTTGATGGGCAGCATGCCCTCTCCAGCTGGGTTTTGATTGTTGGCACTGGTACTCGTTACAGATCAAATCTGCAACAAAGCCAAGGTCCCAATCTACTGCCATTGAGTTCCCACCACAAGAAACACGGGAGGGGAACCAAACCATGTGCTCCTGCACAGGACCTTCAGGCCTGAGCTCTCAAATTCTGTGTATTTTAATGAGAATGTGTATGAGCAAGATATGACAAAGGGCTGGGGAATCCAGCCTGCTATATGTAACGTGCTTTAGGACCTTTTGGGATGAAGCTGCTTTATAAATGCCAGATACAGCACTATTACTTTCACTTCAGTTTTTATAACTTTGGCAAAACTGCTCCTGTCAGGATGAAACTTGGCCTGCTTCTCCTGGGCTTGGGAGGGAACTTTTTTTTTTCCCCCAAATCTGAGGAATCTGGTTTGGCTGAATTTCAGTTCATCTAATGCAAAAAAGTTGAAAACATTTTACACTAAGACCTTTTTCTGAACTCAGCTCAAGACAGCTTTGTCTTTAAATACCAAATTTGGCAAGCACTTGCTAGGCTCTTTTCTGCAAGGTGTTCCAAAAAAACCCCCATTCTCCTTCATTTCCTGGTAACATATGTCCCACTTGCCATTCTTAATCTAGTTTCTTAAATAATTCACTACTGTTGGTACATAAGTTACTTTTATACTTCAGACTGAACATTTATTTCAATATGTTTAAATCATATTTAAAAACCAGTTTGCAAACACGGTGCCATATCACCCAGTGTTTAGTCTAATCACAGAGTGCACTGTCATTTCACTTGATCCAAAGATTTTTGACGTTAATTGTAGGACTCCATTCGACTGCATTCAGCTGATAGCACACGTGAAATGGAGCAAAGTTTTTGGAAAACCAGAAGAGTTGCTAAATTTGCTGGATTCCTCAACTCATTGTTACAGGAAAATTTATTTTGGAAAGAAGAGAGAATTTCAAACAACTTTACACACACATATATATAAACCAGAATCTTCTTGGGAAGGCAATGAACTCTCTACTGATAGGTAGAGAAACACTGAACGTGTGGGGACCGAACCACTTCATGTCTGCTCAACACCACTCGTCACATCATTTTGAGGAGGACTCACAGCAAACATGACATTGTGCACATTTTTGTTCCATGCTACAGTGGCGTATGACCAGCAAAACTGCTGACATGGCAATTGCTGCTCCAAATACTGGTTTTCCCATTGCAGGGCTTTGGCAATACCCATGGGAAGACACTGGGAGGACAGCCCAGAGCCCTCAGCCAGGACCAAGGCAGGAGAAGATGCACAGGGATGAAGCAAGCAGAGAGCAGAAGGGAAGGAAGGAAAGAGTTGGTGGACAAAAACTCAATAAAGTGATTTGTTGGGGAGAGAACAAGAAACCTTGGACTTTGTGGCACATGTACTGCAACTAAATAGACTTCTGGCATCTCTAACTGGCTCTCACACGGCTTATTGAGATAGAAAAGCTGCTTCAGGAAACTGGGATATATATTTTTTTTTTCCTCCCTTCTTGATTTTGTGTTAAGGATATAGAGTGACTGTGTATGAATCACCTTAGTAAAGTTGTGAATGATTTATGACATGAACAGTCCCAGACAAGTGCAGGGAATGAAGGCAGGAGGTGCCGTGCTGGTTTCTGTACTACACAGCTCAGCCAGAAAAGTCCATTAAGTTTAGGCACTCAAAAAGAATAAAATTTTCCTGACACTCTAGCATTTTAGCTCATTTTACTGGAGTCCTCTGCAACACATTTTCTTTCAGCCAGGACATGGCCAGTGGCACACAATCCACCCGTGCCCCAAAATGACCATTCCCTTCTGCTGGTACCACTTCCTAACACCACTGACCATACCTGAGAGAACAGGAAGGACAAAGGGAAGCTTGTGCTGGCAGATTAGTAAAGCCCATTTTCAGATGACGAGGAGACCAGTGTGAAAGGGCCAGTGTGCAGAGAAAGAGCCATCACATTTTGCCTTTGTGAAAACAAAAAAAAAAAATCAGATTGTGCATTAACCACTTCACAGCAAGGGAAGAAACATGCAAGAGTTAAACCTTGAAGAGAAATGAGACAAAGGAAAGCTTTCAAACATTGAATAAAAGGCTCCTTATATTCTATCTGCCTGTGTTTCCTGATATGTGAATGCATTGCATCTTTAGGGAAAGGGGAGTTATTTTCTTAGATTCCTGTAAAAACTTCTATTTTATAATTAATAAAATAAAATGAAAAGAAAAGGTCAATCACCATCATCACGAGAAACAAGACAAGCTTGTGATTTTCAAATCTGCTGAGTTTAAGTGTCTTTTCTAGTGTATAGCTGGTATTAAGGGAATATTTTTTTACCTTTTATTCAGAGTTGAGTTGCAGAGGTCACGGTAAACCGGAGCTAGGGCTATTCAAAGTTATGTTCATGCTTATAAACTATCTTGACTGCTATAGGCTCTGATATTTTCTTTAGAGACAAAACATACCCTCACACTCACTCTTCAGTATGTAGCTGAGCGATCTCAGGAGTCCGAGCTTTGTTTTTCTTTTAATTTTATTTGAAACTCTTCCAAATCCTGGAAGGGTTTCAAATCAGAGAGGGATCTTACCCAAGGACTCATTTTTAAAGCAAAGTCGTGTAACGCAACGCTCTCTTTTCTGGGCTTTATGTAAATGTTGAGCTCACCAACCACCTATTCAGCAGCGCACGCGCTCGCCCCTGTCTCTGCAGTGGGTTCCCCTTAAAGACCTTCATGGGCAGCCGATTGTCCCATGGCCCCAAAACCAGGTCTGTCCTTCTGCTTCACAGCCACATCATTCTCACTGGGAACACCTGGTTAGTCCAGAAATAACAACACTTTGACACCCTTCTCTAGCATCTTACAGAAACTGCTTTTCCAAGGCAAAATCATGGGGAAAGCAGCAGTGAGGAGGGCAGCTCTTGCACTACAGCAGAAATGATAATATTTCCCAGATATTCTGACAATGCAGTTGACTGAAATTTTTGCCCCATCTAGTAATGTTGATTACACTATTGGATTCTATATTAAATGTTATAGCTTGATGAGTAAAATTAGCAGTTGACTGAAATTTTTGCCCCATCTAGTCATGTTGATTACGCTAAATGTTATAGCTAGATGAGTAAAACTGAAATGAATGTTTTTGAAGTCTGTTATATATTATATTCTACCAGATAGTATGTTATAACTTAAAATGTACTAATAGATATAATATTATATCATAAAGGAGGTCTGAAATCTGGGGTTTCTTTTAGATAAGGCTGGTTATGAGTCTCTTACATGCTCATGTCCCATTCTCTGAGCATCCATAGGACTTGCATCCCCAGGCTGTTCCCTTGTCCCCTGCTTGCTAACTCCAGGAGCTGACACTTGATGCACCACCGGTCCCTGACCACAATACTTTGCCCCAGTAACACCCACTGGACTTTCTGGTGAGCCATGTGCCAGGCTTGGCTTGCCACTGTGGTGACACGGATGGGGAATTGGAACAGGATCTCCAGGCTCTTCTTACAAATGCTCTGAATCACAACACACCGGACTGTTTTTCCTGCAGCACTGTCATCCCACTTTACAATACTTTACCCACTTTATGTAACAAATATAACAGCAGAGCAGCATACTGGCAGAGAGGGAGAGAAACAAAATGATTTAATACTGTCAAACTAGAGCACTGTCATCAGATGAGAGATGGGAAGGGAGAAGGTCAATAGCAAAGGTACAATAGCTGCACCACTGAAATACTTTGGGCTATTCCTGTATGATACATGTTGTTGCACAAGGAGGGAGTGGGGGCAATGTGTGCAAGAAGACCATTGGAAAGGAAAAAAAAAAAAAACATCAGGAAAAGATCAATGCTTGACTGAGCTATTTTATTAAATTCCCCTTGGATTTAGTCTGAGACTTAAGGCATGATACGATCAGAGCAGATTGCCTTGGGTTATTCCACTCTGAAGTTGTCCATATATCTGACATTGGTCATGACATATTTAATTTGAACTGGAAGTTCAGATTTAATGGTTGAATTCAAGTGGAACGGGAAGCACATAACCAAGTCGGGACTTACTGTCCATGACGATTGCTGCTAACCTCTCTCACAAGGTGTTATTAGTGTGTGTGGGACCTGGGAAGAGCTCTGTACTCTCAGAGCAACCTTGGCTATAGGGTGAGAATCCCATTAGCAATCCAGAAGCAATGCTTACTCTACCAACGGCTGTTATGACAGAGTCTACCCTGACTCATTGGCTTCAAGAGAATTTTGAAAATTGTGCTGGACAGGATTTTGTATGTAAGCACTACTGGAAAATGAGGATCAAGTATTTCTGAACATGTTACCCCATGTCAAAATAGTATCAGTAAAGTAGAACTGAAAAGACAGACACATTAACTGAAATAGCAGAGGACTTGTTAGCATGTGTGACTATTTCTAGACATACTTTCTATTACCACACTTTTTTCCAATCCCAGTTATGCTCAGCCTAACGAGCGCCATTAATTTCTTACATTGACCTTTCTACAATGAAAAAAATCAACAGACCCAAATCTTTTGTAAGAAGCTGCTTTGTCAGATGCCCACTGGCTCTTGTGCTCGCCTGGATTCAGTGAATTTTGACGTCTTCATGAAGTCATTACAGAAACAAATCCACATGTATTCACTTCCCAGCCAACAACAAACAGAATGAAGAACATAATTCAAAATACACCCTTACTCATTTTCTGGAGGAGAGAAATCAAAACTGCTCTAATGAAGCTGTGATTCCTGCCTTGTTTCACAAAGTCAGGTCTTCTGGGGTTTTGGTTTTTTTTTTTTTAAATTTGGTGGCCATAAGAAAAAAAAATATTAGTTGACATCCATCTGCAGAATGAGGTACCAATTTCTCTACTTGAGGTGTTTGCATTTCATATATCATCACCTGTATTGCATGGTTCAAGGCAAGAGAAGGGAAGGCATCTCTCCCTGGCTCTCCAGCCACAGGCAGGGACGTGAACAGAAGGGAAAACTGTCCTGGTGAAGAAAAATCACATCTGAAGTTTTCTGCTTTCACAGCAGATTCCATTGGCATCCTCTCCTCCTTCCCTTCGCTGTCTCCAACCCTCCGCTGGGCCCCCCCTTGCTGTCTCCACCTCACCGTGTCCCCACATCATTGGTGGTCTCCTGAGCAGAACATGGGTCTGCTCCCACCTTCTGTAAACTTGGATCTGCTTATCCAAAGGCTTCTCAAGAGTCATGGTCTGCACATGGCACTGAGACCCAAGAGCTGTTTCCTACGGCAGGCCCTTTACTTCCCACCACGGGGGATGATGTGGGGGACACAAGGCTGGCAGCCCCCACACCTGCAGCCCCGCACACCACTGATGGCCCCTCCATGCATCTCCCTCAAGTGTTACTTAGAGTTTTGGACAGCATCATTAATCTGAGAGGCACTTATGGAGATATATCAGTATCCACGTGATCATTGAGGTCGTTTCCTCCTCCCATATGATTCATTGGGAGGGAATTAGGGAAAAATGTAAAAAGCATGCTGATGTAATGGTGCATTTTTCAGAAGCTCATTCATTGTCTTCACCTTGAGCTTTCACATGGGCTAAAGTTGCAAAGCAAACAATAGGAAATCTTCCTTTAAAATTCGTGCTAAAGGAAAAAAAAATAAAAAATAAGAACGCCTTTATAGCATACCTCGGCTCTGACTTATCAAACGCAAGGTGTTTGTTAGATGCAACAGGTTCCTTCCTACGAAGCAGTGTTCTTACATTCCTCACACCCCCTGTAGGCTTTGAAATCAGTGTTCAAAGTGGACTTTCTGAATTCATGAAAACCCACAGGTCTATAATACATCCCTAATGGAAGTCAAACATGACACCCTAGAGATAAAACACAGTGGCCTTACCCTCTGTTCACAGTAGGTGTCTATGTATAATAAATATTTTATTTTACTACAAAAACAAATAACTAAACATACCCCCTGTGTTTGTTCTGAACTCTACAGTAGCTTTTGTGAGTTTACTATATTTCAAAGCTGAGGTAGGAAACCACAAAGTCACGCCAGTTATATTGCATGCTTGCAGAAGGCGAGCCAGCTCTGCTTCCAGTCCCACCAAGCTCCTGGGACCCAGGTGGCTCTGGCACTCCAGGAGAGGACCCATGAGGAGCCTGGCTTCAGGGTGGAAAGCCCACCAGGCACAGCCCCACCTTACAAACAACACATAAAACTAAAAGAAACCCTGTTGGTTTCATTACTTTTTGTGTTAGGTGATGGTCCTGCAGGACCTCAGTTAAACTGCGGCATGTGCTCCATTCTGCTGCAGGATCTGGAGCAGAATTCATTCAAAGTGGGACACCCAAAATAAACAGCTGAGTTGACATCAAAGGGGAACCACAGTGGCTCCTCTGAGCTCTTGATTCTACCTACGGCTATAGCACTTCTCTACTACTGCCTGATTTCTTAGGATATTTGCTCTGAAAGAGGTAAATGCAAGCTGAAAACTCCCCTCCCCTTTTTCCCCCCATCTTCAGGAGTTTTTCAGCTGTGGGCCTACAGTTCTGGAGAACCTCATTAGCTCCAGAAAACTGTGGGAGGAGAAGACTGCTAGAAAGGAGAGCCATGCCATGCAATAGGGCTCCACGGCGAGGGCTCTGTCCCCCACCACAGACCAGGCTGCAGCACCAAGGCTGGTAGCAGCCTCTCCCCAGCTCAACCTCATTAGATAAAGGTAGTACGAAGTGCATTTGTTGCAATATTATAGATAATATTCAGCTTCCCAAGGTGTTCATGACGCTCTTCTGACTGAGGATGCAGACTTATCTGTTTGCCCTGTCTGGGCACACATGATGGCCACACACATGGGTAGGGGACCCTCCTGGTCCAGCCTTAGCTCAGATGCCAACCCTTCAGCCAAACCTGGAGGATGCTTCAGCTGTAGCATTACGATTTCTCTTGTATCGCAGCACCATGCATCCTCAGACACTTTTCCATCAAGAGCCTAATGCCTGCTAATAAGAGAAATGTGATGCTTCTATTGAATGTGGGTTAGGTTATGAGACATCATTCTTATTTCAAGGGCAGTGTCGAACCACCCAACTTTTAAATACGTATATATATAAAGGAAACGGAGAAAAGCTATCGTAAATGTGCAGTTCCTGATGAATCACTGAGTTCTGACAGCTTTACACAGATATAACTGCACCCGACCAATTTCTCAGCTGGTGTAAACTGGCATCCATCCATGGACTGTAATGAAGACAGGCCAATTTACACCAGCCAGCTGACCCATTTTTATTGATTTTAAATGATTTACATCAGGTTTAAGATGGAGTAATACATTGTTGAATCAGGCCCACGAAGTGTGTGCCCTAACCTTACATTATCAGGGAATTCAAAATTAGGATTTCTTGGTCTATCATTATTTCATGCTTTTACATCTATCAAAAGTGAGCTTTTCTAAGTGCTGTGCTGCGAGGGTGTCATTATCTAGACACAATAATAAGAGATTCAGGCACTGTAAAAAACCTTAAACCTTGACTTGTGGATTTATACAAGACATTTAATGTTATTTTAACACAGTATTTGGTATGTACTTTTATATGTTTCAGTGGCTTATATCATCATTCTTACTGTACTAAAACTTACATGTCCTTTTTCTTAAATAATATCCTTGTGTAAATTTTTTGTAAGCTCTAGGTTTATTTTATGACCCATAAACTTTGACAAGATATTAAAAATCTTGGAGGAATTTAATATCAGTAGAAGATTATCTTAAAAAAATCATTTCTCTGTGTTATAGAGACTTAGACGTATCTAGTATGTTAAAAGGTTTAATAGCTGTTTGTAAATTTTACTACAACTGTCAATAACTTCATAATATATTGAGCCAGTTAATAGGTCAACGGAAAATATTTATAACTTGCTATAAACTGTTTATTCAAGAATAAACTTAATTTCTAATGATAATGAAACATAAAAGTCAATTAATATTATTTTTCATATTTTATCCTAATTTAAACCCACACTTACTGTTTGCTGTAAACACTGTCTGAGCAGAGGGAAATGGTACTGCCTAAAAAGTTGGCAAAAATCTCTGAAAACATGATCAGTGATGGGACTTTACATCATCCTGGAAGAACAAAGGAGGTTTCTCTTTCTGATTAAGTAATTTTAGGTAGCACCTACTCCACCATGTATCTTTTGCAAAATAGAATTTTGATATTTGAAATTTTTTCACAACTAAATCACGTATTTTATCTTAGCCTAAGCCTGATCCTGCTAGTCAGGGGGAAAATTCAGGGAAAAATATCAAGATAGACAGATTCCTACAGGTCCTCAAACCTGCAAATTATGAAACCCCCTTATTGCCATTATGCCACCTTCCAGGCTCCCCAGTTGCATCACATCGTAGCTTATTTTAGCTGTTTTGCAGAGACCAATGGTCAAATTTGACCAGGATTCAGCATGTTCCTGCTCGTTCCCCAGCAGCCTGTCGCTGGGGACCCTGCTCAGCTCTAAACACACTTTTTTTGCACCTCCATCGCATGGCCACAGTCACAAGTAAGGGCTGGCAGTGGTTTTCGCATTACAAAGTTGACGAAATTCACCCAATTAATTTTTTATATTTAATATTAGGCTTTATTAATCTAGTATTTTATTAATAGAATTTTTAAATATTTAATGCCAAATTTTTATATGTAATACTAAGACTTATTAATCTACTAAATTTTATTAATAGAATTTTTGTAACTTTGTTTTTTTTTTTTTCCCCTCCAGATCAATTATGTAATTTTAAAAATATTGCAACCCCAGGCTGAAAAACAGACAATCCATCGTCTCAGAGAGGGGATGCGTAAGGACAGCACCCGCCTGTTCCTCCTCATTCCACACCAAAGCATGAGCACTGTGGCCTTATTTCTTCTCTGTTCGTGCCCACTGGGGTGGCTGCAGACAGACCTGAGATCCCGCAGCCCTACCTCCACTCCTAATGAGCCCTAATTATACTTTGTATATTGAGATGCTATTCAATAGCACAACTCCCCTGTTAAGAAACTCTTCTGCAGTTGCATATTCCTGAGGCACCTTATGGGATGCCATTCTGCGTATAATCTGATATTTTTCCCCTTCCAAATTAGTAACACAGTCACATAGCAAATTGGAATATGCATGTAGCTTCAACACTGATATGGCGTTGCCTTCTACTCTTCCTGACACTTTTGATGTTGTTCCCTTTCATCGTCGTCACCGTCCTGCTTCTGCAGCAGACTTCACATCTAAGGCCTTGTGCAGGGCATAATTAGAGGCTGCAGGACCAAGACATGAAGGTTGGGCTCCTGTTTTTCAGGCAGCAGCTCAGGAAAAGGGCAGCTGGTCCCTCAGCAGTCACTGCATGGATGGGGCAACTGCTCACCCCAAAGGGATGCCCCTGGGCTGCCCGGACCTCTCACTGCACCTTGGCTTGGCCGCCTGGTCACCAACGGGATGAATCGGGGTCAATGAGGGATAGTCCCTCCCACATCACCTTTGTTAAAGCAAAGGAAACAGCCCAAAAGCAGGGAGGCTCCTTCTCACCATATCCCATCTCAGGACTCTCCCACGTTGGGCTGGGGAAGGGAAGAGGCCCAGAGGTCCCGTGCTCTGATGACACAGTCAAGGGAAGCTCCTGCTTAGGTCTAACTGCTGCAAACCAACGACTTGGCTTACCATCTTCTCCTAAATATAATTTCATTCCCCTTAAAAGGATATAAATACAGGTTTGTGTATAATAAACTCTTTGCCCCGCATTGCACTGTATCTAGAGTACATGTGTCCTTTCCCATTTGGAAAGACATTTTGCTTATAAACTACGCAGTTTCCCTACAGTGTGGTAAAACCAAGTAGTTTTCTGTTTACTGTTGCATAAGTGGGATCTTAATAACCAAAGCTCTTTAACAAGAATAACCATTTATCTCAGAAAAGCACTGAAGAAACAGGATTTATTGCAATTGTGCGGTTGGCTGATGGAATCCTGTTTGTTTTTCTGGAAAGGGTTGGTCTTTTTGCAAGAGAATGTGTGCACCTACCCAACAGAAATATTCTTTTAGTGTGAAGGAGGGACATCACCAGCCCTTCCGAGCCAAAACCTTGGAGAGCAGACCCCCGAGAGCCAATGAAGTTGGAGCAGCTTTGGGCCCATTTATTCCCCAACTGCAAGGGGACACGGGCAGCTGCAGACAAGCTTCACCCTCTATAACCCTTCTTTATTCCTACACTGTGCTTTGCAGGAGCACAGCAACGATCTGGGGGCTCCCTCCTTTTTGGGTGTCACAAGGCTTATCCCAATACTTGGCCAATAGGTTGTAATTTGCTTGTTTGGTGTCAGAGGGGCTTGGCAGCTCCAGAAGTTGCTGCCATCTATAACCCCACTGCAGACCCTTGCTGAGCATCCTGGACTCACCTGGGAAATGTCACATTTCAGTGTTTTTAAGAGAAAAAGCTGTTTCCATTACTATCAAGAGAATAACAGTATTCCAGTACTGTATTCCACGGCTGTGTATTTACTCAAAACACTACACTATAAAATAACAAAGTTCTGAAACAAAAGGGACCTCATCCTGCTGCCACCCCACTGGGCACCACGCTGAGGGGGTCTCCGGCACGAGAGCAATTTTCTTAGAATACCTTATATTCTGCGAAATTAGGCACAGTCTATGTGTTAAGGAGGGAGCATCAGATCAGCATTGGCTTTGAATTTCTTTGCTTTTGTCAGCCTCATTATTACAGCTCGAATGTTATTAAAATGCTGCTCTTCCTCTGTTAATAATCATTTCACTTCTCTATCTCTGCCACATGAACTTTAGAACACTGTGAAATGGGTTTTGTAGTTGCATGTTTTTTTCAAGTTCATTGATCAAACATTTGTACATTTTAATGTTATAAATAATTGAAGAGCCTTCATTTTTCAGTGTTAAAATTAAGTTTTCTGTTCTGCCTTTTAAAACTAGAACAAGGGGAAGTGTAATTTAAGCCATGAAAAGGCTGCAAAATACGTGAAACTCTCTGTAACCCTTTTCTGTGAGACTCTCCTCGTTTTACTTTGATTCTTGCAAAGACTGAAGTGTGTACAGCCAGCCCTTGACAGGCTCCTCCAGCAGGTTACTAGCTAGAGGAGTTCACCTATTTTCAGAGAAGGCTTTAAACGTGGGATGGGTACAAGGAGACTGTTTGAAGCCACCCAGCAGGTTTGGGAAGGGTGGGGGCAGGGAGGAGTTGGGGGAGGTGGGTGAGATGGAGCCAGACAGGGATGTTCGGATGAAGGACAGCAGTTTACATCTCAGTGCGCATTACTCTTCCCTTCCCAATGCATTTGTTAAATAGGAAGGAAAGCCATTGAATAAATGAGCCCAGAATGCCCCAACAAGCATAGAAATTGGAAGAGGAAAGCACAAAGTTGCCTCTGGGAAGGAAAGGGAGAGCAAGACAGAAATTGTGTTAACATCAGGTCCTAAGAATGCAGTGAAAATCTCCCATTCCTAGTGGTCCCAGACCTTCCCGATACACCAATAGTTTACACCTACAGCTACACAAAGGGTGGCAAGAGGGCTTGTCCCTGTATCAATCCTCAAATTGGGCTGAAACCAGACAGATAAGTATCCTGCAACTTGTGTAGATGATACACAAACAGCCAGCAAAATCTGTTTTTCTGTGGGTCCATTTGCATGATAATTTGGAAATGTCAATGTGAACCCTGGGGTCTTCCACTAAAGATCTAAGCTTGACTCTAAACATAGGTCAAAGACAACCCCTCAAGTCAACCAAAGTTAATCATCAGTACTGGTGTCCAAACGGCTCCTGGGTCAGCTGCTGAAATGAATCAACACGGAGCAAGACTAGTATTTCCAGTTTTTGGATGAATATCACAAGCAGATGCTTATCCAAGATATATCAGAAGACACTCAACCTCTTCCATTGAGAAGCTGTGCTGGGAATTTTCCTGGGAAGAAGTTCCCAGGGGAGATAGCTGGGGCTTCCTGGCTCCAGACAGGATGGAGATGCTGTGGGAACAGCAGATCCCAAATGCTGGTTCAATTAACTCTGCCTGTGGACGCGGCCTCCAGGGTGTCTTCATGCCGATGGACACATCAATACAGTGGGACACACCAATGAGGACCTTTTGCCTGCCAGCATATTTTATGCTGAACAAACACATACACAAGATAAGGTTCCCTGAAAGTTATGATGAAAACTATGAATCTTTACACTAAAAGTGGTAAACCATGAAGACTGGATGCTTCTCCATTCCATAACTGATGTTTCACTCGCTATGAATTTTATGAAAATTGCATTGAGTGAAATGGAGATTTACTGAAAATCCTAAAAACTGTGTTGATGGAGCAAGCTACCCTTGAGCTATCACTCTGCCTGAATTAATTTCAAAACAAGTGTTGCCAGAGCCACTGCGATGCTGAGGCTGGGCAATGGCACGTGAAGGCAGAACTCTTTCCTCAATGGCAGCTTAAGAAAATGGGCAAAGACATCTCTGCGTTAAATCCAGTTTGGCCTGAGCTGTGAGGCTCAGGGAAGTGTTCTGATACACATTGGCATAGGCTGTCCTAAATCTCCGTCTCTAATTCCTGTTTCAGTGTAACTGAAACATTTTACCCCAGTGCAGAAGCCAGTTCTAGCCGCCTGTAGACGCACACTGTGCCATGGGTGTCAAAGTAAGAGCCAACGAGCAAATAGCAGATTTAAAGAAAATGAAATTGCAATGGTAGGCTAATTGTGGCACCACACATGTTTTCAGAGAGATGTCTCCAGCTGTAAATTGGGAGGGAGTGAAAGGGAAGCTAAATTAAGAGTCAGGAAATTCAGAAAACAAGTACTTCATTCCCTTGCTATCATCCACAGCTTTGACTTCCTTTCTGCTTCCCCCATATAAAACAACAAGGGTTAAAGCAGTGAGGAGAGAAAAAAAAAAAAATCAAAAGCATGTTGAACTGGGCTGAAATGGGAGGTAGGGCAAGCTTCTGTTCTTGATATCACACTGTTAGCTCCAGGAGGTCAGGAGGAAGGAAGACTTACCTCATCTCCCCAACAGACAGAATAAAACTAAGAAATAATAGAAAAAAGAAATTAAAAAAAAAAAAAAGACTAACAACTTTCAGAAACACTCCCAGGTTGAGCATGCATACAGCTTGGTCTTGCAAAATCTATCACTGCGTGTCCCGTGCGCATTGCTGTCATCCTCCTTAACGGGGGGAATTTGGAGAATGCTCTTTACGCAGAAATTGGGTCAATGGCGGTTTCAGGAGCGGGGATCCTTTTGGCTCTGGCACCAGTTTGCCCAGTAAGCATTTGCCCAAGTACTGACACGCCAGAAGAATATTTTACAGTTATTTCTTGATGTTACTTAACAGAAAGGATTGCCTGGTGGTGCATGGTATTATCACCCCCTCCAACGAGCACTCCAGCCCTCAATATTAATCTTGCTATTCTCCGCATCTTCCAAGTTTTGGTCCACAGGAGAGTTTTCTATTTTCCATTTTCCCTCCGCAGCAAGTGGCTTACTGGTGGGGATGGATTAAGACAAATACAAGCAACACTGCATGGTAAATTATTCTTCTTTGTTCAACAGCTGTTTCAAATGTGTTAGAGGATTGAGTAAAACATTGCTTCCATATTCAAAAAGAGCCTCAGCTTTTCCAAAAGGGTTTGGCTCCTCTGCAAGAAGTTCAGCTGCTGATATTCACTTATTTAATTCTTCGCCAAACATGCAGAATCTCTGACAACCATTTGTTTAAATTGCTTACACAACTTGCCATTTTAATATTTTTTTCCTATTAATCTGTGACAAACCATGGAATTTAATATTTTTTACCATGACTAATGTATGAAATTTGTTAGCTTTGTCTGTAATTTACAGAGAGCCCTGAATAATTGAGCCTTTAAGTTTAAAGTCTTATATTTTGTTATTCTAGCTGTGATTACTCGTAATGGTTTGAAGAACCTAAGGGCCTTTAGTGATGGGTGCCAATATAAAATGCCAAAACTGACCTTAGCCCTCCTCATTTTCCTCTGTTTGCCTCCAATTATTATTGGGGGGGGAAAAATGAAGGAAAATAAGTAAGTGACAATTTTGGGGGGAGGATTAGGGAAGAGGGGGGGAAGACCAGGGAATTTATGTACTGAAAAAGCTGCGCAAGAGTAAAGAGTTTCTACCACCTCTGCTGTCAAATCTCAACCTGCTCATTCTTTACCCCTGTATAATACCTTACTTGCTGCATTACATTGTCAACCAAAGCTCACTGTGGTATGGTCCTGCCTTCAGTCATCTGACATGCCTCTCAATACTAATAACGATAACAAAAAATATAAATAAATAGTTGGTTTTTCTCCGACCTGAAGAAGCCCCAGGTCCTAACACAGATATCTACTTTCCTAAAGTTTATCACAACCATGAAGCTCTTTGAGGTCATTAAAGCTCTACCAGACAGAGACCCTCAGGAGAAATGGATGGGGTGGAAGGTGTGCCTTTACAAGATGAAGCTGCCCTTTTCCAGGTCACCTCTACTAAAGACATGCACAATGGTCATGTTAGAAAATTGCCACATGAACCAGAAGAGATAGAGAGACCTAATGAAACTGCTGTCCCCAACCACTGCCCAGGGTCTGGTACCTGGACAAAGGGGCAGCACCTCACCTTTCAACAACACTCCAGCCCTACTTTGCTAGAAAGCTGAAGGAGTTTGATTGAGAAACCGCTTGCTTGTGGACCCATAGGAACCCAGTAATTGCTCAGAAGACAATCTCTAGAGGACCATCCCCCACCTGCCATGTAGCAGGGCAAAACCAAAGACAAAGAGCATCACAGTGACCACAAAAATGTGGCATGCACTCACAAAATCTCTCATCTAGGAGAAAGAAAAGAGCACAAAGAGACTGCTGCTGCACATAAACACAGGAAAATAGGTCTTAGGAGGAGGCAGAATACAAAGTGATATAATGGTACATTAGCCTTAAACCAGAAGGCGCAGTGTAGTACAGAATGCCTTCGAACAAGGATGTTATATATATATTCCTCAGGTCATGTTATTTCTTTTAAATATTAATCAGAAAAATTGGAAAGCTTTATTATAAAGATGACAAATGCTACTGTGCCTCAAGGAAAGGTTGCGCACAGGATGTGCAAACTCATACTTATTTGATTCAACATGGTGACTGTGGGCTGCACTTTTAATGAGGGAAATAAAACATCCGCTTAATTGGCTATAAAAGGATGTGCACCACAGACTTACTGAAACATTAGGCTGCATAGTTAGGACCTACTTTGTAACAATGCCTCATTTTTATTAATATTATTTTTATTGGTTGTGAAATCTATGAGTTTATCTATATTATAGGAACAAAAGACTTTTTTTATATATGTATTTTTTTTTAAGGGAGAAAGAATATCCTTTCTTTCTTTCTACACAGGGTAAATTGAAAACATCAGTGTACCCTACAGAGTAATAGCACTTTATCATGATTTATACATGGGAACGTAACTGTTGCCAAAAAACATAGGTGACCTCTCTCTACCCTATATTAATAATTACAGTATGGAGATGGAAGCATGATATGCAGGACACTCCTCTCTGCTACAAAAAAAAAAAAAAAAAGAGGGGGCCTGCTAAAGATACGTAAAAAGGAGGCGAATCTGACTAGTAAGTGTTGACAGGCATCACATCTCATGCAATGAAAAACACATTATTGGAATTTACCCAAAACTCAGGTTTTATTCCAACTGTTCATACAATTTTTTTTTTCTTTTTATTTTTTTTTTTAAAAACGAAGGAAGAACGCGCTCTGAACACCCCTTCTGGTCAGGCTGTAGTGAATGCAGCCCACCTCTCTGAGCCCTGATGTGAAACACAAACCATGGGAAGGGGCTGGCAAAGGCAGAGCCAAACGCAGTGACAGTGCCTGAATCCTGGGCAGAAGGGTTTGGGGTTACTCAAGGGGGTTTTTGTCTTCCTTAAGAGGTCCCTCCAAACACCTACCACCAACCCACCGGTGAAGGCCATTTGCCCTACATGACTTTCATTATATTAAGGAGAAAGTTTGTGAGAAAAATCACGGAGAATGAAAAATACGTTTTTTAGATGTATGCCTCTTTTTTCTTAAAGCATCTTCCCTGCCCTCACCCCCAAAAAGGTTAAGCTCATCCTTTAAAGGCCCATCCGAAGCTTTTCCCCAAAATGACAACAGATATGACACCAGACCAGGGGGACATCCCACACAGGAGGGTCACCAGTTCACTGCCAACACAGATATCACTGCAGCTGCTGCCAGGGGTCTGAGCAGCCCCGTTTCCCAAGACACCAGCCTTGATATGCAATTTAATAAATAAAGGAAGAAGTACTCTCTAGAATAGAGAATGCTGAAGAAAATCCAGAGCACATCAGCAAGGGCTTCTTCAGTTTACAATTTTATGTTGAAACCTGTTAGTGATTGTGTTCATAACAGTTTTCATAAAGCACTGTAGGTTACAATTTTAAATTTGACATATGATGGAGCTTCCTGGATTAAATATCCCTGCTACTTCCCCCCCCAGAAGACAAGACAGGAAAAAACCTGGATTAAATATCCCTGCTACTTCCCCCCTCCCTCCCCCCCAAAGAAGACAAGACAGGAAAATTTCTTCTTCCAGCCTCCACAGCTTATTTTCCAGATTTTCATATCCTTAGGCTTATTACATGCTGATCCAGAAAGAGCACACCATCAGTCTGCTTGCTAACTCTGTGCTCCTTTCTTTGTGCACCTCCAGGCAAGAGACAGAGGTTCTGGAAAAACCACAGAACAGCACTCAATCCAGCTGCACCAGAGAGGGTTTGTTGGAGCAGAGATACTTTTTTTTTTTTCCCCTCTCCTAAATGCCAGGGTTAAACTCACCCCTTGTAGGGCTGAGACCTCTCAAAGGACAGGAGAAACCCAACACCCACAATTAGCATCTTGATTTCATACCAAACCTACTGGCAGGCATCCTGCACAGCATCTTTGTATGAGGTAAGACGAAGCAGAAATGGACTGCACTGGTTTAAATCGCCTATTCTATACTTTTCTGAGGTGAATTTTGTTTCTCACTGAACCTTTCAGGCCCTGGAAAATGTAAAACTGAAGCAGGAAGCACGAGTTTAAATTATGTCAGACAAGATCAGACAGTGCCTGGAGCAGACGGGCTCTCTGCAGGTCCTTGCTGCAGCACTGCTGGGGCAGCCTTCTGGGAGAGGAGGAGGAGGAGGAACTGGGGAGCAGCGAGCAGAGCTGGAAAACACATTGGGAAAATACCATGGCTCCCCCACTGCAGCCTGCAGCAATGCACCTGGTGGGGTAACCCCGTCGGCACTTCTCCAAATAACCACAATTTGCACCATTACTTTGCTCTTCGCAGCCTCGTGGAACGGTAGGGCCACAGACACTTGAAAAATAACCATGAGTGTTGTGGAGAACACAGGGAGTAGTTTCTTAAGAAGATGACCCCAGGCATCTTCAGAAAATTGAAATTGTTGATTCTGCATCATAATGCAGATTCCAGAAAGACTACAGGATCTGATATTCAAAATTAAGGGAGAGTATTTTTGCATGCCTGGTTCTAACCGCAGTTATTTTGACACTAGCTCATTGCTAAAATCAACACTCAAGTCCACTTTATCCTATTTCCACCAGTTATAGCTACTTCAAATAGGGAATTTTAATTCAAGAAGTATAATAAATGTCATTCCTGTAACACGTACATTACTGTAATCTAATGTGAGTAAGAAGTCACTTGAGATGGAGAGACGCAACAGCCCCTTTAGGGCTAGTGCCATAGCAGAGGCAACAAAAGGGAAACCCTCGTTAATCCATTGGAAATATCATGTTAATAAATGAAAATGAGATAATGACTTTTGTGGCTAGCTGAATCTTGTCTAAAGCCTCTTATGAGCTTCATGTGTCTCAATTAGGGACTATGTTACAAGGTAAAAAAAATTCAGCTGCGGGCTGAACACAATAAAAAACAAAGTTAAATAAGGAAATGTACTCGGTATGATTATTATTGCAACCCTCCTGCCTGACCTAGAAGTTTCTTATTGTACAGATCCACCCCAAGCTCCCATTATAGCTTTTAATTGGTATTTCAGTAGCTGCTCCCACAATGCAAGAAAAGCACAACCGCGATTTGCTTTTCTCCCTTTCATATTGAAGGTCACGGAGTCAAAGCCCATTTACCCTGCCTGATTCCACATCACACAGACCAACTGTTGCATTTCAACACCAAAAGCAAAGTCACAACCACCCTCCCACATTGCGATGCCCGGCCCGGACCACACTGGGAAAAGCAAAGGGCAGGAGCAGGTTGAGCTTCCCAAGGGAGCACGGAGCATCCTGAAGTTCTGCTGGTTTGGGCTGGGAAGGAGGAATCTGGCCATAGTAAAATATTGCTTACAGATTTGATGGTATTTGAAGTCTGTGGTGTGTAATTATCACACAAGTAAACGCACCTCACAATGTCAGTTTTCTCAAGTTCTGGTGGCAGCAGATGTTTGTCTCCAAACCAGGGTTTCTCTGTTTGAGGAAGTGAAGAGCCATCTAAAAGGTGCTACATAATGAACCCTTCGTTAGCTCATATACTCCTAGAGTGTTATCTCTGTTGTCCTTTTACAGTGAAGACACTTATTTTCAAAAAAAACCCTACACTAATCGAGATTGTCATTTAAGCAATTAAATAATTCTACACCCTCATTATCTGGTACTTAACATTCAAAACTGAGAGATTTATATGAAAAAGAAACAATGAGCAGAAGCCATCATCAACTACTTGAATCTTTTTCAAACACTGTATCTAAACATCACCTCCCCAAAATTTAATGAGCTTAATTTTTTTCCACTATTTCTGTTGTTTTTCCTTTCTGTGGTTGGATTGTGGTTTGTTTGGTTTTTTTTTAAAAAAAGAAACCCCAACAACAAAATGGTAACTCTTTAGACATTCAGTTATTATAAGTTCATTTGGTATTCATGGAAATAGCAGTGATTATAATGAATTCATTTGATATTCATGCAAATGTCACATGTGCTTCAGTGGCAGGGCCGCTGTCGCCCAGCACTCGTTTGGCTGCGCTCTGCTCCGGTGGTGGCCATCCCCGCTCCAGTCCTTCACAGGGGCAGGGAGCTGGGATCAGGGGCAGCTCAGACACACGTCGTACTCCCACCTCTCCCCACTGTTTCTTACTTTAAAAATCAGGTTTAGCATGATAGGGTTAGATAAAAAAAAAAAATATTATTTCTCTCTCGGAAGGATTTTGTAGCTTGTGTGTAAACTGCTTCATTTCCTTTCTGCTCCTCAGCCCTCTGCAATCCTGAGGACGTGCAAAAGTTACTACAGAAGGAGAATTTATAACTTAACGCATTCACTTCGCGTTCCTCTGCTCTTGTTTTTCAGCTACAATACTTCAGTGGAACAGTTTGCTTCTGAAATCACAACTGCCAGGATTTCAGGAACAAATCTCCATCCGAAGGGCCGTTTTCAGTGTGCCTGCCCCGCGACGCAGCTGGTGAGAAGAGTTAGGGGTTTTGAGCAGATCCCAAATCCCCCACTCACTTTCAAATGGAAGCACCCAAAGTCCCCAGAAATTTTGATATTTTTGCACAAGACTTATAAACGGGGATGATCCAAAGGCCCTGGGGGAGCGAGGTGCTCAGGTCACGCTCAATTCAGGGGGATTTATTTCCCCGAACTGCTTTGGCCCCTCTCAAAGCCCTCCCTCTTTAACCACGCCAGCGAGCCACCGCCAGCTTCGGCAGGCGTGACGTCGTGGGAGCCATCACGATTACTTAAAACACAAAATGAGCATGGCTAAGGTCAAAAGTTTTTCTAAAAAAAAAGTCTAATATATACGTCCCCAGAGGAGCCAGCTCTATTCACCTTAATCCTGAATCAACACCGCCTGTGTAAGAACAGCCTCGCCGCAGCCCGCGCCGTCCTTCGGGGGCCCTCTCCGGCGCTTAAAGCTGGATGCAGGAGCCTTGACGGATTTGGGCTGCAACGTGGGGAGAGAAATCTGGCTCTGCTTTTTGAGTAGTTGCAAAACATCGTTAAGGCTTTACTTCCAACCAGGCTCTAACCTCCCACAGGCTCCCCAGCGGGCACCCACAGCCCCTGCCAGGCGTCCAAGAAGGTTTCTCCCCACAAAGCCATGCGTTGCCTCAACCTTGGCACGTGGGAGAAGACAAAAGGAGGAAGGAGTGGAGAAGGAGTCACGTCTCTGTATGAGACATGAATGTATTTAGAACCAAATGTTCTAAAAAAACCCCAACTGATATGTACACAAAACCAGCAAAAAAAAAAATATCCCATTAGTGTTAAATTTTCCTTGGACAGAAGAACAGAGTACTGCATTGATATTCCTCAAGTAACCAAAACTTCACCCCACTGACTACGGCAGATGAGCAACCTGATGGGTGAACCCCATGTGTGTAGCCGGGATCTGCATCTCAAAACTATTTCTGGATAAATAACTCAAGAATTAAGACTCTTTTTTCCTACCCCAAAGCCTTCTTGTGGGTCTTTGGTAGCTGCACAAAAGGCTCAAAAACTTCATAGAAACAACTAAAAAACTCAATCAGATGCACTTTCTGGTTGCATTGTGGTATTTCCCCCATTCCCAACGCACAGCTCGGATAAAAGTCTAAAAGTTGATGTTGTCTCAGCTGAAGGATTGAGATCAATTTCAGTTCAATCCCAGCAAACACGCAGATTCAGCATTCCTCTACCCAAGCATGTGCCCTCCTCGGATTTTAGATTTAGCTTCTCCTCAAAACATTTAAAAATGCATTAATTGACTGCTTGCTTATACTCTGAAAGCAAGATCAGACCAAATATCAATACAGGGAGACATGTCTTGAAATACGCCCGTTGCCCATCTACGGAGAAGCATCCTTTTGTATTGCTCTGCTGCTCACAGTAAGTGCACGGCAACAATTTGCATTGAACTCACAAGGCTTTTCCGCACAAGTCAATTCAGATCAATAGAAAAAGGCTTTTACAGAGAAAACAAGTGTTGTGGAGAAAATAGTTCAGGCTGCGGGAACATTTCACAGTTGGGGTTGGCGAATCAACATACTTTTATCTGTAGTAAAAAAAAAAAAAAGAAAAGAAACAAAGCCTGGCAGATTTAAATCGCGTACCAATTTCCCTCATGTTTGGAGGGTTAGAATCGTGTGGCACTTGCTTGGGCAGGTCACAACACCCCGTGCAACAGGAGGAGTCACTGGGACAGAGCATCACTCAAAGAGGGAAAAAATACACGTATAGGAAGCAGGTAGAGCAGCTCCTAGCACCTGACATCAGTTTAGAGGTCTGGGATGGAATCCTGTTGGAGGAGCCTTGCAGTGAATTTGGCATAATCTTTATAAACCGAATACTCCATCTGTTTTGGAGGTTACACAATGTTGCAGCATGAAAAGGTTCAAAACAGAGTCAGTGCCTGAATCGTGAGGGTGAGTTATGGACTGAAAGAGTTCTCACTTTTTTTCCTGAATAGCAGCTATTAATGACTCACTCCTGAAGGCAACGGGGAAAGATGCAGAAAAATGAGAAGCAGGTTGAAAAAAAGAAATAAGGTTTCATTGACACAACAGCTCCATGCGCTGGGAAGACACTGGAGTTATTCCAGTTTATATCAACTCCACCTTGGAGCAGCTGAAGTAATAGTTTAATAGAACTAAATGGAAACAATATTATCAAAATTAGCAAAAAAGAAGAATAAAGGGACAGGGAACTATCAAGGCAAGGAGTTTTGAAAAGACAGACACTTGAGCAGTTAGATATAACACTTGCATCTTGCACTGCCCCGTGATCTTGGCCCTACAAGTAGGTTTAGCACAGTTTCACACAAGATTTTCTTATTTCCTGTTTGGGGTCAGATAGCAAATGCTAAAAGAGCTTCCCCATCATATTTTAGGCTCATCAGTCCTAATGAAATGCACAAGGAGCAGAAACATCCCCAAACTGAGCAAACCAACAAATGGACATGAAAAACTTCCAGCCCTGAAAAGAGTTTCTTTCCTTTGCACTAGGTAAGAGTTTTATTTAAAGATTCGAGCCTCTTCTTATTTTAGCCACGTTAATTTGCCAACTGTTTGCAATAAGGAAAAAACCACCCTGAACAAATACAGTTTAGAAAGTGGATTTGAATAAAGCTAAGAAAAATGTGAGTGGCTTTATGCTGTGCTCATATGATCTGATGGAAAAAAAGTGATTTTTTTAGAGCAGAGAGGAGGCTGTTGTGCTCGCCTGTTCTGGCTCACATCACATCAACAGTGTCACTGAGCATGAGACAACAGCAGTATTTCTATTTTTGTGCATAAAGTTCAGCAGACATTGGGTAAGAGAACACACATGCAGCTAAATAAAATTCTGTAGAGATTCCATTTTTCTCATGTAGTTTCTCCATAAATTTGTATACTAGCACAGTCTTACAGGTGGACTAATTTGCGGGTCGCACACACAGCAAGAGTATCTGTGGATCAACAATGAAACACAGTCTTACAGGTGGACTAATTTGCGGGTCACACACACAGAGCAAGAGTATCTGTGGATCAACAATAAAATTAATAAGATCTCTGCTAGATAATTCCTTGCAGGTCATAGCATGCAGACACGCATTCCCTTTGCTCGATGGCGTTTCAGGGCTGATGCCCTTTTTCATCTTCCTCTCTTTCCACAAGCCTGGTAAGGCCAGACCCTCGCACGTGGTTGACTTGTGGCAGTTTGACTTCACGCTACTGTTCCCCTCTGCAGAATTCTTCAGCATTGGGAACCTGCATTCTAAAAATCCCCTTGTCAATATTAAAAGCTGCTTGTTGGGGCTTTCTTTCCTCCATTTTTATTTTGCTTTCCACTCGACATCACGATTTTGTGGGATTTTTTTGCCCCCTCAGCTGGGAAACAAAGTAAAAGCAGACTCTGGGAATGATGTAGATGTGCCAAGAAGCAGAGGATGCAGCTGATAAAACAAGATAACTCCTTCAGATACAGCTCTGGCCTTTCCTCATGTCACTTGAGCAGCTCATCCACACACTGCCTGCACCCTCATCCCTTCCTCAAGTGTCGTAATACTTAATCTTAATTACATGGCCTTTAACTACATAACCCATCAAGATACGGGTTATGCTAAAAAGGGATGGAGCTGATTTCTGCCCCCAACCCAACTCTATTAACATTTCCTTATTTTTCAGCACAGTGAGATGGCAACGTAAACTGCCTCCTTTTTCATTCTGGGTCCACAATTCAACAGTTCTCTCCCCCTGCTTGAATCAAATATACCTATATTCTTATTTCAGCTGCTTTTTTTCTTTACACTTATTTTATGAACACACATTCTGGGATTTTGAGTAAGTTTAAGGAGTTTATCTGTAGTTCATCTACTCTCAAATTCTTCCTCAGCATCTTGAAATCTTCAAATCATATCATCTTTTAAACAGCTTGTTTTTTCCCCCAAGTGAGTACATTTCCAGGTTTCCCAGGCTTTCCACACGCAGCAACTTCACAAGTAACTTCTATCACTCCTGCTGTTCTCTGCCCTCTCCAATCCCCAGGATGTCCATTTGATGCCGCAGTGTCCTACCTCGGGCCAGGCAGCCTACAGAGGTCCAAGTAAGTACTTTACAATATGTCAGATTAAACACTTATATCTTCACAGTTCATACTTCCATGTAGGGTTTATCTCCTGTTTTGTGTTAGTGCTACAACTCTTTCTTGCTCAGAGTTCTGTAAAACATATCTGTTCTGGATATATCCTCACAATTCAGAGCTACAAATTTTAAAATCTACTGTTTGTCCCCAGACGAGGTGATGGACCATTCTCCTCCACGTTTTCCCAGGCTTGTACACAAGTTCTCTGCATATTTAATCCATCATCTCCACTTTGTTCACCTCACTGGATACCATCTTTAGTCAAGTGTTTCCAGAACACATCCACAGAGCTGTGGTTTAACCCTCAATGTGAGTTGTAGATTATTCTTGCCTCCTGTTACACTTCACTTTCCTCCCCCTCACACCAGCGTTTCTCCAACCCACACCCCAGTTGCCCAAGCAAACCTTTCTCTCTTCAGGCCGGTGTCGTGAACCCAAAAAGGACAGAATTAAGGCCAGCACTGTCACTCATGCCTGCTTTCCACATTATCTCCCTAAAAAAATTCCACTGATTTGTCAGACAGGATTTACCCTTTATGAAACCATGCTGACTAGTTTATTTCTCCAGATGTTTTGTGATCTCATCCTTTATTAATGTTTCTAGAGTTTTGCCTAGCACCAAGGTCAGATGTACGGGTCTGTTATATTCTGGCTGTTTTTCTTAGTTCTCCCCTCACCCCCAACTCCAAACTGGGATTGTATTTGCTTCTCTCTAGTCCCTTGGTGTCTTCCTTGTCTCAAAGGAGCTAAGATAAAATCTTCATTTATTGAACCAGTAATCTCCTCAGTGATCTTGTTAAAGATTCCCCAGTACATAACTCCTATTACCTTGGAGCTTCCAGGGATTTTAACTTATACAAGATTTATTCTAGTATGAAATTATCATATCCCAGAAACTTTGCTTCCATTCAACCTTGTGAACACTGAGTAGAGAGATATGTTTAGGCAGAGATTTTCAAAGTCACCTTGGGGATCTGGGTGCTCAGTTCCCATTGCAATTAGCGGGACAGGGGTTTCCAAACCTCCCAAACAGTTTTGGAACCATAACCTAAGTGTTATCAGTTATGTAAAAGTTTAATAGCTAAGAAGCACGTGGCAAACAGTTTTGGAACCATAACCTAAGTGTTATTGGTTATATAAAAAGTTCAATAGCTAAGAAGCACGTGGCCTTCAATTTATAAATGCATTCTGATTAAGTATTTAATTCTTTATTAGTAATATTTATTTTCAGTGCAGATAATTGAATAGAACATCCAATGAGGGTTGAGGGGTTTTCTGGCTTGTTTTTACTTTGCTTTGTTTGTCTGGGGTTTTTATAGGCTGCTTGCAGCCCTGAGCTCCCTCAGGACACATCTAGGTGGCCTCTGCTTTGATGAATATGCTCCATTTTTACAGTGTATGTGAAAATGGAATTTCACTTCACAGCAGCCCCCCATGCTTGTGGGGTGGTAACACAACAGGGCATGCTAAGTGGAGCCAGAAGCCTCTCCTCTGTTCCTGGCATTGACTCTATCACCAGACTCCCAGCTCCTTGGGGCAGTTTTCCTGTCTTCCTGTGCTCACATAGTACTAATTTCAGAAAGGTCTTGGGTTTTGCTGAGATCTCCAAGTGCAAGAAGAGCACAAATATTAAAGAGGTTTTAATGCCAAGTCCTGCATTTTTTTAACCTTTACAAAGGACTGTTGGTTGACTCATCATCCTAACTGCCTTCCTTCAATATTCATCTCCATGTTATTGAATTCCACTCATTTCTCTATCATCCCCAATAATATTTTCCATAGGTTTCCAGTTGATGTGTACTGACTTTATTATTACTCACCCATGTTTTGTGA
Organism: Calidris pugnax; assembly: GCF_001431845.1. Lineage (NCBI taxonomy): Eukaryota > Metazoa > Chordata > Aves > Charadriiformes > Scolopacidae > Calidris > Calidris pugnax. The sequence goes on along the minus strand of NW_015090865.1, from coordinate 5,974,359 downwards.
GCTGAAAACCAGCTTGCTGTAAAGCACTTGCTTTGGTCCTTGATGAAGCCTGAGAATCTGGAGGTGGCAGAGAACAAGATGTCCAACCCACTTTCAAAGCACAGCAAATCCTGCACCAACAATCCCCACTCTCCTCCCTCGCTCATGCTGGGTACAATTCAAGCAGCTGGTTACCCCTCCAAAACACAAAAAACCTCTATCAGATACTCAAGTCTTCTCAGTATAACTTTGTGCTTCCAGGACTTGCTCCCTCTGGAGCTTTCTGCCATTCTTCATCATGGACACCCAACGCAAGTGGTGGAATCTCATCCTCCTGCCGGCATCGATGTCACTCTTCTCCACGGCCAGACACCCCTTGCAGCCTGGGAACCCCTGGACATTACCAGAGGAGCCCCTCACCTCCTCAAAAAACCTCTCACCCACTGCTCACCCAGTTTACAGCTCCTGTAATTCCCACCAGCACTGGTGAAATAGCTTCACTCGCTCTAGTACCTTACACTCAGTTTGCATACAAATTAAGATTCTAAAGGCTTGTGGCTTGAAACTGGATTTTACCTTTAAGAATATTAGGTTCCACTCATCATTAGTTATTTCAACTTGTTGAAAAACAAAAGGAAAAAATCCCTCTAAAAAGTTATTATTTTACTGGAGGTCTGAGTTGTTTGTTACAAGGCTGTCTCCAATGACACTGACTCAGAGTTTAGAGGCTGCAGGATATTAATATTAACAATGTAAATAACAGACAATTCTTCAGAGGGCAAAGGAACTTGTCTCCAATTTTCAAAGGATATGCTTTACTTAACTAAGGCTAATTAGCTGTGATCTTCATATAAGCAACAAAAAATTGCATTTGATATTACATTTTTAAACAGCAGAAAAAAATTTTCCATTTATCCAAAACAGACTTTTAGGATCATTACCAAGTTCTCAAATGTGTACAAATTGCTGTGCCCGAGATTATTTCCCTGAGACGCGGTATTTAGAGCGAGCTCGTTGCTTGCAACACATCCTCAGCACTTATCTAACCATTACAGGAAATTTCCTTCTCTGCAGCGTGTTGCTTCAGTTCTGGCTTGTAGATACCTACTGCTTCCATCTTTGTATTTGCTTTCCATCTATGTATTGCTTTGTGTATTCATTGTAAGAAAGCCTGATGTGTATATATATCATATACAATATATTTCTAGAACAAAGTGTAAAGCATCTCACTGCAATGAGTATAAGAGCATTTATTAACTTAAGGACAGCTTACTCCATGGAAAAACAACCCAACAACAAACTGGTGGTATTTTGAAAATATATTTCTGGAAATGGAGTGACTTGAAAGCCAGGCGGTGAGGAAGACTAAGCTAATGTTCAGTGCATAATGCATGCAGTCTTCCCGCACAGAATTTAGCATATGCATAACAAAGTTAACTTCAAATCCATTGCACGGAATTTTTTTTACATGCTAAACACCCCTTCTGCAGCGAGTCCCATCTGCTTCCGTCCGGCACTGCATTAGCATTTCTGCTGTTAGCAGGGCGGCTAAACCTTCTTAGACTCATTAAAAGTTCACTTTTTCCACTTTATTAATTACTTTACTTCACCTGAAGTGCAGAGAAAGACAGATCTCATGACTTTTTAGTGCCTCAGCTAAGACATTACCAGGTTTATAGCCTCACTAAGCCAGAAGGTTCCTGCAGCTCTGGTTGCAGAGTTCATACACTATCAAATCCATTTCATGTTTTATATGCTTTGGAGGTATTCTTCCCTTCCTCAACGACTGTTGCTGTAATTACACAAATGATCTGCTCCACTGTCACTTCCAGTCAAAGGTGTCATCCAAAATTAAAAATTCATGTAAAAACTAGAGATGTTACTTTTTAAGCAGACAGTTCAAACCTGATCTGGTTTCACAATATTTGGTTTAACTTCTCCTGTGCCTGGCTCCTGAGGACAGCGAGGAGCTGAGCCACGGGTGCTTGGGGCTGCCCAGCCCTTCAGTCACAGCACTTGATCAGCAACAACATAATTTTGTTGTTGTTGTTTAAATTAAATCCTCAAATTCATTAGGATTTAAAGTACATTTTAGAAACATATTGACAAGAGCTGTAACCATACCAAACTCTGCTTCCCATAACCAAAGTTCATGGCAAACCCCTGATCTCCTTCACTACCATCATCATGGAGGACTTGGGAGAAGGAGTTCCTGCACCATACAGAAAAGGTGCTTTACAGAAAATCACTACACTCCTTGTAGTGATTTGTGCTACACGAGATGGGGGTGATGCACCAGAGCATCACAGTGCTGCTGCACCTGCAAGTCACCTGCTGAATGTGTCCCTGCTTTGATCACAGCTGAGAGATAAGCCTAAGGTGGAAAGCACCACACTTGGATTCTCCAGCCCTTTCCAGGACTGCTGAAGGTATTGCCACAACTCAGCATCACAGCAGACAGTGGCACAGTTCAGGAGTCAGTGTGGAAACCATTCAGGAAAACACTTGTAAAGCTCATGTGAAGGGAGGGGGGAGAATGGGGAAGGAAAAGACAAAAAGAAAGCAGCAAAACAACCTCGAGCAGTGACTCTTGTCCATCCATACTTCAGGGTCAGGGAGGATTCTCTTGGCTGCACAGCTCCTGCTAGAGCTGGAAATATGTTTCCTTTGTTGAACCCACTGACTAACACTTTTTAAGCAAAAACAATTCAATTAAATTGTCACCTCAAATAATTATTTTCATGGCCATAATCAATGTAATTACATAGACATTATTTGGGCATTGCCATTTGTTTAGAGCACAAGATGAGGAGGGAAGAACACTAGCCGTTTCCAGCAGCCAATATTTATGCATCAGAGAAAGTTTTCTGTTTACTCTACATCCTACCACTGTCTCATCAAATTCATCAGAATGAAAATAGTGTGCTTTTTCTTTGGAGACAGACTTAACAATTTGAGCTGAATTCCGAAACTGGATGTGCCCATTGACCCATTACTAGTGTGGGTGTTTTCATACCCAACCAGTTAATTGCCCATAAAGATTCATAATGTAACATGACGTGAAGAACCACCAGATGTGACTCGTTAAAGTCTTATGCACAAAGCTAGGAAATCAGGAAAGGCTTGTTTTTCCAGACCAAGACAACATTTCAAGCTTAAATAAATGCTCTGTACCAACTCTTCCTTTTTTTTTTTTCCTTGCCTTTTCCTAAACAAGATTGTCAGGAGATTAAAAAAAAAAAAAGACACATTTAGAGAAGAACAAACATATCTTATATAAAGACTCAAAGTGCTGAGATAACACTGTACCTGTTCTTGAATGCAGTGATAATAGGGCAGATATGAGGCTGCATCTGACCTACTCACAGGGTGCTATATATCACCTCTGGAGGAATTAAGCCCAAGGAAAGGCTCGTTTGAGCTGTGAAAACAGCCTCACAGCGCACGTGTTCTGTCTTATTTCCTCATACAAGCTGCTGACTCTTCTATGTAGGCACATGGTTAGTAGAGAGACTGCAAACAATGCTTGATGGAACAAGATACTCAAGTTTTAGCTGGCTGGTTTTATACTCTATTATACTATACACAGTACACTTACACTATACTGTGTAAGGTCATACTCATCAAGGTAAAAATAAAAGATTACTTCTTCCTCCCATAGAACTCAATGGTAAAAGTGGTGCAGAACTTCATTTGATCTCATCAGGTTAAGAGTCTGCAGAAATAAATAATGCTTGCACAGGTATGTAGGAACAGAAAATAGAAAATATGTCATAACTAACTAGAGGAAAAACACACAAAAAAAGGAAAAATTGTCAGGGTTACCTTTTAGATCCTTAAAGGGAAGAGAACATTGTGAGTTGCTGAGGAAACTGGAGGCTCATGTTAGACTTCCACGCTGTGACACACACCAAAAGGCCAGTGGTCTGGGAAACTACTATTTTATGCATCATTTCTTTCACGTGGTGTTGCCTGTTACACTAAACTCTGCAGTTTGTACTCAACACCAAAGTTAAATTCAAGTCCAGGCCAGTTGTTAAACTGTTCATGTTGGGTAGGGCTGTAGTGATTTGATTTTTCCTGCACCACAGCCCAAACCTCCTTTAAGCACAAGGTAGATTAGAGAAAGAAAACAAGATTTTAAGTGATATATGAACGCATCCATTTCACTTGGAAAGTGTTTTATCCTGAGCATAATTCCAATCAAATTCTGGTGATTTTTCTAGTGATGCAACAAGAATTGGTAAGAGTTACAGAGCAGCAGCAAGTCATAAGTATTTGGAACAGTTCTCAGATGGGAGAGGACACCGACAGTCTCACACCTATGAGAAGAGCAGCTGTATTTTCTACCCCTCTGTCTACCACCATCAGTATCAACCAACCCAACAGTCACCCAGTACTCTCCCTGCCAGGGCACACTGCTGTACTAGTCACCCTTCCAAAGTGGTTTTGGTGATGGGTATTAAATTAATCTTTAGAAAGCTCCATAACATAAAAATCCACATAATCAGCAATGTAGAAAATATGAACGTCCTTCCCTGGGCAAACAGGAGACACCAAATTACAGTCAGGATCTGTTCCACACTGCAAGCACTAACACAAGTCACTCACAGTGTCTCACTTTGGAGTTAAGTGGCCAGAGAGTTTTCAAAGTCCCATAGTTATAGTTCTTGCTTCTGGAAGGGATCAGACCAGCCACGTACCTCAATGCACACCCCATGAAATAAGAGTATCTTTCCATTATAGGTTTCCTCTGGTAATTCAAAAGAGCCCATAAAATTGCAGACAAACCATAAAATAACCTTCTCATTGGCTGGAGGAAGGAATTAGCGAGAGTGGAGAACATGCAATGCAGAAATTTTCTTAGCTTGTCCTTAACACTTTTATGCATTCAAATCTCTTGTAAGAATTGTATTTTTTTATAGGGCCGCAGAGAAAAGTGAGAATTATACACACATATAAGACAGGAAGCTCTATTAAGATACAGCGAGGGTCCATTAAAAAAAAAAATAATTTTATCTCTAATTTAGAAATGGCTTTTCTTGAAGCAAACGTATTTTCACCCCAAAATCAAAGAAGTAGTTTATAACACAAGTCAGGAGTTCTACCATCAAGATTTGTGCTCTAAACATAGTGAGTGCTGCCACCTGATAGGAATTGTCTGACAGATTGAACTTTTTTTTATAGCTTCAGGTGACGTGCATTCGGCTTCGTTAGTCCACATCTTAGTGTCATTTCTTTTCATAGTCAGCATGAAAGAAAAACAACAATAGTTGCTTTTCATCAACTTGGCTTTAGCAAAATATTTTAAATCCTAATACTTAATCACACCAGAGCTTTGAGATCATTAAAAAAAAAAAAAAAGAAGTGCTGTTACCCCTCTGAAGGTACATATTTATCCAAATGATGATGTAATTAAAAAAAAAAAAAGTAATCTGGTGTCTGACCTGCCTGATCTGCTATTGACTCATCGGATCACTTACAATCTGCAGTGCTTTACAAAGTGAGTCTGGTGAACAGGACACACAGTTCATAGAGGACATGTGGAAAGGTCACTGCCACTCACCTGGAAAGAGGATGTCGAGTAGAGAGCAAAAAAGTCCATTCAGAAGCAGCAGATTTTCTTCCAAGTTGCAAAACTCTTCTCAGGACTCTCATCCTCCCATTGTGACGCCGTTCATTCCCCATCTGTATTTACCTCTCCTATGGAGATACAGAAGTTCTCCTGCTCCCAAGGCCAAAACTCCTCCCTAACTCCAAGCAAACCACACCAGCACTAACAAAACCCTGCCATCATCCTCCTTTTTGCAGGGAGAAAATGACTAACATGCTATAGCTCCTGGTAGCCTGGCCAAGAGAAGCTCAGCCTTATCTCCAAGCTCCTTTTCAATTAGTTCCATCTCTTAACGAGCCACAGCTTTGTCACCCAGACCTAGAAATAAGCAGGGAAGGAGCCAGGCTCTTGTTTTTCTCCCAGCTGTGTGCTATTTCTCATGCAATGGGGGAGGTACAACAAACTCTGTGCTTCAGTGCTTTGATGGCTGGAAGATTCCTTCCATTGCTCTTCAGAGTCTTCTGATGACTTCTCCTGTGGCTTGTTCCCTGAGCGGGTTAATTTTAGCAGCGCTCTGACCTCGGCCAAAGGCTGAAAGCAGTTTTCAGCACATCCCTGTTAATGAAGCTCAGACCTGCTGTTTTTAGGTTAGACCTGAGCCCTGTATGTAGCTAGAGGATATCTGCCTGGAGATTCAGACTGAGACCCAGAAACCAAAGCAAAACTCTAGGAGACATGAAATTTTATACCTAGCCATGGACAGAAGTTGCTAAAACTGACAGAAACCACAACCAGCAGGATTAAATTCTCTTGTAGCATGAAGAAGCATCAATAGTATGGGAAAAGGGAAGCGAGCCCAGACTCCCTTCACAGGAACATCCTTGACCAGCTATAGGAAGCTCATGTCTCTGATTTAGACACCCAGGTTAGATACCTGAAGTTGAATAACCACCTCACTTTTCATTGTTAATCCTTGATAATTTATGTTAGACAAGTCCACTTAATTCTCAAAACCAAGGAGCCTGACAAATGTCTGCTTTCCATATCTGAGTCCCAACGAGCATTGTGCTACCCGAGCCTTGGCACTTAACAACTGCTGGTTTCAACTGGCTCTTCCATGATCTTAAAGGGATAATTTCAGTTGTTCATAACATTTTTTTCCTATGTCTTTCTTTCTAATTGTTATTTTAGAAGTGTATGAATCTCAAAACTAATTTTATGTATCTCCCAATAACGCCAATACTTTGCAAGGCAGTTTTGCTGAGGCTGCTCTCAGTTACCTGCAAAACAGTCGTTCTGGAGGTTCCTCCTCAGGCTGAGAACGTCTGTCTGTGTCCCTGCTAAAACTGGAGACACGGAGCCACTTCCCAAGAGCATCCGTTTGCCCTGATGGTCCCAGCCGACACGACTCTCCTCTCCTCTGCCCCAGAGGTGCTGCTGGGGGTGCCCTTCGGTGGGGTTCAGCTGCAGCCTCCTTCCAAGGTGAAAAGCATCGCCTGTAAAACACTGCGAAAGGTTCAACTTTATTAAATCACTAATTCTCATTAGACTCATATAATATCACTTTTTTTCAATGAGAGAACAACGAGGATTTTTTTAAAAATGCATGTATCTACTGATTATGCGCCTAAAAAGCCCGTAATATTGGTGTATAAGGACCCAGGACATACAATTTGCATTTGAGCAACATTTTAAAGGACAGCCAGGATTTCTATCGCGCATATCTATTAGGTTTATGTGACAAATGAAATTTTGCTGGATTATTTATATTTTTAAAGTATCAGCTGAGGCATTTCAATCCTGGACCTTCTTAAGTATTCGTTGCCTCTAAATGAGCTGGATATGTTGTATAATGGAATTACTAGATTTGTATTAAATTGTAGCTTTGGGACCCATCACTGTGTGATGCTATCTACTTTCAACTGGCTTTGTTTATCACAGAGAAGGGAACTGAATTAGCATAAGATACTACAAAGTAGTAAAGGGATTTTAGCACCCTATCTATTTGACCTCCTATTGACCTGGGCTAATTCATATTCTCCCTGGGATGCCGTAACAGGTCATTTTATATTTGGAAAAAAATTAGGTCAAATTATGGCACAACGTCCCTTGCCTCTTTGGCGGTGAAGTGGCAGAATTCCCTCTCTGCACACAGACACACACACACACACACGTGGCTGTGCGCCTCCTTTAAAGGAAAATGAACTTTTATTTGTAAATTACCATGCAAGAGATTTTTATTTGTCTCTCTTATTGCATTCATGTGACTGCTGCTGCAAGCATGACCATTTATAACACCACTGGTGTGAACGTGGAGGAGGGCAGTGCTGTGCAATAGGTGTGCAAGCACAGGGAAATGTGCTCTCACACTCACGGGCACACACGGATACACTCACACAAAGAGTTTTCCACCCTGACCTTCACTTTATCCTCCCATATATTGACTGGAAATAGTAGCTTTGCTGTAAGGAGAGTGCTTGGAGGAGGTGGGGGAATTGCACAGGAGAGTCTGCTTCGTCTGGCTTGGAGGATAGACTTGACCCTAAAACACTTCTTGGCCATCAGAATGACTTTTCCTTCCACTTGGGAAGGTTGCCTTTCATCATGGCAGAAAATTTTCACTGAAACAATAACTTTTTCCACAGGATAAAAGGGTTTACCCCACCCTCATTTCTCCAGACTGTTGGGTCTCCCTGCGAGATCTTGCACACCAGACACCCACACCTTCCCCTTGCAGGAACCAAACGTGTGGGCCCTTCTCGAGGTGCCACCACCTGCAGAGCTGGTCTGGAGAAGGCAGTGGGAGCCAGGTCTAACTCCAGATGAGGAAAGGATGTTTGACCATGTTTAGGAAGGCAGCAATAATAAATGCTTTGTGCATTTAACGTGACACGTTGCTGCTCCACGCCCCAATGATGCCCTTTGCAAGAAGCCCGGGCATGTCCTCTGCTGTGTGTTCTGTCTTGAAAGCCACTCTCTTCTTCTCATGGATTTGATCCTTAGATCAGGTCTGATCTCAATGACCTTCTCAGATTTCAGCTACACTTTTATATCTAGCTTTAAATTCTATTTGGAAAAAAAACCCCACTAAATAAAGGCAGAACTTTAGTCGAAGGTTGATGTTAGTAATTCCAGAAATTTAAGTCTATTTTTTTCAGTAAAAACCATGAAATGAACTCCAGCAGTTGCTCTGCAGTGCAAAGGGCTGATGAATTACAACGGCAGCCTGCTTTATTCTCCTTAATAAGAAATTAGATCACAATAGGGATTTACGAAAATTACCTTGAAATGTTTGTGTGTTTGAGTGATTGCACAATTTGCACTAAAATTATGTTGAATCATATGAGTTGGAGCATCTGCCTCTTTAGTCAGTCTATATGCTGCTTTAAAAATGCCCTCTTCTCCTTTAATAAGAGTCTGCTAATGAAAGGAGAAGCTTAACCCTACAGACAGTGTTTGTTTGTTTGTTTTCTTTCCATTTTCCTAAATTGTGTTATTGATAATTTTTTCAGGACTTCCCAGATTTCCATGATGACTTTCTCAACTCTTGTTTCAGGTAGGAAGTGAGGAGTTCATTTAGGTAGTGGAGTAAATTTTAATATTTAGCCTTTCGGACAACCTATATCCCTGGACAAGTTCGCTTAATTATTCACCCCCCTCCTTTATTACACATGCACTTTGGAAAAGCGTAGTTTAGCACCAAAATGGGTGTCAGCCTTCCCAAGACAAGGCACTTGAAGATGCGTGCCCCACCAGTGGTTTTTAGGAAGCCCATGCCATTTCATTAAGAGGCAGGAGACACAGGCGGATGCACCGCATCTTGAATAACTTCGGAAAATCTTTTAAGTCAACCTTGTGTTTTAGTCAACAGGGAAGGTTTGACCTTTAACCTCCCAACAACCATCTGTTTCATTATTTATCTGAGGGAATCAGAGAGTTTTTGTTCTTTCACAAAAGTCCCTGACACCAAGATATTTTTAATAGCGGAAATTTTTCATTCTTGTCACTATTCCTTTTGAAAATACAGGTATTTTCATACAACACGTAGCTAATGAGTGAAACTTCAGAATCCAACCTTTCTCTATAATCACAGGAACAGGGATTAAAGAGGTCCCACTAGTGAGGAACATGAAAATTAATTATTGAGCTCCTTGTTTTATCCTCCCCATCTGTCTGATATTCTCGAGCACAGAAGGAGTTAGACAATTAAATTACTCCTCCTTTTACCTCATCAGGATGTTCTCTGTACCTTTTCTCCAACTCCAGAGGCTCCCAAATTCTGCCCATTTACCAGGAAACACGTGTGCCTCTGCCTGCATGAGGGCAGGGGCATCCGATTTTCCCAAATGCCAGGAATTCAGCCAAGCTTTTCAAAACATTATCCCCTACCAAACGCACTTAAAATCATTTTTCTTCTCCTAAGGCTTACAGGAAACTTTTTTACAGAGAGACAATCATTGCAAAAAATATAAGAAAATTGCAAAATTATTATGAACAATCTTTATGGAAAGAAATCACAAAGATATGTGAACACTTGAGCAAAGAAAGTGTAAAAATAAAGGTAAGGGATGTGCACTTTATATGTCAAGTGTGGAGGATGCACTTTTCTTTAAAAACACTCATGAAATTCTGTCAGAAGTCATTGGAAAGTGCCCCAGTGCATCTGCCCAGGGCAAAATTAGGCCCTTTACATATAGCTTTCCTGAGAAACCCTCAGTTTTGTAACATGTTTATATTTCTATCATTATTTTTGGCAGCTAAACAAGTGAAGAATTTCATTTCTAGCAACTAGTTAAGACAGTTGGAGCAATTAATTTGTTTTATTTAACAATAAAGCTGTCACTCGGCAGTGCTGGGAAGGAGAGTAACTCCAGCACGTTGCTGGTGGAGCCTTTTCCCTGCTCAGGAAGGAGAAACTTCAGAGCCTTCAGAGCTCTCTGTGTGTGTGTGTGTGTGTGTTTATTATCACTTTTGGCTCACTTGATATTGTTTTGCTTGAGGTGAAGCCAAAGGGTAAAAACTGCTAAAGTGGGCCCAGACCAAGATAAACACACATCCCTGAGACTTTTTTTTTTTTTTTAAGAGAGAGATCACAGTATGAATAAAGTATAATCCTTAAACTTTTGAATTATTTTCCCTTCAGTGCGAGCGGCAGCCACTTGCTTGTTCTCTGGCAGCACCGGGGCTGGGGTTTGCTGATCAGGCAACACGCAGGTAAAAACCACTTTTAAATAAAATTTAGAAAAGTAAGGGGTTGGACAACAACCTTTACATGCATATTTGCAGCATACGGCCTTCGAGGTATGCAGAGCTGTGGAGAGGCACAGGGATTTGTCCTTTATTTTGGGCAGGGTTTGGCTTTGGGCCACGCAGCGGCCTCCGGCACCGCACGGAGACACCTTTGCTTGTAGGGTGAGCTGTTAAAATTAGTATGTAGTCCTTGCTCTGGGAAAACACCCTTGAGTTAGTTCTGGAAATAAATGTAGCTGACCCTTGAAAATAGTCATAATAACATTAAATCATCCGGAGAGGATTTAATTCAAGAAGGGGGGGCGGGAGGGGGAAAAGTATAAAAGGCAGTTTGTTTTTCAAAAGACCACTGCTTACAAATGGTAATAGAGACAAATTAACTCAGCTTGATGTTTTTAAGAGAAAGAGGGAAAAACTGGCATGAGCCCTACAAGGCAGGGTGGTAGGGGCACACTGTCCAATACATCAAGTTGGAGAAACTTTTGAATCTGCCCAAAGTAGCCAAAGGATCAACAGATTTCCCATATAAAAGGTGTGTAATAGGCCCCCTGGAAGGATAAGGATATTGAGAAGAGACAGAATGATTTATTTACATGAAAAACAAGGCGGGAGGGGAGCATCTGCAGCAGGATGTTCCTTAAGAGCAGCAAAGGCTGCTAAGGAGGCAGGAAGAGGATGGGTGTCTTAAAAAGGACTATAAGAAAACTTTATATGCTGGTAAATAACCAGGCAAAAAAAAGGCAAGTGGCAAAAAAAAAAGGGGGCAAAAAATTAATTGTGGGCAGCTCACTAACCCATTGAACTG
>NW_015090865.1:5878291-5960248 GCF_001431845.1 Calidris pugnax | reverse complement strand
TGTGGGTTGGTTTTTTTTTAAAAAAAAAAAAAAAAAAAAAAAAAAAAAAAAGGGGAAAAAAAAAAAAAAAGAAAGAAAGAAGGGGGGGAAAAGGTGGGGGGTAGATGTGGGGGGAGCCTGAAAGTCAACAACTCTAATAAAAGTGGACTTGTGCCAAAGTGCAGCAAAAAGGCTGGCTCCTCGGTGTGGGTGACAGAGGCTACTTTGGTTGTTCCATTTTGCTGGAAGAAACACTTTCAAGAGTGTGTCTTTTGCATTTCTTACAACACTGCTCTACTCTCTGCAGGCCTTGATTCACATTTTTAGGGGATATAGGACATCAGCATTTTGTCATATTTAAGATGAAAGCGACATTATACCTGTTTCTAGAGGCTCAGTTCATGCATCTTATCAAAACCTATATATTATAACAGCACATCCCCTGGTAAGAACAAAAGGGAAATGTTTTTTTGTTTTGTGTGTGTGTGTTCTACTTTTTAAGGTAACTCCACAGAACTGCGCTCTTCTTTTCAGAAAGATGAAGTAAGAGAATAAAGGCCCTTTACAGGAACATTTGAAATATTAATTTTTTTTTTATTATTTTTTTTCCAGTATGGGATTATTCTTTTATTTTCAAAAGCTGTTTGCCATTTTCAGAAACAGTTTACCCCAGTGTGGCCAGTTGTTTTGCCTTTCCGTGAAATGTGTAAATATTCAGCTTCTGGAGGTATTTGGCAAAAGAAAAACAAATAAGGCTGTTTCAATAACAATAAAACCTGAACTGGCCAGAGTTTCAACTTTCCAGGCTCGTTCTTACCTTGGGCCCTGTGATGTGCATCTCCAGAAGCAAACTCCGGGGTAAAAGCTCCAGTTTCTCCAGTTTTCCAGCCATGGCACAAACCCCTCTGTCCTCACCTGCTTCCCCATCCACAGGGAGTAAGGCACGGGCGGTAACAACATTAAAAAATCAAAGGTAAAAGGTAAAAATTAAAGGTAAAGGCTGGTCTAAAGTTTTAAGCCAGTTATGAAAGGTAATTTACCTCTCTCTGAGAGAAGTTTAATACACTTTAATGTATTTACATTGTCTTGACATCTTTCACTGATTTACCTTTGCTCTGCTGGGTGGGAGAAAATGAGGAAAGTAGAGAATGAAAATCACACCGGGGCAGAAGCTGCTGTTATCTCAGGGCAGTGCTGAAGAGGAATTGCACTTCCAGCCACCAGTAAACCACCCGTGTATTTTTTCCTTTCTTTAGAAACCTTACTATAGGATTTTGAATAAGTGTTTAGCATGCAGAAGCCCACATCCAAATTTTTCTCCCATGATTTGCTGAAGCCCGGGTATTTTCACTTGCCCAAGGGGCTGTCACCAGCTCCCCGGACATCAGCAGGGTCCCTGGGGTGCCTGATCCCCGAGCTGGGGCAGCAGAGGAATGGTTTCCTCCCCAGATCCCTGTCTTGCCCGAGTGCACAAAAATGACAATTTTCAACTTCAGGTTTGACAAGAAAGCCCAGAAATGCAAGAGGACTCTTGCACCTTGTCACAGCTCTCCCTCAGTATGTAGGATTTTAAAGAAACAACACAAGAGAAATACTTTTAGTGGAGACACCCAGGTGGACACCAAGGGGACATCCAGAGGGCAGGTGACATCAGGAGGGTCAGATGATGAACACAGGGTTATGTCACCTCCATAATCCATTTTACACAGTGTTGTAGCCCTGACAGAAACCTGTATCATTTGCAAACTCCAAGTGAGCAAACCCAGAATTGGGTTATTTTCTTGATTCCTGTCAGTTTTCTACTTGTTTATGCCATGAAAGCTGAGTGCTTTGTATTTTTGTTTTCTGTCACTGAAAATATTGTTGTTATCCCAGTAAATGTCTAACTTGCTCCTTTCGTCTACAAAGCTTTTGGATATTTTATAAACAAAATATATCAGGGTGGGATTTGTCCTGTTATTTTAAACCATCTATTTTTTAAGTGGCTTTCCTCCCTTTACCATCACCCATGCTACAAGAAGGGCTTGTAAGGAGCAAGTCACCCCTGATTTCATACCCACTTTAGGGGGGCTCTTTCTCCCAACCAGGCTATGTGGCTGTGAGCTTGGCAGCCGCTCCTCCAAGGGATGCAAAATCTTGCACAAAGTCAATCAGATGGGCAAGCATATCTTAATTTTTGCCTTAAACAAACATGTGACAAACAAACTGTGACAAACATGAAGGTAACGAATCCACAGGAAGTGATGGCTGGTGGAACAGGTTCATGGACTATTCAGTTCAACCTGTCTCTGGTAGTGACCTCATCAGCAGCGAAGTTATAACATAGCAGAGTCCCTTCTTCTAAGCCATGTCTTTCTATTGGGAAAACATTCATTTTAGACTTTTTTTCCTAAGTTATCTGTTCTCTTGGCTCTTTACTCAAAACATGGTGGTTTCAGATACTTTTCTGACAGAGGAGACACACAGGAAGACCTCTTCTTACAAGACATAGACTGGGAAGGCGAGGAGGGATGATTTTTCAAATCCAGCTTTGGGGCTCCGTTAGCACAGATGGTAAACACCTTCCTGTGGATAAATGATATTATCATTATCTTAGCTGCAAGCCATTCAAAACTTGTTAATTGCTTCTAAAAAACTAAACACCTTTATTCCAAGATCTATTGTTTGGGTGATATGAGTAGTGTGATGCCAGGCGCAGAAAAAAGACTAGATAGCACCCCAAATTTTGTGTGTGCAGGCAGTATTTATTTAAGTGTTATTACATACTTCTAAACAATCAGACTATTAGCTGTGTCACATGTCCATAAAGGTTTTTAGCGCCTCATCTAACAAGGCAGTGACAGACCTGATTTTCTACTTATTTAGGTGGCGAGGGAACAGGTGAGCAAAAGCAGCATTTTGGTTGAAATTGTCTTTCCTTCCCAGCCTCACTCAAGAAATCTGAATCAGCATAAAATTGGATATATTGAACCATGCCTATTATCCCCCCTAGATAAGAAAGGCCACAAAGGATTGAATTTCATCTGGCTCTTGCCTAATTCGGGAAACAGATGGAGTGCTACATCTTTCTCAAAGACTAAGGTCTAATGTAGCCCTATGGCCTTATCTATCTGACTAGAGCGAGGTTCTGTATTTTGAAAACTGTTCCCAGCTCAAACTGTGCCGTAATGCAGAGATATATCCTTGGAATAGCCCTTACTAGGGTGTTATATAGATTTTAGTCAACTCTGAATTTGGACCCCGTCACTTCATTTTGCTGGTTTTGAAACACAAGGCAAAATGCAAATTGCCTTAGAAGAAACATCATCAAAATATTCGCAACTGTTAAAATTTTTGAACCTTCTTGTTATTGATAAGTATATATTTACAGCCATCTTTCATTTTTATATGCTTTCTGATATTTACCTGACATTATTTTCTTCCATTTGAATCCCTTTTTATGTGACCTTCATGGAAAAACACACAAGCCAAAATGTACGATTCAAAAAAACTACAGCAGGATGACATAAAACCTCTGAAAACATTGCAAGGGTTTGTTGGGTTTTTTTCCCCGCTCATTTAAACTATTCCTTTGCTGAGAATGTCCCCAACCTGGAGTGAATTTTTATGGACAAGCTATATGAAAATGGAGGTTTTAAATAGTTACAGCCCCCCTAACAATAACGACAGGAACACTGACGCTGCAATAAATCACGGAGGCACAGACACTCTTGCTGTTGTTGGAGGCGTGGGAGACCCCCCGATTTAGTGGTGCTGCTTGTCCTCACTCAGCTCACTGGATCCAAATGAGGAAGAAGGAGAAGAAGTGAGGAGGTGATGGAGAAGTAGGAATCCAAACAGTTGAGACCCCCCAAAAGAGCTGAGGAAGTCCAGACCAAATGGCATCTGCAGTAACTATGCATTTGCCTGACACTTCCTCTATTGACAACATCAGCTTGTCTCAAATTTTCATGTTCTTTGGTAAGTGGGCAACTCTTAAGGGGTTGAGAGAAGTGGAGGACTTGAATTTGAGCGCTAAGTTAAAATAGTAGTTATGTTTACTGGGAAAGGTAGACACCCCAGGGACTTCAGAAATCCATCCCTTCGGGTTAGGTTCCCAAACTGCCTCAACAAGGTTTCCCAACAGCTTCCTGAGCTTTGCAGGTCCCAGGTGTCATATTCACAAGAGTTTTGCAGGCAGTGGCTTTTGATGCACCCCTTCATAGCCCGATGAGATGCAGCATTTTTCTAAGTACGGATACCAAACCCTCGGCAAAGCATCAGTGGGACATCAGTGGTCATCCCTGTCCAAGAAAAGGAGTCCTCTGAGGAGTGGGAAACACCATGTATAAGAATAAAAGCAAATTTTTGCATCATTTCTAATAGCACAGGCAAAGGGCAAGAGAAATCTATGAAATGGACAAGGCAATAAATTAATCTTTTTTTTAAAAAACTCCAAACTCTGTATTTCACACCAAAATGGAAAACTTTGTCTTCTCCCACATTCAACCAGAAAACAACTGATTCCCAGTACGGATCTACTTTGCTAAGTGCTTATCAGACTAGGAGGGTGTTAAGCTATTAGTCCAGATTTCTCCATGAATAATAAAAAGCTTCGAGAAACATTATCTCCGGGTTGCATCAAGCAAGCAAGAAACACAAGAATCAAGAGGATCTCCTGCAAAGTGTCCAACTTGGCAACATGCGAGGTTTCTAAAAGGACCAACGAATGTATTATCCCCTCTGTTGTCTTGTGTCCTGACATCATTCAGATAGCTACCTTCCCCTGAGACAGGGGATGAAGGGTTTTTCCTAAGCTCCTGATAAATCTGCTGCCTACCTGGAAGCATGGGCAGGATGTTACCAGCAATGTCTTTATTATGTAAATGGGCAAAGCATTGAGACAAGTTGGCAAAACAATAATTATTCAGCTGGGTTGATTCTCTGCAAATCTGTTTCAATGTCAAGGCTGAGACACTGAGCTGAGGGATAAGAAGCCCTGAAGAAGGTACCTCCTCGCTTCTGCTATGGATGTGTACTGTCCTCAGGCCAAATGTTGCCCTATCAGTGGGCCATGGAGGGAGTCAAAAGGCACTGATGTTATTTAGACTATCTGCAAAAGGTTTACTCATCCTACAGAAAATCTGCAGCTGTGGGAAGAAGCCCAAGCAATTTGCTGTCTTCTGTGAAATTTGGTTGAAATTGTACAACAGGTTAAAGAGGTTCCTGGGAGGACTGACAGACCGACAGATGCTCCCACAGAGTGTGCAATTGTTTAAGCTTCATTTCACCTGGAAACCAGGTTAAAGACAAGCAAACAGTGAAGTACAAGCAACAGGCAACCAAACCCCCCTGAAGTGCACAAATAATGCTGTGAAAGAGCACACAATCCTGTAGCTGCAACATCTGATCTTCTTTCCCTTTTTATTTTTCCCATTACTGCCTGTTGGTCATGACAGCCGTGTCTTTTATACATTTAAAGGGTGAAAACCTTTATTTTTGTGTTTGTTTGTGAAGCACTCACTGCATGATAGGTGCTGAACAAATATTAAGCAACAGCCAAATGTGCTCAGAGCTGGAGAAACCCGGTTTATTCTTGATGATCCTGTCCTTGAAAATTGCCTTTGCCTGCGCGGAAAAATTCTCAACCCCCATTTTTCAAGCCTTTCAAGAGCAAGACATTCCAATGGCTGGTTTTTGCCAGGAATCCCCATTTTCTCCTTGCTGCCCGTTGGAAGGCTGGGCGAGGGGAGGGGAGGCTGTGCCAGCTGAAGACCGGCGGGGAGCGGAGCGCAGGTGGTACCCGTTACGGGCGAGCATCCGAGCATCCCTCCTGCCCCAGCCCTTGCGAGGGGGACAGGACACGTGCCAGAAGGTTTTATGTTGTTAGTGCTTGGCACGGGGCACCCCTGCCTTGTGAGAGGCAAGCTGTTGCTGGCCAAAGGGTATCCAGTCTCCGTAGGACTCTGTAAAGTCGGTGTGTTTTCAGATGCACGGGAGGAAAAGAATAGATTCCAGTTGTGGGTTGTCTGACTGACTTCTTCTCTTTGCACGGTCTAATAGCACAAGAGCTGATGAAATTAGATTTGCATGGGCATCTGGAAGCTTTACTTGGAACCCGCTGATGAGACAACTTTACTTAAAGTTCCTAAACAGTCCATTCATTGGTCTGAGCAGAAAATAGCCCTTATTTTTATCTCCAGATGATCCAAAATTCATCTAGTATTAACCAGACCAAGTCTTTCACATTATATCCTAACTTTGTATGCAGGGTACTATTGGAACTACACTCAGTCACAAATATCTACCTTTCCTGCATCAGCCTAAAAGGCTGGGTCTTTGTCTTCACTAAGTCATGCTGGTCAAATTTTACAGCACAGTCCTGTAAGATTTCGCAAGTGCTTTGAATTGCTGAGCTCCAACGCGTGTTTGTAGAACCAAGGAAAAATCAATCAATTGTAATAACAAACGAAAGAGTTATTTTTAAGAAATAACATGCAAGTGATTCACCAAACGTTTAGAAATTCAGTATTCTCCAGAACACAAAAATCAATCAGTTATACTCTTTTGGAAGATCATGATACAGATTTTTTTAAAAAAACCCTTATTTAAGGGGTTTTTTGAATTGAAGTTCAACAGTTGCGGCTCATTTCTAATCACCAATCCGTGGGTTTGCATCTCTGCATGTCTTGGAAAATACACTCCTGGGCATGCGTGTGCAAGTACAATCATGGATTTTTTGAGATACCTGGTGATATGCATTCAAGTATTTGAGATTAGATTTAAGCCTTTAGTCTCTTTCAAGTGCTTAAATAACTACCTCTTCAGGCTCAAGCCAAACCAGTCTCAAGAAGTAGCTGGAGGAGCATTTTAAAATGAATCGTCTAAATTCTGCTTCTGGATTGGCAAGTATTTGGCAGCTGCCTTTTTTTTTTTTGGCTGGAATAGGAGGTTCTCCTTCATTTAACATCAGGACCTGTCTTTGAGCCATACCATGTTACTTTTTGAGGCGGTCCTTGCCTGACATCTCTTGTCTAGAAAAAGGCACTGAAAAAGATCAGAATAGAGGGAGCAAAACATTTGAAACATTTTGGGACTAAGTAAAAAGTACATATATATTAAAACAACAACAGAAAAAAAAAAGAGAATGTAAACATTCAAAGTACTTTTGAAACTCTTCCAAGGATGCTTTCTTATTTGGTCTTTAACTTCAGTCTTCTTTCTGACCACAGCTGGCTTAGTCTTTTGATGAATCATTACTATTAGATTGCACTTTAAAGTCTGTGCCTGCTCATCCACAGCTCAGCCCCAAGTATTACAGCCTCGCCAGGCTTCTGCCCTTCCACATGATGCTCTCAGCTGGACCCTGTACCAGAAAATGCAAAGTTATGCCCTGATTTCTATTCGGGGGGTGGGTGGTGGGGTGGTGGAAAACAACAATCCCCTGAAATGTAAGAACAAGAGATATCTGGCAAGGTCTCTCTGTTGCCTGCTGTCAACCCTGAAGAACATGACCTGAAAAAATGTTCATATCTTTGCCATACCTTATTACTTGCCTCTGGACCACGAAAGGCCCGTCGGAGACGACATGCTGCCAACCCAGCTAGGAACCGCTCTCCGGGCAGTTAATTAAGATGTTTATCCCTTCACTCCCAAACTCAGTACATTTCAATCTGTTTAATTCTCACAGGAAGTCAAAAATAAAGTCAGGGAAGAGCCATATTGTCGCACAACTGTAGCGCTCTCGAAGGAAGGGTTTCGCTCCCAGTCTGGTCTCTCCGTGGTGTGTTAAGGAAAAGTTCAGAAATCTTAGGAACACCCAGATGCAAAAGCTTCACAGAATTATGCAAAGATTGGGTATTTTTTCCCCTCTGAAACGGAAAATTAGATTTACAGCTATTTTAAGTGCCTACTTGATTTTCAAAGTCTAGCATTTTGTTTAAAATATTATTTATTTTTTTTTTAACAGAACATTTTCCCCTGGGATTCTTTTGTTTTGGAGAGGTGGTTTAGGTACACCATGTACACATGCTGGTGGGACAGGAGGCAGCCCTGATTTCTGGAAGACACAAGGTGCACAAGGCACGCATTCTGCAAGGAAATGAGGGCATCTAGCTTTAATTTCCAAGAGGCCCCTCATATCATTTCAGCATCCTGTTACACTTTGGACTCACTTGTTTTGCACGCACAGAAACTCAATTAGAGCTGTCCAAAGAGCCTCAAAAAAAAAAAAGATGAATTTAAGAAGCTTTGATTCTTAGTGAAAAAGACACTTTCCGCTCAAGATTGTAAAGTCCTCAGTCGGAGCTGGCATGCTAAGCTTTGGACAGAGCTTTCCCAGTTTCTCAAATACCAACACACACAAAAAAAAAGATTGCTTAATCTTTTTCTTCTGAAGTCTAATCAGGACAGGGTACATTTTGGATGGGAATAATTCCAAACCCTGGGTTTTTTTGGTTGTTGGTTTGGTTGGGTTTTTTTTCTGAAAAGTCCAAATGATTAACTCTCCTCCCGGCGCTGCTGGTGCACGAGCACTGCATTTCCTCATTTTTGACACAAGTGGGATTAGTGGGGGTTTGTAACAAAGGCTTTTCTGACAGTCTGCGTAGCCACGGCCAAACCCAGGAATACTGGGAATCCTGATGAGAAAGCCTGCTCGTTTCTAGCCCAACGAGGTTTGGAAAAGTATTTAAACTTTTGGAGCTTAACTAAACCTTCAAACCTTTGGGTATTGTCACACTGGGAACTGTGATAACTGCAGTTTTTATTATATGTCTTTCTCCTGCTATTTAATGTCCAATTAATTTCATGATAGGGCATATTAAAAAGATGCTTCGTGTATGGAGGAGGATTGCATTGTGCTCTAACCATTTATTGTAAATCTACAGAGGATATTTTAAAATAAATAAATATTAGTTTGTCCTAATTTTAGAAGAATAGAAGAATTAAATATCTGATTCTTGGTTTAAATCCAAGGTTTTAAGAAAACAGGGAGCATGACTTTTTTTTAGAAAAACTAAGCATTGCTCTGGGGAATAAATATCCCTCTGACCCCTATAAAAACCAAGACACAAGGCCAGCATATGGAAATTATTTTCCTCTTGACCATGACTTGCAAAAGAGACGCCTGGCAATGTTGTGCTGTGTGTCGGTGTCAGTCTTGTTAAACTACTCCCCCTCCAAAGACACAAAATGGCAGAATTTAATGCTGCCACGGCACAGCTATCAGAAATGTTCACTGCTGTCTGTATGCCACTGCAGAGACTGAAGATCATCTCAGCAGTGAGAATAAGTGCCAGGTAAGCCCTCTTTTAAAGGCCCAGGTTAGGTTTTGGAAGCTGTTGAATATGCAATATGATTTGGTTCCGTTTGCCACAAGATGCTGCCTCCACAGACAGGTCCCTCCTGGTGGCCACGGGTGGCTTGGTTTGGCTCAGAGCTTTAAACACATTCCTGGGCTACTCAGGTGCTCAAAATGAAGTGGGGATCCCAGGCATTTGGGCACAGAACATCTTGTGGGACTGGGTCCAGGGGCAGCAGTGATATTTCTGCACGGTTCTGCCAAGCCCCACTGTCCACCACCATCCCAGCCCATGTCCTTGCCCAGGTGACACCGAATCGTAGGCTGGGAAAAACCTGTAGGTGGGATGAAGGCTTTTTCTGACAGATCCCAGGTATCCAAACATCATTTAAAATCCCAGGTCTGGCCAAGTGAGCCTTTGGTTTGCATCGACCTGGGACTTTGTGTGGCAGAGAACATCAAACAAGGGAGGGCAGCGCACCCCATCTAGGAGCTTCCCAAATTAAAACCACTGCTGATTCCTTGACCTTAGGTTTCATGGTGTTGAGGTAGGATGAACCCAACAGCACAAGGGATATTATCAGCCAACAGGTTAAGCAGAATATACTGGGACATTTGCATTTCCACTCCCTTCTCTCCTAAGTCACTCCCCACAGCTTAATTTCCACACCTAAATATAGAAGAGTGATATTTGCACATTCTTTTGTTCTAAAATTCAATTAATTTTTTATTGGAAGAATTAAATAATTAATAATTTTACTTAGACTTTCCAAAAACACTCCACTGCTGGAAGGACCTCACAGTGCCTACACCATACAGCTCTGCTCCCCTCAAAACTTTTAAAAGAATTCCAGCCTCCAGCATAAAGCAGCAAGATCCAATTTTTGTGGCTGTCAGATGGAAAAGGGCCCTGCTCCGCTCAGCAACACGCAAAGTGTTTCATCTCGAGTGATATTTGCCTAAAAGATTTCTCTCTCCAGCTTTCACTCGAGAGCCTTCTGCCAGTCGTGTCCCAAGGACCAGCTGCTGGGAAATTTAGTAGGAATGTGTATATAGAGAGAAGAGGGAAAATTGTTTTGCAGTTTCTTCCAAACCAATTCTGGCAGGAGATGAACATACAGGGTAAGCCATATTTATAAAGGGCACTCTCTATGCAGTGCTGAATATGTGGATGTCCCTCTAACAGCAGGAGCCATAATTCTAAGGAACAGATCATAACTATCCAAGATCCAACATTTCTCCTAAGTGCCTGTGGTTGGTTTTTTTCCCTGCCCTTTGAGTATTATATAGCATGGGCCATAAAAATGAGAGGGACCTGTGGGATGGCTGAAGCCAGGTCTCTCCTTCACTTCCCTACCTACCAGCAGCATCACCATAAAGTCCTGCTTATAAAGGCAGAGTGCAAATTGACTATTTAGCCCAGCCCTCTCTCTGCTCATTCTGCCCTCTTTGAACAAATGAAGGGTTACTTCTCAGGCAAGGAAAAAATAAAAAAATAAAAAATTGAGGTTGATTAACCACGGGCATGCATAATTTATATGTAGTTTGAACATCCTGTGAAAATGGGCCAAAGATGTTGTTTTATAAATTGGGCTCTATGAATTCTAGATGATCTTTAGCATTTATTACTGCTCAGGAAGCTCGTGACAGTATCACTGGTCTGTGGCTATGTATATTTTCTGACTCAGTTTCCTCTCAGCCAGACAGTTTAAAAGCTAAACCCTTTCTTCTGCCGGCATCACCGGAGTCAGTCCTTACACTCGGGTTTGTCAGAAGAGGAAGGGAGCACCATCCGGGAACCCTAGGATTCCCATTTGAAATGATGCCTCCTGGAAGGGAAGCAGGAAAAAGGCCTTGCCAGTCTAATCTCAGCCCAGGTAGCGTGTTGCCTCTTCTGTTTCAAACCTTGCATGTGCCTTTAAGAAACAAAAATTAATGCAAAGCTTATTACAATCCTGGTGGTTGCTAACGCTTTCTCTCTTCCACTGTCCAAGTGTCTGAATTTCAGCTTCAGATGAGTGTGGCCTGCTGGGATTTGAGCTGCCAGTTTAATTAGTGTTCAGTAATTTCAATAATGAGTGACAATTCATTGGGGCTTTTAGGTTGGTCTTCTGTTCAGAAGCAAATCAATAATCCACAGTTTTTCCCCTTCTTTAAAGACAAGAAAGTGGCATGTGAGTTACATCAGATGAGAGAAAATAAATGAGGAAAAGCACAACTCCCTCAGTAACTTGAGAGGCAATTGGCTTTAATGGTGTGGGCAGCCTCCCTGGTTTGTTGATGTTATTGGATGAACAGAAAGGTCATTAGTATCTGGAAAGGGGCTCCAAAGATTCTCACAGTAAACAATTTGCCCTGGCTGTAACCATAGTGATTTGGGTAAATGAACACAGGTATACGGATTACTACTGTATTCCCCAGGCTGCCTATATTATTGCCTCAGAAGATATAAAAACAATTGAGGCTAATTGTATGAGAGTGAGTTTATTACAAACATAAATGGAAGGGGAAAAGAAACCAGATATATTGTTCAGAAGCTTTTTTAATCTCTTAATTTTATATGTACATGTGCACGTATATATGGTGCATGAAATGCATCTGTGAGAATGCTGTATCTCTGTATACGTTTACACAAGGAACACTCACAAACTCGTGCACACATGAAATTTCTCTTATATTCGTCTCCGGTTTGGTCCACAGATGTGGGGTTTTATCCCTCACTGCCTGGGAGCGGGATGCTCTCCACCACGGATGTGGTTCTCCATCTTGGGCACCTTGGTGCCAGTTGCTGGTGGAGTTTGGGATCCAGGTATCACTCCACAAACATTTCTTTTTTACTCTTTGGAGACCGAGGGAAACAGAACTGCCTGAAAGCTGAGAAAAACACATTTACCCCAAGCAAGACAGTGATGTGCTCTGCAGGACCGGTCCCATACCGGGGTGTCACCTACCCCTCCAGCGGCATCGCGCCGACCTACAGTAGCAGCATTTTTCATTTTTTTAAGTTGCATTGCTCCCTTTTGTTACAGCAACAAAGAGCCAGCCTTGGCGAGGGGCTGCGATTTGCGGTATACAAACCCATTAAAAAAACACAAATGAAATACCCAGCTGGGAAGGTCAAGTCTAATGAGGTGGTCTGTTGTGAGAAGTGGTAGCTCACAGCATCCCCCATGTAGGCCAGAGGTGATTCCAAGTGAACAGCTGCTTATAATTATTATAATCTGACACTTTTCATCCACCTCAGGTGCTATTTTTTTCTCACAAGAGAGCAGATTAATTGTATATCAACTGATATACATAAAAAAGGGTTTGATAGAAGGCTTAATAAAGTAACATTAAATAGGTGCTCCCACTGAAATTCTAATGTGTATATTCTTAATTAAATTCCCTCGTACAGTACAGTAATTCAGGTGCATTTGGATTCCTTTTTCCTCCCCTGAATATAAAGTTTAAAATTATTGTTGCTATGAAACTGAAGGCAAATAGGAAGGGAAAAGCCCTGCAAGCCTGACCCACATAGGCCCCTCTTCTGGAGGGAGGAAAATCAGTTAATGCTCCATCTCTCATTCTGCTCCGCATCTACGAGCGGGCCCTCGGTATTCTCATGTTAAAGAATACGCTCTCCCATTAGAATTTCAATAGAGCCCTGCTCCCAGGTGAAAAGGCAATATCCACATTAAAATGAAGATATTATTAAAAAAAAGAAAGTACCATGTGCAGCAGTCTATTGACATCACTCTGGAGGGAAACTGTTGATTTAGAGGAGGAGAGGTATCTGGGTATGTGTTTAAATTGAACATTTAATAGTGCCGGTTCAGCCGGTATTTACTGGTGTACAGGAACTAAACACGCAATGTTTACATGACTTTACAGCCTGTCTTTTTTTCGCAAGTCGTAAAATATAACCCGGTGCTACCCCGATAAGGAATATCCCAATTAAGCCTCTTCTCTAAATACTGCCTGACTATTATTAAATTGCCTGGTTCGCTGCGAAGAGGAAACTTTTCTTTCCAGAGCACGCATCGTGCTGCGTGCGGTGTTTAATCAGACACGTTTAGTGCAACTGCTTGAAGAAAAAAAAAATAAAAAAAAAAAAAGAATGGAATCTCTCACGAGTCCCACGACGTTTCCTATTGAAATGAATGAAAGACACATGGGGTTTGCTAAAGATTCCAGGCTGGGCCTTCAGAGACCCTGCCATCTCCCAGCGCTGGCACCGTGAGCTCAGCCTGCGAGCGTTAGCGAGGGGGAACCTGGAAAAATGGACATTTGTGTGGCTGCTGGCATTCCCCAGGGGGTCCAGGCAGGCCAGCAGGACTCCAGCGTTCAATAACATGCACTGTGTTATATTGGGTCTGCTTGAGATTAATTTGGCTTGGATCTCCTGGAAGATCAAATTTTTCTCTGTACTGTTTTGGTATAAACTGAAAATGATAGCGTGCTTCATTAAAATGAGTCATTTCAATCCTTCCACTCCTGTTCCTAGTACATGAGACCTTCAAACAAGCCTTTTCTCAGTAACTTCCCCCAAGATACTGAGGACGATTTTGCATCTACTCCGATCTGCTGGCCAACGCACGGGTCTCCTCACATCCATAAAAACCCAGACTAATCCATGTGAACCTATTGGGATGACCCTGGCTTGCCATGGAGTCGTTAGGTCGGTGTTGAGCCTTCAGAATATAAGGAGGAATTTGTTTATTTTTCTAAACTTCAGTTCAAAGCTCAGCACTGGGGAATGGCCTATGGTGTTAAACGGTACGTTTCAGCCTAATCCCAAACTTCCCCAGCATTTGGGAGAGATTGCCTTCTTCTAATAATTATTATTTACTTCTAATTAAATCTTGAACGTGTTAAGTGATTTTTCAAAATAAAGAAAATACTTTCTAGTGCCTGAAAAGCTTAAGGCTGGAGAAAAAGGAAGAGATGTAGCGTTATTGAGGTAAAGTTACACCATATTTTGATAACAGCGGTTTAATGAACCCCAAATACCCACAGCTTTGCCATCATCATTTGAGCAGTTCACGTTACACTTCAAAGCAAAATGGGACTTGCAGAGAGATTTTAATGTGTTTTTACAATTTACCCCAAAATGTATATTCAACCCAGGCAGGTACCAGATCCTATAAGGGGGTGTTTGTTCTCTCTTTTGTATGACACGACCCGTTAAAAAACATGAACTTCCTCTCCCATCTGAGCCAGGAAAAAAAAGAAAAAACTTCAAAAAAATAATTTACAATTCATCAAGCTACTGCAGGGGGAAAAGAAATTGTCGGTCTGTCCCTTACTTAACTTGAATGTGCACAAAATGTTTATTGGAGAGAAAAAAAGAAAAATCCATCCAATATTATTTGGGTCCTTTGTGTTTGCCCTGTTCTTCCCAGTTTACTGAGGTGTGTTCACAGAGACGTACACACGAGCGCCCCTGCCTCCACCAGCTTTTCTCCCAGACATCAAATGGTGTGGTCAAGGCTTCTCTAGTCTTGGTTGCCCCTGAGCCCTTCAGTCCTTCAGTGCAGGGAAGGGAAAGGTGTTACATGGAAAGTGGGAAACGATGTAAATCCTTGCGTGGCCAAGCAGGAAAGAAGCACTAAATACAATAGTCCTGTTTTCTCCTGCTTTAAGCTTTACAGTCCTTTTGCATCTCATGGAGCAGTTGGTGATGATCACGGGACGTTAACCTGGTGGAGTGTCATGACTTTCCATCTGCATTTTGTTGCACCAATTTTTGAGAAGTTTGGCCCCCAGACCCACCACCAGCCACCAGAAGAAGCCCCAGGAAGCCCTTCTCACAGGACCAGGCCTCCTCAGGCTCCCAAGGAGGGAGGAAGACTCTGTAAATCTCACTACAATTGCGACTCACCTTGCAGCTCAAAAACTTTTCACACAGTTGGCAGTTTGAAAGTAAAAGGTGACGTATATAAGCAGAGTATTAATGAAAAATATTCAAAGTGAAGTGGTTGGCATGATTGGTATGGACTAGAGCTGACTCCGGTTGTAATGAATAATTACAGTCATATTTGCACTGGTCCATGATATCTTCTAAAATGAATTACAGACTCATCATCCTGCTGCCTCCTGGCAAAGGGAATTAAACATTTATGTATCAACAGTTTATTAAGGACAATAACCTCTTTTTTAAAACCAGCTGTACTGCACGGCTATGAAGGTAAAAATATATTTGGCTGCATAGCAATCTCTCAGCCATTTGGACTAAATTTGTAAAAATCAAGTGGTTGAATACGGCTGGTATTTGGGTCTAAATTTCTTAGTGGAAACTGAGATGAAGCATTAGACATTTTTAAGTGCCTGGGAGGTTTGTCATCCTTACTGCTACAAGTTGCTGGTGGAAGTCACCCCATAAGTAGCCGTGTTTGAAACTTTTTAACCCATAAAAACCACAGTATAGAGCCTGATGGGCATCGGATTACCTGCTACATGCCTTTTGCCTCGCTCTTGTGCTGAGTGCATCTAAATACTTCAGCTGGATGGGGCAAAAAAACCTGCTGACATCATCCATGAACACCACGCTCAGATTTTCCTGTAAGCAAATACTGAAATAACCATGGGAGAACAGCAGTTAGATGAGGGGAGGAACACTAAGATCCTGATTCAGCAAAAGCTTTTACAAAGGTATTTAAAGTTAAGCACATGCTTAAGTGCTCTGCTGAATCAGGGCCTAGGGGAGGTCTT
This sequence comes from Calidris pugnax, assembly GCF_001431845.1. NCBI lineage: Eukaryota > Metazoa > Chordata > Aves > Charadriiformes > Scolopacidae > Calidris > Calidris pugnax. The sequence continues at coordinate 5,944,296 of NW_015090865.1, read as the reverse complement.
GTTATCTATGAAAGATTTCTAAGTGGGAAAGTGGAGGGGGAAAGCAAGGTGTACAGTTACAGCAGGAGTGTAAAGAGAAAAGGAGACGTGGGAAAAGTTTTGGGGTTGTGTTTACTATTCTAACTTGCTCAAGAAACTCCACAAAGATGCACAGAAACTCAGGACAAATATTTGGTAAAACTAAAGCAGAGATAGGACAAAGGGAATGGGTCAGGGAGCTGGGAGCACCTGAACGGATGATCAGGCAAGTGAAAAGCAGAGGAGAACTTTGCTGCTGTGCATGGGAGGACAAAATACTCCAGGAAAAAGAAGCAAGCTCTATAATTTTAAAACTGCGTCACCAGGGTCTCTTCAGCATCAGGTCTGAAAGGGATGGGGAGATATTCACGGTCTGAATTCAGTTTGCTAACTGTGGTGCTTAAACTGGGAGCAGAGACAAGTTCAAGGGCTGAACTTCTCTGGAGCAGGAGAGGCTTCGGGTCGGCAGGGTGGGGAAGCCAGCTGGTGCTGAGGACCCTGTCCCTGCATTGCCTGCTTTGGGGCTGTGCTGCTGATGGACCACCCTTGCCACTGCCAGTGCTCCTCCTCCCTGGGCATGGGGATGAGTTTTTCCTGGTGCCCGAAGCCCTTTGGGGGCAACGTAGTCCTGGAGCGTGTGGATGCATCCCTCAGCTGAGTGTCACTGGGGACATGAAGCGAGTGTGTTCCATCACTATCTCCAAGCATGAGTGAGGACATCCCACAAAACTTCCAGGATGAGTGCCAGCGCTCCACACTTGGTCCTGGACAGGAGGCACAGCACCACCAACAACCACAGTACCCAGCCCCACCATCCACATGGTTCTTTAACCATTTGAGTGGCCTCTCAACCACACAGTGCCATCCTGTGTTGAACACCACCTTGATCTCGTCAACCTTTTGGGAACAGTAGAACTATAGGGTCAGGCAGTTAGTTGGGACTCAGGGGCTCATGCAGGTTGAGTTGTCTCAAGCTCATACTGTCCAGAACCTCTCTGGAATTTGAAACAGAGGAAGGTAAGTGGGAATGATGGTGTGATTTCCTTTAAATGTGTGCTCCTCATCCAAACTGCCTCCATTAATGACCCCTCCAGTTTGGCAGTCCTCTTCCCTCCTATGCAGGAGGCCTAAGGTCAGAACACAAACTCAGATGGCACAAATAGACTCAAGTTTTTTAAAAGCAAGAAAAAAAAATAAATAATAATTTCAAGTGACTGGTCTCCTTAAAGCCTGATGGGTCCTTGTTCTTGAACTGGAAGGGAAGAGGAAGCTCACTTGCCAAAAAGGTTTCCCCTGGGTCGTTGTTGCAGTGGAGAAACGCGCAGAGTATTTGTGGGTTGTGTTTGTTCTTGGGAGCAGACTTCCTCCGTGCATTTCTTTGATTATGCCCATGTAATACGGTGATTATCAGATTTCAGTAACCGTTGCTGTTCTCCAGCTTGGCCCGTTGCAATAAATTAAAGCGGGCGTTGCACTTAGTCCTGCACCAAGGTACTTTAATCACGTAACGTGACCATTAGATTCTCTGTCCACAAATTGGCCACAAGTTTGGTCAAATTATCAAATTACATTACTGGAGTAATATTAAAATCATGTGAGTGGGTTTTAAATCCCAGTAGTTCATGAACTTTTTTTAATATCTGCCAAGCTGAACAATGGGACCCTTTGCAATCCCCCAGTGAGCACCTATTAAAACCACAATTTACAACTATACATATCATCTAACGTGTTAACCAGGTGTTCCAGTGTTATTGTTTGAAATTCTACCTAGGTTTAAATCAAATGAAGAAAAGCCAAAAGTCCAATTAAAATCCCACATTGCCTCTTTATCGTGTGTAGGTGAAAGACATTTGTTATAGATTTAATGGCAGAAATCTCATAAAATTTTAGACCATCCTCTTTTCTTCCCAGTTTCTTGTTTCTTGCTCAGATTCTCACAGCTTACTGGCATTTCCTGTTCTTAGCTGTAAAAAAAATAGAATAAATCTAGGAATTTCTGGCTTAATTTTAGTAGCATCCTGGACACTCCAGCAGAATTTGACAATTGAGTGTTGTCATGGGATATTAAAATCCTGCAGTGGGCCCATTTAAGCTATTATTTCATAGGCTGTCCCTTAATCAGTTCCATCCCTCAGCTGTGCACTCTTTGCCAACATGTGTCTATTTTATTTAATAGTTCAGTGACAACAAATTTATGTTGCTAAGCTCCAAAAAGTAAACCTTACCAAAATACCTCCCCAAACTGCCTTTACAGACATCCACCAAAGTAATATGGAATTCAGTTGTCTTCACTTGGCCCTAATTACTTCCAGACCCAAGCTGCCTATCTTTGTCTTTGGCCATTTTTCTCATTCCACCCCAGCCCCGAAATAGTGGTGTTTCTTTACATTTATGGTTTTCTACTTAGATTTCATTGTCACCCACCCCTCCTACCTTTTGATTTTAGCAGACCTTGACATTTAACTAGTGACCTAGCTCTCCCTCCAAATATATGTTTTCTTCTCTGTTTGACAAAAGACTTGGGTTTTCAGTGCCCAATAAAACAAATTAATTTTCTTTCTGTGAGACAACCTTCCCCACCCCCCCTTCTTTTCTCAGGCATTAAAATTGGGACAATGAATAAAGTCACCGTTGCCTCGCTAATTTGAAATCCATTGAATAATATGATAAATGAGATCAACTTTTTGTACAGAATTAGTGAAACTGGCAAAAAATAAATGTGTCAGTTACAGCACATCTGTTCTCTTTTACGCTTTACTTAAGAAAATAATTCTTGCCAGATTTTACCCACCCATAATAATTACACAATTTTTACAGATGTAGTTTGTAACAGCTTCACTTTGGTCCAAACCTTTAATATGACTCGCAATGAATTTACTTCTTGGCTTGCACTTTATTATGTTTTTGCAATAAAGGGGCTGAGGTAAAGTTATTTGTTTCCAGCTCTGCACCTTTTACTAACATTTTTATAAACAAAACTGCGAGGCTAGAAATGATTGTTGCTGTCATCACCACTGTTACTATTGCAATTACTACACACTTTGCATTTGGACATTTAATTTGGCATTTGCTTGAAGTCTGTTTGCCTTGTTCTTAATTATCTGTTCTTGGGGAGCACCAGACCAGGGAGGAGGGTACTCAGGCGTGTCCAGCTGCAAATGATAAAACATCATGACTTCCATCGATATTTAAAGACAACAGCACTAATTATTGGAAATAGGTCCTGGCTATAAAATTTTGAGCCAGCTCCAGAGATCTCTGCTTTTCAGGAGTGTGTGGGTCTTGAGCTTTGATTTGGAAACACAACTGGGGATCCAAAGTTCAGGCCACGTCCATGCCAGGGACTCGGTGTGGGCCAAGCTCTAATTGTAACAGCATGGCAGGCAGTGCCACCGTCGTTAGGCTCTGTCTCACATTTACATGGATTTGCAAAACTTTATAAATCAGATGCAAATATTTTCAGCTGCTGAAACTTGCCATAAAATACCCTGGCCTTAGTCCAAATGAATTCTGACATCCAATTTTTTAAAAGGAAAAAAAAAAAAAAAAAGAAAAAGAAGGAAAGAGAAGTTGCAGTTTCCTCCCAAAAGCAGATAGGATGTATGGGGTTTCTTTCTCAGGGCCAGATACTTTAAAAAAAATATTGATTCATGAGGAACAGCACGTTGCTTCACAAGCAGAACCAGCCCAGTAACACTGCTTTGGAAGAGGATGCTCCGTTTAATTAAGAGGCATGGGCGGAGTAGTGGCCACAAGCTGATTTTGATCTCCTAAATTAAACTTCTATTATTTTGAAAGGGGAGGGGTGACGAGTTGAATGGACGCTGTACTCTCAGCCATCACTGAGCATATGCATTTGTTACATATAGATCTCTGCTGCACTAACCAATATTATTGTTATTATAATTCATGGCATAAACTGTAACCACTTGCAACTGCTACACTCTGCACAACCCAATTAAGAGCAACAGAAATGGCTACATTTAATGGGTCCAATGACATGATAATGCGTTCAAAGGGTCAGTGCCCTACATTGCACATCAATGGCAGTTGACACACTGTTTTTTAATACTACCACTTAAATATGCATTAGAGGTTTAAAAGCAGCATTGAAGTAATGAGAGGGGTTAGACTTAAACTTATAAGTGCAAGTGAAGTGTGACCTGCAAATATAAGTGTTGATAAATTCAGGATAGGGGTTTTTTAAGCATAAATGCACTTTTAAGATGTATGCGTTTTTAACTTAGTGCTCCTGCAAAACCCCAAGCCTTTACTGAGTTCACTCAAAGCAGCGAATCCTTCACCAGATGAGGCCTGTGAGTGGGACAGGGCTTTTTTTCCCCACAATATGATGGCACTCTGCCCACAAACGTACAATTTTTGAAGCAGAGTTTAGGAAACTGTTCAATGTGCAATCACAACATGAAATAACATCTTGTCACAGCGTGCTAGACAGCTGGGCACGGTTCCCTCCTACCCCAAACCTGAACCCTGTCCTCGTGGAAACACTTTCTGTCCCTTTCTGCAGCACCCGCAGGAGAGGAAATCATCAGTGAGACCCAGGGCACCCTCCCGGGGCTGCCCCTCAATTCCAGGGGGGTTCCCACCCCATCAGGAGTGGTTTCACAGCTTGCCAAAGTCTTCTTCTGGTGGCACTGGGGTCTTAGATCTTTTTGGGGTTGCTCATTAAGCTGCTCCCACTGGGGTTTCCCTTCAATCTGTTTTTTCTTTCTTTTCTTTTTCTTGTAGGTAGCTCAGAGACACCTAATCGGAACAAAATAAGGGTAGAAGTACAGGATGAGTTATTGGGGGCTAAGAGGCTTGTGATATCACTATCAGCTCCAGTCTGGACTTGTTAGAAGTGGGACACTGAGGCCATGGGAGTCAGGTGGCATCAATTATGTTCTATGTACAGAAATAAGTCCTCCAACCCTCTGCTCCACCCTGCTGTCCCACGGAAATCGGGCAAATTCACTGTGAGTCCTCCAACCTTTGTGGGGCTCTTCTGTGAGGAGGCAAAGCCAGCTCTGAAATCCAGATTGTCTCCTCCTGGCCCCCGCCGTGCCCGCAGGCGCTGCAGGGGGCCGCCGGTGCGCACCAACCCCAGCATTCACTTTTAATCAAAACAGAAAAGAAAAATCTAATATTTTGGCTGTCGGATCATTTTTTAAAAAAAAAAAACTGACATCGTCCCTATAATCCCATCTGAACATTGTGTGCATGCGATTTAAATATGTTAATAATCACTCCCTGCTCCTGTCATTTAATCTTTTTTTTTTTTTTTTTTTTTTTTAAGTTGTTTAGCCAGATACTGGAGCCGGTCCAGTTCCCTTTCCAGCTGAGCCCTCTCTCTCGCACCACACGAGCGCATAGTAGGGATCGTTTTTCGGAGATAACAGACCATATTAGCTCGGCGAATACTTACAGTTCTCATTACCACTAACCCCCTTTATCCGGCGCCGGCGCGTTGCCGCGGCTAACTCTCTACCCAACCCCGAGCCTCTGCAGCACAAAGAAAGTCTTTGGTGATGTGGCAGCGGCACATTTCCCGAGCAACGTGCCTGCCTTCCTCCCCCATTTACAGGAGGAACCGGCTGTAATGAATTTAGATGATATTCAGCTCCACTACGCTGCTTAATTCACTCGGTGGCCTTGATGTTATAGGAGATGAGCAAAGGGACCGGGGGTAAATCCAGTTGACTTGGTGTTAAAGTTAACATTAACAACAGTAACAGCAAGCTCCCGGTGTTCGACTGTCACTGACCCTTCAACACGACTCAAAAGCGCTGTGATTCCCATATTTCCCCTGCTAAAGCAAATACAAGCCCGCCCGGTAGCGCGCGGTTGGTTTTGAGCGTGCCCTGCGCTGGGTGGTCTGGGGACTTATCCTACTTCCCATCTCATTTGCCTGCAAACGCCTTCACCTTGTCAGGGCCAATAATTATCCGGCCGGCGATGCTCAGAGCTGCCATTCCTTAAGATTGGATGAGATTGAAGAGGCTGAGGCTCGGCTCCTCTGTGCATTTTCTCCGTCAGTTAGTGTATACACTGGGGGCCCGGCGAGCCCTACAGCAGAGCTACACTAACTTTCTCTCCCCTTCCTTATTATGGAGCTTAATAACAGCAGGCAGTGTATTAATATGTAAGAGATCAAGAGATTATTGATTAGAATCACTTGGCTAATATCCCCTGTCTGTCATGTAGTTCAGCAGCCCTTTCATGATTTTTTGTGTCAGTCCATTTAAATATTCATGACAGAGTTGCTTTGTACCTCCACGGCTGAATTTCTAATTAATCTGTCAAAAGAAATACAATATGCCCCTAAGCCTTATTATTATAAGGGTCAGCTGAAACAGAGCTGGCCTGGCTAGGCCTAAGGGGTAATTAATTATAACAATGCGGTGTTTACCTTCGTCGGTACCTGCGGCCTAAATGAGTGCTAAATTAGACTCAAACCACTTCAGTCCGTGTTTGAAGCACCCCGATATGCCAGACTAAATCATAATGATGGGGAGGAGAGAGCGGAGAGCCGCTCCTGTGTAACAACATAATCAGCAATTATAGCTAGGAAATGGGGAGAAGGGGGAATTTTATCTCATTAGAAGAGCCCGAGCAGAAAGTTTTTTTTTCTGTCACCAGCTCTTTTCTTTCGAATTCAAATGATCCCACTCTAAAGGTGAGGGATCTCAAATTTAATTCCAGTGCAGAAAGCCGGCCTAATTAGTGGTATACTTTGGCTAAAATATGAATGACATTTGCTCCAGCTTGCAGCGGCCTATTAATAGAGGGTGTCAGAGTGAAACATTAAGTGTATCATTCTTCTGTCAATTTATTTCTGTCATTATTGTTTCTTTATTTCCTCTGCCACATTATGGTCACTAATTTCTTCTCACTTTTATGAGATTCTTAATGTGGGCCTTTAATGAACTCCAAAAACTCAACCACAACTCTGAAATTAAAATACTAGTCTCCTGTCAGTGTGACGCGACAGAGTAAAACTTGAATAGTATCATTCTTCTGTCAATTTATTTCTGTCATGATTTTTCTTTATACCCTGCCACATTATGCCCACTAGTTTAATTCCATTTTTATGTGACTTGTTAATGTGAATTTTAGGTGGCTTTTAATCACCTCCAAATTTGTAGAATATCACAATAAATCATAACTGTATCCCCTCTTATGACAATTTATTTCTGTCATTATTTTTTATTTCTCCTTCCTTATTACAACTCCTAGTTTCATCTCCTCCTCTGTGACCTTTACATAGTTGCATTTTGAAAAGGGAGCACAGCCAAAGTTTGCTCTTTTGCAGCATCACGACGGTGGCCATACGGCGATGCTCTGCCCGGCCAGTGATGTTCTGTCCATTTGGTGATGCTCTGTCCATTTGGTGATGCTCTGTCCACCCAGTGTTGCTGTCTGTCTAGTGATGCTCTACTCATCCACTGATGCTCTGTCCATCTGGTGCTGCTTTGCCAGTCTGACGATGCTCTACTCATCTGACAATGCTATGTTCATCTGACAATCTTCTGTCCATCCGATGATGCTCTGCCTGTCTGGCGATGCTCTGCCCATCTAGTGATACTCTGCCCATCTGATGATGCTCTACTCATCTGACAATGTTGTGTCCATTTGACGATGTTCTGTCCATCTGGTGATGCCCTCCCCGTCCCCACCTTGGTGCCAGCCAAACCATGTCTCCAGCATCACCCACAGAGGCACACGGCGAGTTTGGTGCCTCAACATGCCCCGACAGCAGGAGCCTGGCCCAGCGTCACCAGCGCACTTGGCTTAAGGGGTGGTTTGACTAAATGACATTTCATTAACACTATCGATTGGGGCCAATCTAATTCATCTGTGTAATGAATGGGTATAATTAATTGATGCTGGTGAGTCCCATTTGCAGCGATCGCTGAGGGACAATACAAGCACTCCCCTGCTGCAGCACCAGGAGGTAGCACAGGTTGTTCAGCACCTGCAACACAGCCCGTACCTCCCTTTGCAGTCATGTTTTAAGAAGAAAACTTCTTCAACACAGAAGCTTACACCAGTTCTTGGGTAGTCACTCACAAAAAACCCTGAGTGGTTTCTCCTGTTTTTTCCTCCCTCAAATAGCCGCACATCTAAACTTCAGCCTGGCTGAGGAGAAGATGGAGTAATCCCTAGCCAGTCTTTTGAAACTGTGCATAAAGCATCTGTAAATGATGAAAAAGGAGATGAGGGGGATCTTTTTTCCCTGAGACGATTACAAACACGGTTGTTCACAAACCTTTCCTTCTGTCCAGACCAGCATCCTCCCTCCACATGCCCAGCGGGTGATGCCAGACAGTGGCTTCCCTTTACCCACACATGAAAACAGAGTGGGGACACCCAAAACACGCCATAGTCACTGCAGATCTATCATGTGTGGTTTTCCAGCCTGAGAAATAGCCCTCTGGAGTGCTCCAAAAGGAGGTGGAAGCCTTCCTTCTGGGGCTCAGGCCATCACATATCAGAGTCTTGACATTTTCCCAATTGTCCTCGCTGCCTACACACCTGGCACGCAGGAGAGATCTGCAGCACCTCATGAAGTCAACCCCAAATATCTCTGTTAATGTAAGGAAATGGGTTTAAAGTCTTACCCCATGGTGGTGGTGACTTCTTCCCAGGCACATTGGGGTCACGCCGACAGAGGACACTCAAGAGGAAAATCAGCTGAATCTGGGTTGTGCTGGAGCCACAAGCAAACAGCAAGTAGGTGGATGAAACATGAATATGCTTAGACAAATCCCATATTTATTTGGACTGGATTTTGGATCTAATAGTACTGATTTTCTCATTAAATGGTCTGGAGAAATGCACAGAAGCCATGCTGGTGAAGCACTGCTGCTTTTGACTGGTGTGGTCCCAAGCCCACTTCACCTTGTTCTGGCAGCAAAGCTCCAGGGTCTGACTTTCCTGGGACCACGTGAGGTCCTGGGGACACCAGAGGGATGTTTTATTCCTATTCTTCTGGGGCTCAGATGTCATCTGTGAAGCTCCAGGAGATTCATGAAGCTGATGTTCTCAGTGGGGCAGCAGTGTTGGGCAAGGTGGAGTGGGGCACGGCTCTGGGCATGCAAAGCCCAAGCCCTTCCCTGAGCTGAACACACTCAGCTCCTTTTGGACCAGGATAAAGTGAACAAATTGCACAAAGGAGAATTCTTCCCAGAAGCGTGACACCGTATTTCCTGCATCTGTCTGCTATTTCCAAACTGATAAGAAATACTACGTCTTTAGGCTCCAGACTACCATTAATTAGGTGGCGGTGTGTGGCATGCATATGTAGAAGGCTCTCAGAAGAACTGCAGCGAGGACCAGTATTGGAATACAGGCCTGCTAAAGGATGTTAAATGACCGTAAGATTTAACTCTACCCATATTTACCTTTTTCCATAAGCTTTAATACTTTGCCTAAAAAATATTTTTTTCTGAAAATATGCAAATACATGCCTTGGGAGCGAATGTGGCGAGCAGTTGGCATTAGTCTACTTGGACACCCAGTGAAGTCAGAGTAACTTATTAGTCTACTTGGACACCCAGTGAAGTCAGAGCAGAGGTACCCTACAGTAACTGCTTCAAAATCCAATGCCTTAGATACATTTCATAATGTAATCTTTACATTTTGAGGACCTGAAGATGGAGAGGAGCTCTCTACAACAATTTGGTTTTGAGATCCATTAAATCAGGCTAAGCAGAATCTGTATCTGCTTCAAAATCCAATGCCTTAGATACATTTCATAATGTAATCTTTACATTTTGAGGACCTGAAGATGGAGAGGAGCTCTCTACAACAATTTGGTTTTGAGAGCCATTAAATCAGGCTAAGCAGAATCTGTATCTGTAATGTCACATTAACACAGCTAACTATTGCTGTTTTGCTAAGGCTGTCTATAGACTGTTAAAGCATGAAAGTCCTATAATTTCATAAAAATCCCAAGTATTCAAATTTCCATACAGTGGTGCTTTTGTATCTAATTTAAAATGAGTAACAAGCTTACTCTATACATACAACAGATCATTAACTTGATAAGATACTGGTAGCATATTAAGTGAATATTGTGTTGTGCTAGCAAAACAAATACAGAACAGAAATTTGCTAATGCAAAAGATTTTTTATATCATTAGGAGTGGGTCATCTTTTGGTATTCAAATAAGTAAACTGAATTCCATTGCTGAGCACTCCAGCTTTTTTTTTTTCCCCTTACTCTAATTGAAAGCAAAAGCACAAGATGGAAAATGGTCCATACAAATGTGAAAGGGCTCAGGTTCAGATTATTTTAATCATTTTAATTTTATTTTTTTTTAATTTTTTTGGAGGGTGCTATTATCTGAAACATTAGCTTTTATAGTTTTACTTCTCCTTTTGTATTTCCAGCCTTGCCAATTTTTAATGCAAAGAACTGGTTTCATTTTCATCCAGGCTGTGTTTCACATTTGGTAGAGACTGTTTGCCTCTCCTTCAATATTTGTCTAAATAAAAGTATATTTTAGACCTATGAAGCTTGTATCAGTAACATGCATATTAATTTTAATTACAAAAAGGTCCAAATTTTCTATCTAATTTCATATTAAAGCGCTCTTTAAAATTCCAGCACACTGGAGAGAGAAAAAACATTAACAAAAAATATTTACACATGGGGTGTTTCTTAAAGAATGAATTATAATAAACTCAGAGAAAGGGCCTAAAGGGGGAACGTACCAAGAGGGCTGAGGCTGGCGGTGTGGGAAATACATAGATGGAGGGAAACCTACGCGTCCCCGCAGTGTTTGTACTCAACTGTATTGGCAAAATTTGTAGTCCTTCCCCCTGCGATCACGACAGGGCCTCAGAGTTAGTCCCTTTGTCTTTATTCATCAATATTTTTGGTATTTTTTTGTAGGAAGATGTGGGTATCAGAAAGCGTGGGCTGACGGGGACCGCTGCAGGGATGTGTGTGATGCCTTCCCTGCCTGACGGAGGACCGGGCCCTCCGGACACGAGCTGCGTTTCAGGATTGCCCTGCAAGGGGCAAAATGTGTCCTGGAAAGCACAGTTTAGGAGGTTCCTTTCCAGCACGACAAAATTCCCAATTTATTTCCTTTGATATCTGTATTTAACGGGCTAATTTCTGCCAGGCATCAGAAAAATTCCTCCAAAAGATGACAGAGGAGACGGTGGACAGAGCTACGGAGCTTGCCGACTTCTGTGGGTTTTTTTAATTCTGTCAGCTGGATATTGACTGACTTTCTAATGCACACTCCTCTAATTCTTAATTAGAATGACATAGCTAATTAATAAGTTTTTTCCAATTATAAATTAACTTAGGATCAGAACTCTGGCTTTGCATGTAATTTCCTATAATCGCTAAAGCTACTGCAAAAACATGTCTCCTACCAACCGTAACTTTTTTATTTAACACAGACAGACAAGTTCTCACTGGGTTTAAATTTTACAGCAAATTATCTCTGTTGGGATTTATGAAGGGAAATTAAAAAAAATTCAGAAGAGTTTTCTCTTTTCTTTTTTTCTTTTTCTTGCCTTTTTTTAACGCTTCTTTCTTTCTTAAACAAAATAGCATCTCTTAATGGACAATTTCTTTCCGAGATTTAAAAGGAATTCATCTTAATATTTTAATGTTATTACAGGGAAGGAAGAAAGAGAGCAGGTGATAATTCGTTTTTTCATAACTGTTACCACCTTTTCATGGTTTCTGCAAAAATGATTTGGGAGGATCCCGCATGCTGCTCATTTATAGAATCTTAACTGGAGAGACACTTATCTCTTTAGTAATGAACCAGTGTAATTAAAGGTGGGAATGTGGAAGAGTTCAGGCACTGGCAACATGTCACATAGTTGGCTGCTGCAATTCCTCAGTGGTTTATCAAAGACTACTCCTTTAATATGGAGATTACACTTATGTACTTGTCTGAACTTGAAAGGCATTTGCCTAATTTACTTATTAATGAGATGTAAATCTATTTGTACGGCACGTCACAAGTTTCCCGAAATCGCTGCTACTTAACCGGTGATAAACCCTATGATTTAAACGAAAAATAATACATTTAGCTTTCCACATTCATTCTGTTAAAAATTGATATAGTCTATGTTAAATTTATTAATATTGCTTGCTGTCATTCAGTTTGCAGCTCTTACTGAAATATGACTTGACAGCGGCCGCATTAAAGATGTATGCCATTGTATTCAACAAAGATTAATGAAGCCCGGTAAAAATAGCTGTAAAAGAGAAAGTGATCCGAATGTAAAATCAGTGAATTAAATGAGGCCTTGCATACCATTTGTTAATATGCATGAGGAGGGAGGCAGCGAATGAAAATGTCTCCCTGCAAAGTTCATTTGGGAATGTTTCAATATTGTCTGAATATCACCAAACTATTGAACAGCGGCTTAATAGAGCCCTGTGTACCGCCGGGGTCCGTGTGCCGGTGCCCTGAGAAATGCCGCAGACAAAAACTGATTCACTTGCAAACAGAAGGGAAGCCTGCAGTAAAAATAATAATAATCTGAGCCTAATAATATAAATACATACAGGAGAGATGTTCTCCTCCTTCTTCCCCTCCACTCCACCTTTCGCCGTCTGTCTACGGTGGAGGCTTTCAATATTAAAGCCACTTGTGATAGAGAGCTTTAATGCTATGTGCCTCTTTTTTTATGGAAGAATTGCACGCGGCAGCACTTAAAAGGCTTAGATTCTCCGGATTTCTAAGAGGTTAATGTGTCTGTCTGTCTGGGTGTCACAGCTCTTCCTACACCGGAATCCGGGCGGCGAAAGACTTTACGACTTCTTTGAATATTATTTTCAGGGAGTGATTTATTTCAACAGCCCTCATTATAAAATGCTACTGAATTTATAACACACAGGTTAAGACTTCCAGATAAATTAGCGCTGACAGAAAATAGCATGCAGTAGTCGCAGTGTAAACACGTTGTATTTATCAATCAAGGCACTAAGGTGTTTTGATGGACTCGAGCTGTTGCTGATGGGCTTGTTTTCAGATTTGAGCACTAAGTCAAAGATTTGCAGAAAAGACCGTTCTGAAATATTTCGCTTCGGCAGTTTAAAAATATGTATTAATCTGGCTGCCCCTTTGGTAGTAAAGTAGTTAATACACCCGAAAGACTGTCAGCTTGGAGGCAATTTGGAGGTATAATGTATACACGTATGGTGTAAAAGCTTGTAGAAAAGCTCTGCCTAAAGCATAAACTTTCCCAAAAGAGCGAACACCGGTGTTCAAACTGAGAGCAATTCAGAGGGATTTTCGTGAGGAGACTCAGCTCGTGTCACCCGATTTCACCATCTCACCAGGCCACCCAGAGTGGGGGGCACGGGCACCCCCTGGGTTTTGCCAAAGGGGAGAGGGATGGAGCCTGGAGCTGAGTGGTCCAGGGATGAAGGGAGGAGGGAGGCACCGACCCACGTGCTGCCGCAGGTTCAAAGTGGTCTCCGGCGAGTCCCCCACAGCCCCCCTGCAGCCCCCACCGACGGCGACTGCAAAATAAACCTCAGCATTTAAGGGCACAGGAAGCTTGAGTCTGTGTTTTTGAGGATTCTGGGTCAGATCAGCCCAGTTTGGTTTGTCCCAAATGCGCGACGCAACTGGCAAGCAGACCCTCTAACTTAACAGATGAAATTTCTTATTCAAATTATTAAAGTTTTGCATTTGGAAAAAAAAGTTTTTCTCTTTCATGAAATAAATTTGTGTACGAAACCAAGACAAACAAAAAAAATCCACTCTCTCTATATATATTTTAAGAATTCCTACCTATTTGTTCCCATAGTTTGCTATTTCTGAGACCTGGTAAGGATTGGCCAAAGCAGTATCGAGTTCCATTGTGTTTTGTATTAATTGCAAAGAAAAATCAAATGGAATGGCACAGGTCCAAATGCTGGGATTTTTAGCTTTTGTTTATACTCTCCAGCTAAAAATACTTAATTTTTGTGATGAAAGGTTTCCTACTTCTTTCTCTCATTGGGTGACCACCAAACATGAGATGGTGGAACCACTCTTACTTTATTTGGGTTTTTTTCATAAATAATGTCCCTGTTATTTTGGAGAGAGCCTAGAAAGCATAAGGATCACAGGTTCAGGCCTATGGAAAAATCTAGAATTAAAAAAAAAATGCTATATGTGTACAATATTGAACACTGGATGACACGATAAACAATTTTTTGCAACCCAATGTCCTTCAGTTGTCATGTTTGAGGAAACTCCTGATATTCATGGAATATCTGCTTCTGCCTTCGCTTAATTAAGAACATTTGTCTAGTTGCAAGCCTTTAGTTCATCAAGAGCAGACATTAAAAAAAGAAACAACAAACACCCAATGGGAGAAGAAGCAAAAAGGCTGCCCTTTGGGGTCCCTGCTCTCCCTGACATAACTAATTAAAACCATTCATAAGGCAACCTGTGATAATGGCCAGACACAGGCTACTCTTGCTCGACTTTGGCTGCAGCATTAGCACCCCATGGAATGACCTATTTGCTCCCCTCGTCCCTTTTTTCCTCTGAAGACAGTGTAAGATAATACTAGAAGAAGGCGAGGCCGTGTATAATGAAGCAGCACAATTAGTATGAAGTTGCTCTGGCTTTAATCTCATCTCTGCTGCCTTTTCTACACAACCCAAGTGAAAGGTTGGTCACTGTTCATGGACACCCATCCCCTTGGTCATGCGTTCCTCTAGGGGTGAGCAGCCGGACAGCCAGAAATGGGGACAAAACTACTACTTCCTCCTATTTATGAAAAAAAAAAAGAAAGATAAGGCAGCTAAAATGTAAGGAAATAACTTCCTGCAGTAATTACCAGGTTTTGTAAGCAAAAACTCCTGCATCATCTCTCGGTAATGTCTTACTGCTTTGGAGGTGACGAACAAAGCTCTGCAAGGGAAAAAAAGAAGGAAAAGTCTTGAAAGGTAGAATTAGAAAGGCTATAAAAGAAAATGTTAACTTGTGTAATGAGAAACTTTTTATTCCAGTGACAAGACTTACTTTTTCTTTGAGAACAAGAGCAGAAAGAGAAAAAGCAGCCTCCTGGGGAAACGACAGGGTCTCTCCCTCCCTTTTCCCTATGAGCAATGTCTTTTCTTGGGGATTTTGTTCCCCTTTAACCCGCCCCAGGCCGTAACATGCCAGCAGAGCAAAACCTTCATTCCTGATGGTGGTGGGCCATTATGGGGAGCAGTAACAGCAAGGTTGGGAGGGCAAAGGGTACACCACTGACGAGCTGTCACATAAAAGCTCCAACAAATGGCCCTATTATTTTATTTTGAAATAATTCCCTTCTTGATCCTCACATGCTTTTGGTAATAATATTATAGGAGAGAATATTTTTGTTGTTATTATTATTATTTTTTAAAAATGGAAATATGTGCCAGACCATTGGGCCGGATCCCAGCCCAGAGCCACACCACAGCAAGGAGGAAACCACATCTCCATAGCAGATGTCCACATTGAGCAACGCGGTGCCAAAGGTGGCGGCCGGGTCCCCAGTCACTGCAGTGTCTTCAGCACACCCCTTCACTCTTCCCACCACCATCCCCTCAGCATGATGCTTAATGTATTTGGCATATCTTACGCTTATCATCATCCATGGGCATCGTCCTCTCGATGTCCTCTTGGGGCTGGTGGTCACTCTGGGTGACCCTTTGAAATCTCCTGCAAAGAGCACCAAAGACATGATCAGACACCACCTCACCCTGCCTCAGAGCCACCCCCCCTGAAACTTCTCTCTTATGTTTGAAATGGGAAAGTGGTTCATAAAGGAAGAGGTGGGGGAAGAGAACACCCTGATCTGTGATTTTTTGGACAATCCTGTGATTTATTGTTTGTGAGCTTTTTGGTTCGGATGGGAACCCATGGCAAAGGCAAACACCAGAGTTTGTTTTGCCTTTGGCTTGGAAAGTGGTGGGGGTTTATTTTCAACCCTGGTCTGGTGGAAAAAGCTCCCAGTGTTGGGTCTATGGTAGGAGCAGTGTTTCCTCACTGTGCAGCAGCGCAAACATACCGGCAGCCATAGTAACTCTCCATTTATTTTGTTGCAGCAATTTCATTAATTGTAAACCTGTTCACTGTTTGACAATGAGCTATCGCAATGGGTTTGTTTACAAATAGGTTTAACACCGAAGACAGTGCCTGTATAAAAAAGGTCTTTCGACAGAAATGTTAGTCCCTTGAGTGGAAAATAACCCCTAAATTCCACTAGTAAAATTTTAATTTTCAAAAATGTTACACATTTACTATAAATAGCTGTCATCTGTCAAATAAACGGAGCAAGTCCTGGGAGCCTCCCTATCAAAGGAGACCATTTCAGAGGCAGCCTTTGTCTTAAATGGGTCTGTAGACATGGCTTGTGTTGGTTTTTGAGTAATCCCAGCCTGTTTATAATCTCATCTATTTCATGGAGAGGATATGAAAATAGCTCCCCACTGTATGAAAATTATCTATATTCCAGTGCAGACAATATAGTCAGTCTATTGAAAATAATGGAGTGAACTCAGCTACGCAGTTTATTTCAATGTGTAAAGTCTTTGCACATCATAATATCAAATAAACTCTGCTGAAAACATCGTCCTCGTATAATTGTATTATACAAGAGTAGTGTCACCTTTTGTTTAGAAGAGTACCATTACGCTTTTATGATATACTTTAAGGAGAACTAGATGGTACCATTGATTCTTGTACTAGCATTTTACATCAAAAGACCTATGTCTGCAGTCCAGGTCACTGAAATCACAAATGAAGTGAATTTAATGGTCTAAGTTTGGTCTCCAGAGAACAACAGAATAGTTAGTACCATCATAAAGTCTGACAATGTAGCCCTTTTGGCAGGTTTTTGTTGATAATAGGCTTGAACTGCAATCTTTTCACCATGGTATAAGAGGATCTGTTAAAGCAGGCTTCAGACACACTGGAAGAATAAAGTAGGGAAGGCTGCAAGGCACAATATTGTGCACACCTGCACCGTACCTAGAGTAAGGTTAATGCAGTAATATCTGTGTGAAAACTGCCTCACCCCCACATTAAAAGCAGCTTATCATTAGGGATTACCTAGCCACTGCACCAGCTGCAAGTCTTTACTTAAAGACTTAAAGGTAAAGCTCTTACAGTTCCCAATCCAGTGACATTTGCAGCTCACTATAATTTATTGAATATCTTCCAAAGAGCAAACACAGGATTTCTCTTGGTACTGTTTTAGTTGGGTTGTAAACGCTTGCCATTTACCAAGAGAGAAAAAAAAAAATAAAGGCAGGCACATTTACACTTTTGCAAAGCATCATGTAATATTTTGAACCTGTCTTTTCATGCTGACTCTTTTCATGTTCAATCTAAACACTGTTTACTCATTTAAAGTCTTGTTATAGCTCAGCTATGAAGTGCAGTGCATACACGCTTTCAAAGCTTCCTCCAGAGCACCTTGTTCCCCGGTTTCATTAGGAAGACCCATGCTTGTCTGAAGAAAGTCTGAATTTTTAAAACTTCCCATAGCAGACACTCAGAAACGTTCCCCCTTCAGCACTTCATAGTCCTGCTACCGAGACCTTTAGAGACTTAATACAGATAAGAATCTTGAAAAGAGAATTTATTGAGGTTATCTCCATTTATACAGCACGCCGATCTATTGATGAAAATTATAAGGAAATGGTTAAATAAGCCAAATTACACGCTGGGTGATGAAACATTTTCTTTGCCTTGCCTGTAACATGCATGCAAATTATATTAATAGGCTATAATTATGTAAACTTTATTATGTGTGTTAAAGATAACATTAAAATTATAAGACAAATGGCACTTAATCACCAATGGAGGGTAATGATAAAAGAGTCAGCAAAATTAACAGGCATCATCAGGATTGTTGTGGTTGATCCAGCAAGAGGAGTACAATGAGCCATACCATTTTATATAATAATACTACTTAACACTTACACAGCACTGGTCACCTCCAAACTGCTTTACAAACATTAACTAATTATTAAACAAGCATTTGGGGCCAGCTTGCTAAATGTATTCCCCGACTGCAAACATTCACGTGCTCAAAATAACTCAGGAAACAGACGTTTAAATGGTCTTCATCTCTCCATCCTTGCCCTAACCATGTCAACAGACTGAATTTACCAGGGCAGCAGAATAATGCCTTGTATCCTATTGAATTTGGGAGAGTAAGGTGGAATTAGGGTGCTGGACCCATCATTTGGATGCGCAGCCCCTTTAGAGTGGTTTCACTCGATAATTCGGAGCGGATTTTTCAGCCAGAGCAAATTTTCTCACAAATTTTCACACTTGTGTTGGCTGTAACGGAGCTGTGCCCAATCCCAGCACCTGAAGCCAAGCTTCATACATGTTAGTTTCTATTTTTCTTTCTTTTGCCCCAATATGAAAATTTCCACTCCACCAAACAGCTGTTTAGGAGACATTCCCTGATTCCTGGCATTTGTAGAAGCAGAAAGCCCTCTATGAAGGAGCCCGAAGCTCCTGCAAGAGGTAGGACCAGGAGGACTCATCCCAATTTAGCTGATGGGGGGACCCCAAATCTTCACTAATATGAGCAAAAAAAGATATTCTTGTGCTCTGGCAGCTGTGCCAAAAAGTAAACTGTCCCTGCCTCAATGAGAGCCTATATTTCTGTTTGTGAAGGGCCTTCACTATAAATATTTTTGCTGCTACAGAAATAATACTAATCACATGCTTAACAGCACCTTATGGTGTCTCCTTCATTAGTCTCTTTGCTGCCAAAAAAAAAGCAGGGAAGATGGCAAATTCTGAAAGGTTTTAGACTTTTGACAAGACATCACTAAACCTAGAAAACAAAACTCCAGGTCTTTCAGATTACTTAGTCCAGACTTGCCCCAACAATTCTGATTCCTCAGAAGAAAAATGAGATTTAAAATTAAAGCTATCATGTAAAATCAGCATCTGATAAAAACAGAGTGGGAGACTTCTGAGTCCTCAGTGTTAAACTACAGAGTGGCATTTGCCTTGGCTCAGCTCCGAAACAGCACCTGCTTTAAATTAGACACATCCCTGTGTCAAAACTTCTTATGTCAGTTACTCCTGCAGGTTCCCACCTCCTTGAAGTGTCCCTGTAATCAATAATGCCATTTTTTCTAGTTTCATACAAGAGGCAGCACTGAAAAATAAATGGCTGTTTAACAGGATCCTTAGTATGGTTTTGGAATATAAAATTCTCTGAATACAATTTCAATATGAAAATTTTTAGGCTTGTTACAGAAAAGAAAATGTGACTATTGAGTTTTACATCCCAAACAAGTACGAGCTGCATGAAGAAATATAAGTATTTCATCAGTGTTCAAGCATTGGAGAAAGGGAAACTTCTCACTCACTGTAATTCCCTCTGAATAACAGCTGATAGAGGTAATAAAGATCATGGAGATTTTACTGTGAAAAAATGCATAATACACACTGGTTCTTCATAATCCAAAAAGTTATCTGGCTTTATTTTTGTGTTCAGTATTAATATTTGCAATTGAATAACGCTGTTTATTTTGAACCGAGAGATGAAAAAAAGGAATTAGTTATTTAGAATAAATCACTGCACATACTGAGGCACACAACAGGGCTCTCCTTGGCATCTATCAGCAATTTATAAACACTATACTCAATGACAGCCTAAATTCCAGGATTAAACATGAACACTAGCAAGGTATCACAGCTCTGCGAGTCTTCCAGGCTGTAGTAGGCATATAAAAGTCTCTCTTCTCTGAAGGCATAATGCGGTCTTTAGTCAGAGCTTTTTCATTTTTTCCCTGCCTTTCCAAAAGCACGGCAGCACCTTGTTACACACCAGGAAAATGGGCATTTTAACACCACTGAAAGAGAGAAACACAGCGGCCCCGATTTGCTGACGTCTCCGGCTGCAATAAGCAGTTCTACGTGCCAGCCTTTGATCTGTATTTTCTAAACTTCATAACAAAACTTCAAGAAAAAAAAAACTATTAGCTGCAAATTAGACATTCTCATGGAAGCCTAGAATTATTTTTCAGGACAGAGGGCTCAATTTCCCAATCTCAGGTGTATGATTAAAATCAATTAAATCACTCTTCCAATGTCAGCGGCAAGATTCTCCTGACAAATGAAATTATGCGAGAAAAGTGTTCTCTTCACTCTTCAACCCTTTCTCAGCATCACTCACATCCACAAATGAGATCAAAATTTTCAGCTTGGGGATTTCAGAGATATTTTCCATAAGAACATGAAAAATCCCAGGAACCCTATGTAAGTAGACTTTATAGTCTCTAGTGGCGAGATGCTGATGGCCTCTGTATGTTAGATATATTCATGACTAACTAAAATGAAAAGTTCGAGTGGAATTTAACCATTTGGGGACCACACTAGCATTTTTTTCATAAATTAAAGTTTTAACAGTAGAATTATGTACCAAGACTCTAGGATGCATGTAGTAACCTTTCTGTGTCTCTTTTCATTCCCGAGGAAGTCCCCGGTGGCTTTACCCTATTGAAAACCTGAATTTTATCAATCTCTCTCAGCTGCTTGCAGATACAAGAGCAGCAAAGCAGGCAAGACTTCAAATGACCACATCATTTGTGGAGGCCCTGAAGGGTTAATGGTTACTTACAGCAATATTCCTTGAGACAAAACAAGGTGGGTTATTTTTTTCTAAAAAGTAGATAAATAAAGCTTTTGATAAGAAACACCACTTGAAACGGAGAGATATCTCATTTCCAGAGGTGTTCTGACGTGGCTGAACTGTACCTTCAGCAAATTATTTACCTCTTAATTTGTTAAAACATATGGGCTTAGAGGTAACTTTGCCCATGAGGCGTACATCTATATTATATGCTTGTTTGGTTTGACTTCATTTTCCTTGGAGACTTGAACAAATGTTTTCCGCATTTCAGAAGTTGGGTTTTTTTTTTTTCCCTCCCCTCACGTGTTGGAGGCAGCCGTGTTACATATGTATTTTGTTTCTTTTGACTGTGTTTAAAGAGGAGCGTGCTAATTTACAGTACAACCGCCAAAGTGGAGCAATGTTTCAGGATGAGAAACGCAGCCTATTTATAAACCTACGCAGGAGCCGCTTTCCAGCTCCCTCTACCCAGGCCAGGCTGGCGTTTTGGTTTCTTTTCAAATCACTGCAAACAGCCTTTTCCTCTGCAAAGCAGAAAATGAAGGATTTGTGTCTCGTTGTTGTGTTTCTTACTCTTCAAGACAAAAGAGTAGAGCAGCCAGGAAACCCCACATGAAGTCCGTGTTGAAATGGGAGTGCCCTAGCACAAAACCACTTACTAAGCACTTGGAAAAGTGCTTGTCCTGTCAACAAATTAAAAAAAAAAAATAACCCAGTAACAGATGATTAGTGCAATGGTAATTGAAATAGCATCATCCATTTGGTAGGTGCTGTAGCTGGAAAAGTTGATGGGTGGAACGTCCCCCTGAATATTAAGTGGTGTGTCAACAGAGCTGATGGAAGGAGGCAATTAGGCAAAGGAAATGCTGGAGGAAGTGGCCACAAGGTCTTGAAGCCAACTGACTAATCTTGTTTTGAAGTTCTGGTCAAACACTTAAAACTGTTGAAGATTTATTCCATGTAGTGTTACGTGGCTTCTTTCAATAAGACCTCTAAAAGTCCAGAGGAAAGAGAGGGAGCTCTTTTGTATTGTCTCATTTCCCTTGCCTTCCATTTCACAAAAAATAATGAACTTGTTGAAGCACAACTCCAATGAGATCAATCACATTTTTAGTTTTTCCATCTCTCAGGCCTGTTCCTGGTATCAAGACTCTCAAACCGGTGTCCAGCCTGGTTATGTCTCCCAGGAAAGGTCTACACAAAGTTGGCTCCAAGGAGGGTTTTACACAATTTTGCCTAATTCTCCTCTCTTCTTTTGCTACAATATGGGGAAAGTGGAACCAGACTTGATTGTTTTAAAATGGTAACAAGGTGATTGACATCCTCAAGAGGAAGAAAAGCCAGAAACCCACCAGGGGCAGGCTGGAGGCTGGAAGGCGTCTTCTCCTTTTTGCTTTTGGGAGGTTTTTTTGTTTTGTTTTCTGTGCATGAAATCAACACCTCAAAGTGCTTTTTGGTTTTCCATTTGTTTATTCCAGCCATAAATATTTTATCACTTAAAAAGGGAAGCAATGTTTGCTCCTAATTGTTTTTGATTAAATATGCTAATTACTTTTTGGAATATTAATGACACATACGGTACTAAATGTTTTAATAATGCAATGAAATAAGCCAGCAAATATAACTACAAATTAACCTGAAACTGCTACATGGTTTTCATAATTTTGTGTTATAACAACACAAATCTAAAGGAAAATATCAATGACAAACCGATATTTCTTGCTTGCTATCCAGAGCTCAACTAAACAAAAAACTGAAACAAATAAAATGCCCAAGTGAACAGAAAACTGCCACATTTTGGGACCACTTTTCTTCACTGCAGGACAAGGAGAACAAAAAGAAAGCCCGAGTGAATACTGAGAATATCTCACAAGTGTATGCTGACCATGGAATGGGTCATAAAATTTTGCCTCCTGTGTCCTTAGGCTCAAAGAGGTCCTAAAGCTCACCCCTGAGAAGTGTAGTGGTGACTGCAATTGTGATGCTGAATTAGTCTGAAAACACCCAGGCTATCATTAGGAAGGAAACATTAAAGTTTGGCCATCAACCATTATTCCCACTTCTCTTACTTTGCCTGCGGTAGGCAGTTAATATATATTTTTTTTAATTTTTCTTTTCTGTTCTTTCTATCTGCTCAAGAGAAGATAATACCTCTTTGTTTAGGCGCTTGCAGAAGGTAGACACCTCTGCTTTTCAGTGGCAGAGGCACGAGGAATGGAAATGCCTTTTCAATACAGGCTGCTAATGCGTTCACGGGCTGAAATCAAGCTCCCTACCTACGGCAGGCTCCCCAATTCCCAGGACAATCACACTGACACAATTAAATTCTTCCTCTTCTGTGACAGAACTATATGCAATGGTTAGTATTACATTACACTGAAAATAATTAATATTGTGGAGGTTTTTGCATGTTTGTGTGTTAAAGACTTGACCTTTTAATTTGTTTTTCCCTCAGAAATGTTTTGCAATCTAATGATTTATATAGACAGTTCAAAGTTGCCAGATAGTCTGTCAGAGCTTTCCAGAATAACTATGATTATATTTTCCTGTGCTTGGTGTCAAGGAGCCGTTTTTTGTTTGCTGTTGTGTGGATAGCATTCATGGGGGTTTATTTTTGTCAAGTCTGGTAGAACAGAAGTGTTTTACTGCCACGTAACGTGGCACCAAGCGCCACCAACCAACACAGACCTTACGGGTGATGCCAGCTTCAGACTGGTAAACATGAAGACCAACAATATTGTTTCTCAGCTGACAAACAAATACTAAAGTCTTTCAAACTGACTTAATCTGGACATGGCTATCTGGAAATAAATATTTTAAAAATTTGAAATTACTACAGAATAACAATTTTTTTGTTACCCAGCTGGTAGGAAAGCAACTCCAGCACAGCAAATGTGTTTATTTGGCTTGATATGCCAAAAATTGATAAGCAATTGATAATTACTCAATAATTGATAAGCCAATCAGTAGGCAAGGACCTGAAAAATTTTTCCTGTTGGGTATTATTGTTGGTTCTGTTATTAGTGGCACATTCAGCTACCAGGGCTGTAAGAGGAGCGAGCAGCTCCTTAGTGCTGACCTGTGTGTCTCTGAAAGAGACACTCTGGGAATCCTTCCACCTAGATGTACCTTGAACATATGGATGTGTCTTTTACTGGACTTTTAGCTGTGACACATCCACGCTTTGCTAGCCAAGCCTGAATTATTAAATGATGATATGGACTATGCCTATAGAGGACCTAGGACCTCCTTCTGAAATGCTAATAAAGCCAGCGGGAGAGAATTCCTTAGGTTTTTCTCCTGGATTTAAATTCTTGAGTTCAGAAATTCAGGTGAGTAACTGCGGTTTTAAATCAGCTTGAATTTGATATTTGGGAGCCTTCCACAGAGGAAATATTTTTGTTTGGATTAAAATTAATCTTGAAACACAAATTTGTTTGAAGATCAGCAAAACCCATAACCTCATTTGCAAATTGTGTTTAACTTTGAAGGCCTGTGCCCTTTTAGATTTAACCTCAGACTAAAACGAGGGTGCCAAAATATTGAAAGAAAAATTAGTCTTTTCTTATTTTTATTCCGTGGGCATGCTAAAGCTACCAAAAAATCTGTCTGACATTTATTCCTAGGAGATTTTGAGCCTAGTTTTGCAGACTGCAAGGGTACAGCTCTTTGGATGGGTATCAAACACTGGGTGCTGATGGGGTCCCAGTAATGGTTTTACCATTGACTCCAGCGGGGTTGGAACGGGACCAAAGTGGAGAGAGCAGAGTTTTCAGCCCTTCCCATCTTCCTGCCCCCTTGCAGGGTGATCCCTGGGGGAGGTTGCATCGTGGTGGGAATCCTTTGAAGGGGGACACTGGGAAGGGGAGATCTGTTTTCCAATGCCTGCAATAACACATCAGGTTTCTGAGGCACGCTGCAAGACTGCGCAGGGGTGGACAGAGAAAAAAAACAGGCAAGAAAAAGAAGAGCTAATTAAGGATATAATCTGAATTGAAACTTTCGGAAAGCTCGAATGTGCACGAAGAAAACTAATACAGCAGACTTTGAAGCTGCCGACATTTTAACCTCATAGTCGAGGCCAAACCCTGACGATCAAACAGATAAAAAAGCCCTGCCTGCTCACAAAGTAGAGCCTGAGCAAAAGAAAGGACTGGGGGCAAGAGACGGTTTTATCCGACTGCTCTTTCAGTAGCTTTAGCTCCCCCACCCCAGGGACAACTCACCTCTTGGGCTCCATCAATCCACCTCCATGCTCCGAAACCTCTGCCACCTCTCAAGCCGGAGAGTGATGAATGAGTGGAGACAGTGCGTTGCTGTGTACATGTCTGCTCAGGAGTGAGTTGAGAATATTCATCTCATTTCACTTGTGACCTTTCTCTATTCTGCAAACCCGAAAGGTCTGGGCTGCATAATCACATCTTGGGATAAAAGATAAGTGAACTACCAAATAAATAGTGGAGTGTTTACATGACCTTATGGTTTTACAGTCCATATTAATTTTTAATTGCACTGTTAAAATATAGTAAATATCTATTATACAAATTAAGTGGTAATAGGTATTTGTATTTTTTTTCATGAATTAATCTTAAAATAAGCTGATTACATAAATCTTTAGCCAAGCAGTGGCTAATCCTGGGCACAAACATTACTTTGATAAGATACATTCAAACAAACATTTTTGTGGCAAAATGTTATCAGATACTAACACATAATTAGTCTAAGACATTTGGTTCAATGCAAGCATTTTGGAGTTGTGATCATTAAGTGAAGGTATTGGGAGAAATCCAAAAGGGAGCAGAGGATTGTAAGCACTTCAGGGTTCCTGTGTGGATTCCGATTAGGCTGCTGGATTCGCCGCTGTTTCCTTATGTAAACATATTCACATATTGCCATGGTGGGGAAATCTTTATCAAATTAACGGCAAACAAAGTGATGTTCGTGTAGATGAAATTATTATTCACCCGGATCCGTATTGGGCTGAAAGAGAAATTGGGAAAGAGGATCAGAAGTCATGCGAGGAGTGGAATCCAACTTGATTCTGGGCATCAGGAGTGAGGGCTGCCCTGCATTGCTCTCACCAGGAGAAAGGGAGGATGGGGAAAGAGGAACAAGCTGGCATATGTGCATTAGCATTGGGTGTTGATGCATACATTTAGTTCTCAGCCTGCATTTCTTACTTGGGTTTACTGAGCTTTTAATATTACCAGCATTTCTTTGAGTAAATTTCCTATTTTTCAGCACTATTAAAAGTATTAAAAGAAGAGTACCTATAATATCTTCATTTACTTGTCCAATACTCTGAAAGGACTATTGATTAATACATAATAAATAAAGGTTTTTAAAATGCTTAATAGTGGCTTAATAGTGGAATCTAGTAAATACTTAATTAGAAAGGGTTATTGAACTCAGACAATGGCTATTTGACATGCTGGAGTGCAGAGGAATAGCCCCTTAATTGACAGTGTACTCTATTGTAGGGAGGCCTGCTTAAAGAATTTTTAGTAACAGCTTGCAGCGGCGACGATGGAGCCACTTGGTCAATGCATTCACTATCGATGGAGCCCGCTAATAGCTCCGTGAGAGCTGCCTCCTTGTCTGCAAGACACTCAGAAGAAGGAAAAAACCATCTCCAGGATTTTTTCTAAGAACTAACTGCACACAAGCGCCCTGGGAATTAAAATCTCCTGGGTGTTCCCATGATCCCTGCATCACTGCATCCATTGGGGATCCTACCATCATGATCCAGCATGATCTATCCTACCACAAAGCCTTCTAGCTGTGCACTGGATCAGCCCTACCACAAAGCCTTCTAGTTTTATCCACAAAGCCTTCTAGCTGTGCAGTGGATCAGCCCTACCACAAAGCCTTTGAACTGTACGATGGATCGGTCCTACCACAAAGCCTTCTAGCTTGGCCATTGATCAGTCCTACCACAAAGCCTTCTAGTTTGATGATGGATCGGTGCTACCACAAAGCCTTCTAGCTGTACAATGAGATGCTGGCAGTGGAAGGTTGTACCATCTTCTGTACCCACACAGCAATTTATTTACCAGGTCCTTAACCCAGAGACTGCTGTAATTTACCTTCAGGATCCCAAAGAACACCTCTCCACATGACAGCTTAGCAGCCTGCTCCTACTCCCACAAACACCTTTGCCCACGAATTTGCCCAAAATCATCCAGAGTCACCACACTGCTCAGGCCCCAGCGTTTGCCTCGGGGAACTTTGTACTTTCCAGCATCCTGTGTCACTGAAGTGGCACCGAGGAACAGATACTAAGCATCTTTATAACACAAAGACATATAAAAAGTATTTAAACCTAAACAATTCACTGGTTCATTACATTATGCACAGTCACACCGAGGAACAGATACTAAGCATCTTTATAACACAAAGACATATAAAAACATATAAACAATTCACCGGTTCATTACATTACGCACAGTCCCATTTTAAAGGCTCTGGATATTTTTTCCCATCAAGTGGAAAAAGCTGGGATTTCCTGAATTGGGAAGTCGAGGCTGGCACCGGGCGCTGCAATCCCTGTGGGTTAAAAAGCAGCATTTCTTGCTTTGAAAGGTGTTATTTTGAAAGTTCTCGTGAGCAAAGCAATTGTTTGCCTTTCCACTTACAGTGTTTGGTTTCTTGTTCCATGAAGTAGAGACAGTGTAACTAAGCTGCTCCTCGCTGCTTAAAAAACAATAAATTGCAAATTTCTTAGAGATGCTGTTTTATTTGCAGTCGCTCCCCCTCAGAACACAAATACCTGAGACAGGAATCGTGCAATGGAAAATGTGTGAAAATGCTGTTTGGGGTTTTTAGCTCCTGATTTCTGCTAATAACAGGCTTTCTAATCACAGTGTTGTACAGTCATACATGTGGAGTTAAACCTGTGCATGAGCAGGGGGATTTCAGCCTCACGTAGAAAAATACAAGTTGCGGGTAAAATAGATG
Source organism: Calidris pugnax (assembly GCF_001431845.1). Classification (NCBI taxonomy): domain Eukaryota; kingdom Metazoa; phylum Chordata; class Aves; order Charadriiformes; family Scolopacidae; genus Calidris; species Calidris pugnax. The sequence continues at coordinate 5,916,702 of NW_015090865.1, read as the reverse complement.
AAATCTGTACACTTCATATATAAAAAGTGCCCTGATCTACAGCGCTTTTCTTCTCGGGTTTCCAATGAAAAATACTCCATCACCACTACTGGGTGTCACTTTAAAACAAAATTGACTCTAAAATGCTATAAAAACACCTCCTCTGTCAGGTTAATCGGCACAAATAAGTGCCTTGGAGAACACGGGGTATTTCTTGAAGTGACACAGATAAAAGCAGAGCTTTGCAGAGGAAGAAATGCCGTGGCAGCCCCAGCTCCCTCCACCAGCCTCCTCTCTACACTGGTACCCCCACTAACATTCAAAATATCGCTTTTTACTACTTTTTCTCCCAAATCCTCGTAATCGCGTGGTTGACCCCCAGCAGATTCAGCCCTGGGGAATTCATGTGGTGTTAGCACCCACCTGGGGAGGTGACAGAAACCATCTGGGTGGTGGGAGAGGGTGCAAGCCCAGGGGAATCCTGCCCTTCCCCTCCCTCCCGTGTCTCTCGGAGAGGCTGAATTACACCAGTACGTGGGATTCCAGGACCATCATGATCCTGATGCCCAATGCCCAAGGACCAAATGATGCTCGGGCCACCAGGGGACAGACCAGAAAGGGGGCTCAGTTCTCCCGCCCTGATTGTTTAAAAGACTGGAAATCATCACAAGTAGCTCACTCCTAAACAATTCCGTTTACTAATTTAGATGAGAACTTAATATTATGTCTTTATACTAAGTATTAGATATATAAAAAAAAAATCTATTTAGATTTAATATTGCAGTAGCATCTGGTCTTTTCATCTAATTTAAAGGCTGGAGCCTTTAAAGAAGGGAAATCTCCAGCAAGAAATAATACCCATAAGCATCACAATCCTTCTCCCTCCTCACTCCCTTTAAAGAGTAATAAGAAATCTCCCCCTACAGGCTCTCGGGGGCTAATGCGGGAAATGCACACTGCTCGGCCGAGATTTGTCCTCTTAAACACCGGGAAATCTGTGCAGGCTGCGGAGGACAGGTATGGATGGAGAGGAGAAGGTGTCTCCAGCCCAGCAGAGAGGCTGGAGGTACCTCTGTGAGCTGGGGACCCCCCCCAGGGCCCCAGCCCCGTCCCCCCCGGGGAGATGGGGGTGAGCTCCCCGGCGAGCGCTACGGGGGCACCTCCCCAAAGTGTTAACAATTATCTCCTGCATTTTTCACTCTTTATTACCAGAACTCCACCGGGCAAAAAACATTTTGACAAGGAAACTATTTCCTTTTTCCTTTTACCTGTTTTAAGGGAAGGAATTAATGGGCTAAAAATGCAAATTACTTCCTTCCTTTGCATGGAAAAAAAACCTTGTGCTCCCTTACTTACCAATTGACTGTTGTTTTAAGCTATTCACCAGGAACCAATATCATACATATAATACCAGCAAAACCAAATGACGCTAATGTAACATGCGTTTCCAAATAACACAAAGAGATTTTATATCCCCAAATTATTCTCAATTTCGTTTAGGGAAGGCCTGCTTGGGGATTAGGGTAGTTGTTTGTTTATTTGAATTCATTATAGAACTGGGAGTTTATTATATTCTGTACTCACTGTAAGGTAATCAAAATATAGATGGAAATTGGAATATTTTTATTGGTGCCATTTACATAGGTTATACACTGCGCGAGAGTGAGAGTGCCGTGATAAACTTGACATAGAAGTTGCAGAATCCTTTCTTGTCTAACTGTGCTTTTAGAAATCTCATTCTCACATAATCTTAGTTATTTGATTTAACAGGAACCTCTTTTTTTCACGGCAACTTTCTGTCCATGTCTCTCTTTTGTACAATATAATAAGATGCAGTTTATTGGAAAAGCAGTGGCTGCAAACCAGACCCAACCCCCAGCCTGATTTGTTTTACAGAACACAAAATTTAACCAAAGAACTTAATTGAGAAGGAACTTTCCCGTTGCCATTTCCATTTGCTCCCAGTGCCCCCATCATTTTATTTATTCCAGTAGTAAAAATAAATCTTTAATTGGAAGGAAAGTGATAACTGAAGTTTAATTAAGCTAAGCCAATAAAGTGAAGGGAAATTACCAGACTAATGTCAGGCACGGAGAAGGGGCCGTGCAGGGCTGCAATTTGGGCTGCTCCCGAGCAACCTGTGGAGAGGATATTTCAGCCACCACCTTCCTCCCACCGCTTCAGCTGCTTCATCCCACCTTCCCAGGGGACACTTGTCTCCCAACGGTGCAGTGTCTCACTAGGAAAGTCCCCAGCTGGATGATGTACAACACGGACATGAGTTCATCCTTCTTTCTCAAAGATTTTCTGTGCCATCAGAGACACCAAACCTGTCCTGCTGTCAGCTGCTGCGTGCACCAAAAGGCATTTTAAGTGGTCTCTAATAAGCTATTTAATATTTTTCCCCAGGATGTTGGGAGTTTTGCGAAGCAGGAGGAAAGGACCGTGCCACAGGATGGTCCCCGCTCACAGAGGATGCTTTTTGGCTGCCCAAGCTTCCAGCCACGGCATCTGCAGGGAAGATCCCGGGAGCAGCGCAAACACCGAGCTTCCAGCCAGCGCGTCTGCCACGGTGCAGGCTTCTTTCATATTTATAAACACTCTGTGGTAACAAATAATAGCTGTTACTGGTTTTTTAGGAGGAGCTGTGAACACTGGTTTACTGGCAGCGTGTCCTTTTTCACACCACCAGATTTATAAATTGCAAAGCCAGAAGGACTGACTGTGATCGGATGGTTTGGCCTCAGCATTGAATTTCCCCTAGCAGCCTGAATTAGAAAATATATTTTTTGAGGAAAAACAACATCTTTTAAAAATAATTTAAAATTAGGGAACTCGCCATGCTTCCTCGTACGCTCTTGTGTCAGTTCATCACTCTCAACATTAAAAAACATGTACCTTAATTACTCTTGTGAATTTATTTCCAGCCACTGACCTTGTTATATCTTTGTCTGATAGATGAAAGTACCCATTATTAAAGTTCACTTCATCATGTGGGTGTGTATAGGCCATGGTCAAGTCATCCTTAACCTTCCCTTTGATAAGCTAAATAAACGGAACCATGAAATCCTTTTCTATAAGATATATGTTCATTAATCATTAGCCTGTTTTTCTCTCAGAAAACTCTTCTACTGAACCACAACCTTTGTGGTCAGCAGCCTGGGCCATCCCCTAAGCAGCCAGGTGTGCCTAATAATGAAGTAATATAACGAGGTCCATATAACCACCCTGACTGCTACCATCACACTGGGAGCCTAGGAGCACCTTCTTTTCCACCCTGATGGTCAAGCTGTCCTTCAGTTATTGCCCCCAGAGCCCTGTCCTCCTCTGTCTGCCACCCTTGCACAGTGGTACCCTGCTCCTCAATAACTTTATGTTTTCTTCCAGGTTGTGGATACACCCAATAATTGACCCACACCAAGGAACCTGCCAAATGATGGTAAGTCCTGACTCCAGTTTATAATATGGGGCTTGTTAAGTGACTGGTTTCATAATCATATGCTGGTTACCAAGTCATGGAGCAGCGACTAACCACACTGACCAGCACCCGCGGGGATCCCCCCATCAGTGCTTTGTTAATTGACTAGTTCAATTTCCATGCCAGCATTTCACCTGGAACTAGCCTTAGTAGCTATTGTTTTTCATTGCCCTAACTTGTTATTGACATGGGAAGTTTGACCACTGTCCCGTGGTAGGAGTACTAAAACTGTCTTCTTTCTGAATTATAAAACAAGAATATTTATTAAAAAAAAAATCTCATCTTTTCTGCCCTGGTGACTGTTGTTCTACTATTGATAGCCAGAAAACAACTTGTACTGGAATTCCCTTTACTTCTTATACCTTTCGAGCTGCTTTTTCTCTTATCTCAAAGCAAGTATTTCTCCTCTTATCCTTTGAACTACTTAATACATTTGAACAATTATGAACTTCCAGAACAAATAGTTATTTTTAAATCTAAAAATAGATATTTTTTATTTTTTTTAAAATATATTTATCTAAACTTCCTCCCCAAGACAAACCATGGTTTGGCTTGGTCCTTTTGTCTTTTTCCTTCAACCAGTTCTGCCTTACTGAGCAGTTCTGGAAGGTTAGCATCTAGCAAAATGTCCCTAATTTAGAAATACCATTTATATTTTTCTGCCTAAATTCTTGCAACTGGACAGTTCATCAGGCAGAAGATATTAGAAAAACTGGCAGCCATAATCGTGTGGGTGGAGGTGAGGACATCTGCTCTTTATATCATGAGCATTGCCAACATGCTATAGACATATCCAGGTTTCTGTTCCAAAACCCCCTCAAGAATATACTGTGTGGAGTTCCAGCTCGCTGGAACCTCCTGCTTGGTTTGGGAAATTTTGGCAAGTTGTTTTCCTTCTGTAGCTTGTTCATAATTTTCCTGGTCTTTACTACATGGGTAAAGTGTGCCCAGATTTCATGTGCCATTCTAACATATGTTCCGTGATTACATACAGGATGTATAATCACTCTTCTTTACTGCATGAGTTCAGCTGGCACCACTCACCGACACAGTCCAGCGCCGCCAGAGAGTCTTGGGGCAAAGTGTGTTCAAAGTTGGTGCGACGACGACGGCGGCAGCAGATGAAGGGCAGCGTGCCTTCCTCTAAATCTTTAATGTGGGCTTGTAGACTCATCCTGCTCTCTCATCCTGGAAGTGCCGGGCACAGCTGAGCTGACAGCCTTGAACATTGCCCAATGTGCTGTGACTGGAACCAGCCATCACTTCACTGCTCATCTTCATCCCGGTGTTCGTGGCCACCTCGCCATGCACCATCCCTGGGAACAGCCTGAGAGAAGGAACAGAACTCAAAGGTAAGCTCAATTTTATGGACAGTAGCACCACCCCACAGCCGGATTCTCACTGTATCATCCCACCTTGGGTTCATTTATCCACCAGGAACATGGTTTTCCATGCCCTTGATCAATGGCAGAGCCATGGGTCACTCAAGTTTGTTTGAAAGGCCAGCACGAGACTCTTCCCACTGCTCTTTCTCTCTGGAGGACCACCACAAGCACAATACCATAAACTGAGTGACGGGCTGGTGATGGTAGAAACATCAACCCACCCAGAAAATTGCGTGGCAAAAACTGGAAAAGCCTAAATGTCTAACTAGAGAAAAAAGAGGTCATAAGAGTACCCTAAATTACCTTGACTCTGAAGATTTATTTTGTAATGCATCAAGAAAGAAAAATCTAAGTAGTGTGTGAAATCAAACCTCCTTACCGCTAAAACTAGGGATGTAGTTACAGCCAAAAGGGGTGTAGTCTGTCTGCACACAGCAGTACTTAAAAACCTCAGAATCAGATTTTTTTTTTTTTAAGTACTTAAACACCTATAAACGTGGATAGACAAACTAATGGGAATTTTTGACCCTCAGAGAATCTGGCTCCTGTTGGGACAATCCAGTCGTCTTGAATACCCCACGAGGCACTGATCAGTTGGTCCTCTCAGAGCCTTAAAAACCTGGCCCTTCGACGCAAAAAACAGAAGATATTAATCTCAGAGAACGCTTTATCTTCTCATTGTCCCATCACAAATTCTTGCACAATATCCCAGAGTTAACACAAATGGGTAACTGTTCAGTTATCTTTAAATGCCTATGGGATTTGATAAGCAATTTCATGGAAATAATCTAAATATGCATAATAAAAAAAAGAAGGAAGTGATGTTCTGTTAATGCATCACTTTTATTGTGACAAGTTTTTCTTCAAATGAAAAATAAAAGTGTAAAAACTTAGAATTGCAGTACTGTTAAGCACCTCCTGGGATCATTATAATAGACTGTACAATTATTACCTGAGCTGAAGCGCTTTTTTTTTAAAAAAAAAAAAGAAAAACCAAAACAGCAATAAATGTAATTTCATTGCTCTACCCGATATGCAAAATCTGCCTAGCATCTATTTCCAATATGAAATCAATTTTACATTTACTCATAATACTGCTTGGAACCTTACTGAAAATCTTGATATAATTTCTATGGTATTTTTAAGATTTGCACTAGAGTAGAGCTCAATAAAACTTTTAAATGGTTTACATCCATCATGTCACTAAAACGTTTTTTAAAATATTTTGCTTAGTATTGTGAAGGTTGAGAAAAAATAATGAAGGTATTTCTTTCTGCAAGCTGCTGTCTTTTTTCCACCTGAATCAGTCCCGATTTCACAGTTCTGGACCCCAGCTTTTCACAGGATCTCATAAGCTTAGACAAAGGAAGAGTCAGATGCCCACATTTTGTCTCTACGTACTACAATTCTGTTGACTTAAATGCAGGAACTATAAATTTACATAAAATCTAGGGAAACTAATTATTGCATGCATCTCTTAGGGTGATCTGTGTGCCCATGCAGCTTCTGTTCCCCTCAGTATCTTGGACTATTTGGGACAGCATGTATTTTGGTGATGACCAAGTCTATTAAGAGGAGTCAGAAATACTGAAATCCATTTCGTACCCAAGAATAGTGAAATCTTCCAATAAGAAACCCTTACCACTAGCAATGATAAATTTGATTTTTAGGCAAAAAAAAAAAAAGTTATCACCACTTTGGCAACCACTGGATCTTACTTCTCAGTTAAGTTGCACCAAAACCAGGCTGAGCAGCTTCTCAAGTAAACGCACATGAGTTTTCTACCAAGTGCAACCACTATATATTGACATGCACCATTTTCCTAAGCAGAAATTTTACAAATATCACCTGTATCAACAATGAGGATATTTTCTTGACATTTCTGTTTTATTATACTTTTATGTAGGGCTCCTGCTGTCGTATGGAAATGGACCTTCCTAATTGTACATTGAAGGAAGCAGCACAATTTGCTTTGATGTCTTTTTAGTCCTGTGCTCCATATGAAAGACTATCTGGCAAGCGGTGACAGCAGTGCATTAATATATAAAATAATTAGGAAGAGCACTTAATGAAATTACGTGTGTGTTTATACATCCTAAGCCTCGTGGCCACATTATCTCCTCTCTCATCAAACCATGCTACAGCTACTTTGAAAAGTATTATTAGTGACTTCTCTGCCTACCAAAAGAGTCCGGAGTTCACCTCCCCCCCAAAAAAGTGCTTGCTGGTGAGGACATGAAAAGCTGTTTAGACCTGCCCGGGCTCTGCCCACACCTCGCTTTCACAGCAGATTAGCTGGAAGGAGATGGGCTCCTGCCGCAGCAGCAGGGCTTGCATAATGCTCCCCCGAGAGCACGAGAGTGACTTTGAAAGTTTTATTAGGTTTTTTATTAGATCGTGATACCCATTTTCAGTAGCCAGCTTGTCCAGTTGCTCACAAATTATGGTAATTTGAAATACTGTACTGGATGCTATAGGCTGCCCTTAAGTTTCCCCAGAGCATACCGCTCTGAATTAAATGCTGCTAACTCCTTGGCACTGGGGAGGATGAATTCTCCCAGTATGAAGGCAATTGTCTGCGTTGGATTCGTTTCGCCATGAAACTGAAGAGATGAGCATGTGACATGATGTATTTTACAAGGTACTTAACAAGAACATGATTGGGAAAAAATTGAAATCCATGAAATCAATGCTATAACCTAATATTGTTTGTTCGTAGTGACTACTGGAGCACAACAAGATCAATGTCAGGACAGCACTATTCACTCTAAGTATCAATGACCTGGAAGAAGTCGTGTGAAAGGATGGGACCTGCCAACGGCACAGCACGGGAGGAGGCTCACGAGGAGAGAATACAGGCAAGAGTGATACAACTCAAAACAACTTGAATTGGCCCAAAGATAAGTAGATGGAGCAGTTCAATACAAAGTAAGTCGAGAGTATCTTCCGGGGAAAAAAACCCACAGTCATATTGTTATGCTTTGTCCTGCATTACCGGGTATGAAGGGAAGGCAGAGAAGCAGAGCAGAAGGCTAATTAAGGGTCCTGTAAATGTCCATGTAGGTAACGAAGACAAGAAGTAGAGAGCAAGGAAAAGAGCCTGGAAGTGGGTGCTGATGGAGGTTGGCAGAATTAAGTCAACCAAGAGCAGGAGGCAAAAAAACTTTCCCTATATCTTCAGGCTCACTAAGTTTCTGCTAGTTTGCTTGTTCAGAGACCACCAAATTGCACCTGGACTAAACTCTTCAGCCTTATATAGCTGTGCCTGGGTATATGACTTCATATTTGGCCATCTCAAAGCAGTAGTTCAAGTGCTTCCAGGTAACCATTCAATCCAGACTGCTACACCTGCTTTCATGTGTGGCTTTACTCCATCACTGTATTACTGTGACTGAGCACAGCAGCTTCTGAGCATGGTAGAAGGCTAAATATCTGTATTAACACTCTTGTTTTACTCATCTGAATTAATAGTAACAATTATAAGAGGTAAGATTAGCAGTATTGAAGAACTTGCCAGCAGAGCAGGGGATCCCCCAAGCTCTGCTAAGACAGATGGGCAATGGGGAGCTACAGCTGGTTTGCCCTCACCCCAGAAAGCAACCCATTTCCAGGGGACTGTCCAGAGGACATCATCCCAAGCTCTGGAAAGAGGTCCCAGATGACATCTGCTGTCAACACCATCAGGGTGGCTATGGGATGTAACGCTCAGCAGGTCCAGCACCTGGTGCTCCTCTCCTTCCCACTCTTGTCTCCAAAAAACTGTGGTTCCCACCCAATATTTCCACCCTGCTGCAGGAACAGCTGACACAGACACCGGGATGGCATGTTCTTCTTCTGGCTGTGACAGCCATGTCCCCAGTCTTGCATTTAGGATTATCACCAGGCATGAGTGGAAATCCTTGTAAAGTGTTTTTTTTTTTTTTTTTTTCTTTCTTTCTTTTTCATGCTTGAATTGCTTTCTGCTCTTACGGCTTCTTGAAGTTTTGAACCAACTTCTTGTCAGGTTTCTTCGAGTAGAAACTGAAATTGCAGTGAGTGGCTCTGGCTAAATCTGAAAGGTTTAGTATTAATATATTGATCAGCTTATCAGGGTTGATCCAACCTATGCCAATATTTTCCACGGGAGGACCTAAAAAAATAACCCAGCATATTTCTTCGCTGTGGCTTAACTGTATTTCAGGTTACGTAGTCAGGTACTATAGTAAAAAAAGCCCTTTTCTAGTGCTATTTTCAGCATTGCAAAAAAATCCAGAGCTGGCAGTTTTTACAGTTTCAGTCCAAGACCAAGCTTCAATAAGCTCACACAGCTCTAATGATTGTTAGTGAAAATGTAATGGGCCATTTGAAATACAAATGAACGCTGGTAGGTAAAGGGATTCTTTTTTTCTAGTGGAATCAATTTACACTAGCTATTTAAAAAATATTAAAATAAATGTAATGCCATTAAGTGTAAGCTCAAAACCCATTGAGAGCATTAGTGGCCAAATCTGCCAAAAAAGTCGTCATGCCAAGAGCACGGGGCCAGATCCTGCTCTCAATTATGTTGGTGTTAAGCCAGCATAACTCCCCTAATTTCAACAGGCTTGTTCTGAAATAACACTGGTGTTAAGTGGGAGCGGAAAGGAACTCCTTTCCCTCACAGGTAATTTTTGCTGAGCCCCAAATTACCCTCGGTGACCCAGCTCATTTCTCACCAGCCTCAGGTATCCTGTACATTTATTTAGAATGCCCCTTTTTGCCAGGAGAAGGAGATGAGACTGACATCCAGGCAGCAGTGAGGGGCTGGGGCAGCATTGAGGGGGGGTCAGAAAGCAACGGGTAGAGTTGTTCAGTAGGTGTTGTGTTTGGGAAAAAAAATTAATGGACCAAAACCAGTAAGAAGAGCTAATCGGAGCCTGTCACTGCAGAATAATTAACAGCTAAAGTAGAGTTCAAAGTTTTGAGGGCAATGAGCTAAGCAACAGGGGAAAAAAAAGAAAGCTCTTTTAAAATAGTGTTTAATTTTATATTACTTACAAAGAAAAGGAAGGAAAAACAGCTAAATCATGTGGTTAATATTTATTTTAAAAATTTATGATAATATCCCGAATTCCCTTTAGTAGTCAAGAGCTTTTGTGGGTAAACCCTCCCTCTTCTATACAACAATTTCTAGAAACTATTAAATATCATATTAATATACTTCTTTGGGAAAAAGGAAAAAATATTTGAGTTGGCATAAAGCTCAACTGGAAAGGTTGGCTCCTGGTTCCCTGGTGATAAAGCCAGGCAAATAACCAAGCAAGGAAGAGGGGAGCAACAAAGAGAAAAGAGGTGTTTCCCTCGTCTACTCTGACTTTCATCCTTATTGCTGGAGAAACCTGGAAAAAGTATACAGGCTTTCACTTGGTCACGGAAAATTCATCTTAGTGAGGTCTATCATTTGCTACTGCAAATAATCTAATCAAAGCTTTCTATTTGCACTGCGAAAACGCTGCCTGGTTTTCAGGTAGCAATGGTATGTCCCTTTTCTTTTAATTCATTCTCTTTATCTCCAGTTTGTACCCTTTATTTTCACAAATCCAAGCTACACTTGCCTGACCCCAGAGCCATCCAGCGCTCAGCACCATTACAGCCATGCCCTTTCCACCAGCAGCCCAACCATGTCCAAAATTGGGTTCAAAATTGTGGACAATAACTCAGGATATGCCAATAAGACCAGCCGGGTTAACAGGATATAACAGAATAACAGAGAAAATATGACCAATATATTTTCAATTCAGCAGCTCTGCAAACAGCTGCACAGAGGAAAAATACTACATTTTGTATTGGACAGCACTACAAATATTTTTATTAAGATTTATTTGGGGGAGAAAAAATAAATAGATACATACCTATCCTTTCATTTGCGACATGTAAATAATACACAGTACTATTTGTCACGTTCCTTGATTTCATGACGGTTACAACTGGCAACTGAGGAATAATTTCCTTTTAATTATTGTTCAGTTGATTTTCTCTTTAATTACTGAAGTTATATGACTAAGACAACAAAATATGTAATGCAAGATCTTTCTGTACGGTAGATTTTCTTTAATAATAATGGTATTTTTATTGTATTCAGTCTGCAGAATATATAGTTTTTCAGCAATGAAAAGCAGCTACAGATTCTTAAAGTGTGTATTTTTCATTTCCTTAAAAAATATTGGAAGGAGTTTTTCTTCTGTACGTTAGAGCCCTATGCAAAAAGATTTAGGATTTAATAGGTTTGACATTGGAGGGAGGGTAAAATGTATAAAGTTGCCTGTCTTAACAAGACAAAAACCAACGGATCTAAAAATAATGCCCTTGGGCTCCTCCTCTGGCCTTTGCTTTGCTGCCAGCCTGGCCGAGGGAATGAGGCTTTCCTTGCCTCTCTGGGGCTCTGAATTGGGGAAAACCCAAAAGGAACAACATCCCAAGAACCTCCTAGCTCCAGATCATGGTGTGCATTTTTTTTCTTTATGACTTAAATAGAATTTAACAGTGCTTCAAGTTCCCTGTTTTTTCATCAGACTGTAGAAAGGGTTGTAACACAAACAGTACTATCTGTTTTAGAGCAGAGCAAAGTCGGTATTTTTGAGACTGCAGAGTAAATGCTAATTTTACTCTCCAGTCTTTCACCACTAGAGCGGGGTTCTGGTTGGGTCACCGGAAAATAAACTTGTTTCAATGGCTTTTATAACCAGATAAGATCCAAAACGAGGTACTCGTGCCAAGTATCACAGAAAGACTTGAACAATAACGCATTGCAAAGAGCGACATTTAGATTAGGTTATTAAATGAGGGGAGGAGGTTATGCGTGTATAACACATTTGCGAGCACTTGGGAATTTTTTGAACCAATTTCTGCTGTCTTTCTTGAATCAGTGTTTTCACTGACTTCAGCGGGAGTTTTGCTTGCATAAAAGCTTCCGAATTCAGTGCCAGGTTTAAACATTGGGGTTGCAATCCGTCTGGAAAGCCAGAGGAATTAAGATATTTGCCCTGCTCTTGCTGCACTGGAGCTGCCTCCCTAGCACCCTCGTGCTCCTTGGAAAATCCCAGCTATAGTTTATCTGAAATTAATTTGCCCACACTGTTAAGTCAATTACCCAAAGGAACAGAGACTCGATTAAAAATCTATTTAGTTCAATAGGAAACAGTATACTTGGGATCAATTTTTTTTTTCCTCCTTGACTGCAAGGAATCTTATTGTATCCCTGTATAAATAATAAAGGTGGTGCACTATCCTCTCCTGCTCAAGCATGACTGAGCAGATACAGATTGTGCATAGCTCGTGTCAGGAGCATCCAAAGAGAGACGGGATGACGGGTATCTCAGACACAACCTCCATCGCAGGGCAGGTTCCTGCTCCATGGGGTAACCCAACGGGTGGCTCAGACACGCTGGGCCACAGATACCTCTCGCTCCCCACCTTTCCAGAGGACGGTTGTACCTGTCTCACTTAGAGAAATGTTCCTATTGTCAAGCCTACAGCAAACTGTGTCCAGACAGATTGGTGTTCTGCTCAAAGGAGTCCACATGAATCATGTATTAGTTCATTTAAAAGCACTTTGTAGACAAACATGCTCACTCTATCAGCAGGCACGGGGATGCAAATACTTCACTCAGTGTATATGAGCCCTGACAGGACATCTGTGATGCATGGCATTGAGAAACAGCTCATTCCGGAAAGATTAGGCAATAACGAGGAAAAAGGCTCACCGTATTTTGTTCTTTTTTTCAGCAAAATGAAAATTTAACTTCGCCATCCTGTTGGAAACGGAGTAAACATTATCAGCTGAAAACTAGCAGCAGGAGGAAGTAAATGATTTACAAGATATTCTTCAATCATTTAGCAGAAACACAGGAGTTTTTGGTTTAGGGGCTAGAGTACTCTTGCAGAAGGCAACTGTTCTCCAGGAGCCTTAATGCCAATACACCTGCTGCGGGGGACTGCTTTGGAGGTGAGGAAGAATTAGAAACATTCAATAAATGCTAAAGACATCTTTTGTGCACTATCTGCTTGGCAGATGCCGATTGCTTCCTGTAAATTAAAGCAAGTTAATGAGTGTGCACGATAGCAAAATATTTGGTGGACTCTCATTAGCAGATACAGTGCACGGAATTAATTTCACTGAGAGAATTGTGGAATAATTTATATATAGAAAGTGTAGTTTGCAAAAGCATCCTGGAAGAGATTCAGACATGCATGGACTTTGTAAGTAATTCCAAATTAATTTAACTTGTGAGGCAAAAGACTAAAATGTTATAAATACTGTAAGAATGAGTGCCAAAGCCAAAGCTTTAAAGTGGGAATAACATTGTTTTCAGTCTCTGCCTCGACACCGGTGATTTACAGGAATATCTTCATGTACTTATCATGAATGCAGTCCCTCCAGTTGCACAGTGCTCTAATTTTCTGCTAGTCCTGGGCTTTTCCAGCTGCTAAGCTGGTATGTTTATTAACTTTATCCCCTATTTCTTTTAATTACATGGTCAAATATGAGTGAATCCTATTGTCACATTAAATGAGTTTGGGGTTGTTCTTTTTTTTGATCCTCAGAAAATGCAGGAATTCATTTGTTCTCCTGAAGCCCTAATTTTTTCTTAGCAGTAAACCAAGTACTGGAAGTAGTAACCCAGGCAATCAGAATATTGTTACTGTTCCCTGAAAGGTAATATTTTTGAATAGCTCTGCATATTTAACAAGGAAGATGTGTTTTGAGCAATTTTTAATAAAGTAATATTTTACTTTTCCCATTTCGCCCTTGTAGGAAACTGCAAAGATCAGTTCTGGATTGAGATTGCATCCCCAGTCTTGGATCCTTTAACATCCCAGAAGGCACACATGAAAAAGAAAAATCCCTCTACTTACACTGTGAATAGGTGCTAACAGCTTTAAAGAATTACCTACCAAATATTAGGTGCAATTTAAAACTACATTTAAAGCAGCAAGGGTAGTTTAAAAGTCTGCGTGGCCAGCTAAAAGTCAGAGAGAGAAAATTACTTGAACACGTGTTGGATGAATTTCTGTCTGTGTGGGAGATATCGCACTGGTGGGATAATATATCCTCTGTTTAAAATAATTGGGGAGGTTCTATACCTGGTCTGCTGTACGCCACACAATTCAAAATCTGGTCAAATGCTTTTAGATAATTTCCATTTACTATAAAAAGAAACACAACTATGCTATCTAAGCATTGTGGAAGATTATTTATATTGAAAGACATCCTTAGGCTAAACTATTAAATGAGGATAATGGATATGAGCCACCTAAGGCAGGCGGAGGACTCGTTAATGAATTACTTGGTGAAACAAAGTCGGATGCTCAGGTAGAGGCTGGGTTGGAGTAATGTGCTTTTAGAGGAGCAGCGGTGCTGAGGAGGGGTCACGGCGTGTGAAGAGCTGGAAAATGCATGATGAAATGTTCCATACATTACCCTCCACCTGCTCCCAGGGCTGTCCAAGGGCCGCTCAGTTACACGGTACAATATTTACCCAGTATATTGTGTGTTATATCAATTTGAACACACACTGTAACTTATTAGATATTTATTAGCTTACACTTTAAGCCCCAGTCTATTTTGCAACCCCCGATGCCCCCTGTTTTATGTAAAAAGGATATTTTAATAGATATAATTTAAATTAGTTCCTAACTTGATAACTCGTTACAGTCTGCTACTCTAATGAAACCTGCACTAATGACTGCCTTCAGTAGGCAATCCCTAATTTTAAGAAGCCATTTTAAAATATTCATAATGTATCTGGTGCAGTGTTGTTTGAACTGTATTTAATAGACATCTCGACTGGGCTTTTCCCTGTGGTTTGTAGAAGTCACTGTCAACAGTGATTCCTCCAGCCCTGTCTTTGGTGGCTGTGGGCTGGGATCAAGGGCCACATCTTTGGTCCTGGCAATGAGGACAGAGACCCCACGTGTCCTGTGCATTCCAGGGGGAGCACCACCTGACACATATGTTGGTCCTGGCAATGAGGACAGAGACCCCACATGTGTTCTGTGCATCCCGGGGGGAGCACCACCTGACACATATTGGAAAAATAACCTCAAATGAATTAATGGCCCAAAACATAATTGGGAATATTTTTTTTTTTATGGATTTAATCAAGATGTAAGCATCTAAAAAGCATTAGCCCAATGTCTCTGTTGGCAGAAGAGCAACTGTGACAACTTGTGTTTGTGTTGACAGCTAAAGGAGTTGTCATTCAGTCAACTGACAACTCAATTAATGAGTCACTCTATGACTTTTACCCCTACATGGAGGTAGGGTAGATGAGACACATCTGAAAACTTGTGGGGTTTTTTTCCTAACAGGACATTGTCTAAAAATAACTCAGGAATTTGTCAGAGCCTGCACCTCTCCAGACCTGCTCGTGCCAGGAGAGCCATCAAGGCACGCCAGGCAATGCTTCCCATCCCACCTGGATCAGCAGGACCTCCTAAAGTGGCCTCTCCCTCCACTCCTCTTTCCTTGGATGTTTTACTTCCTAATTAATGCAGAAATTGTCCTTCCAGCCCCAGCAGGCTGCCTGGAGAGGACGTACTGGGGAGTGGGGGAAGCACAATCATTGCACATAACCCCACCAGACACCCCGTGCTTCCCTGCTGCCACCCCCAAAGAGCATCTCTGTCCTTTAAGTGCCATCCTGCTTCCTCAGGGGGCTCCTAATGCAGTTCTCTCCTTCTGCCTCACTGGCTGCCAGGGAAGGATGCGCTCGGGGCCTCTGCGCACCCCGCAGCAACGAGCAAAAAGGGAAAGTCAATATACAAACTGTGGTGATTAATATTAAATACTGAATGTGCATCTAAAGAGGGTGTTAATGTTAATGACAAAACAACAACCAACCAACAAACGGCAGGGACGTAAGACAGCCGAACACTTGTAGATGTGGAGGCGTTGGTGACAGATGCTAAAAGCTGCTTTAAGCCAGTCTTTGTCTCATGCTTTCATTTTGGTGTTGCTTATAACAAATTTACCTTGATAAAATACATAAGGCAAAAGTTAGATTTAACCTTTGCCCAGATGCAATGACTTTATCCGCAAACATGAAATTATTCTCTGAATGCAAATTACCTGCTGAGGTAATTAGCACTCACAAACGAATATAAAATCATTTGAACCATAATCTGACTACTGGTCGTTATAGGGGTTGTCCCACTCACCACCAAATATGGGGGCCATCCGTACCCCGGTGTTACTGGGACATCCAGCTGGCATTCTGCGTCGCCTCCTTTGTCATCTGTGAGAAAACAAACAAACCAAAAATCTCCCTCAGTGGCAATTTCCAGGAGAAGAGAGCACCAAATGGATTTTAAACAGGCCAATCCCCAACACATGAACAGAGTTGGGGCCAAATGTCCTGCCTGGGGCCATTCAGCAGGACCCTGCTGCCAAGCCCTGGTCCCTAGCTCAACACCTCGTCCGTGATAAAAAGCTGGTCTTTAAATCAAAGGCAGCTCACAACGAAAAAAAAAAAAACAACCCAAAGACATAAATCTGCATTGGCTACCAGCCCAGTGTGATCTTCCAGTATATTTTTGCTGATGCTACTTCTGGGATGGGACAAAGGAAATGGATGACACCGAGACATTGGTGGCAGGAAGACCACCAGATTACCCGTAAAGAAGGGACAGGCGAGCGGGTGTAGATGACATTGCTGTCATGGGCTACAAGTTCATCTCCAACTTTTTTCCTGCCTCCTTGGAACTGCAGCATCTCAGTTAACCTGGCACCACGTCAGAAATGTGCTGAGAAGGACTTCATCAGAAAGACGTCGTACTTTGTGCCCCTAGAATGCAACAAAGGAGCAGGGTTCATTTCAGTAACATTTTTAGGAAAACAGAAACCATCCCAACTACTGTAAGGGACCTGAAATTCTTTTGTCACTGCAACACAGGCATCTTTTTTTGTTGAAATTCACTTAACTTAACTTCACAACTTAAAACAGTGATGCAATGGGCATTTCTCTGAGAGATGTCCAAATCAGATGTACAGCACAACCAAAAGCCAGGACTTCAGCTCCAAAAATATAGGGATTGGCCTCTGCTTAAACAACTGTTATGCAAATAGTTCCAAATTATTCCACCTAAGGTCTTGGTTTTGGCAGTTGCTTATTTAACCCCATTCTGCTATTACTAAGGACCTCAACATACCCATCTATGGGACATTATCAACAGATGAAATAATAAGTTACAGCTGGGTACTCTTCATAAGTAGAATCAATCAAGGTGGACACAGTCAACCACTCAAAACAGTTATAAAATTTCCTTTTTTCTTTAAGAAAGAGAACAATAAAATCTGCTAATCCATTTGTTTTGGGTTGGTGGTGGTTGCTGTTTTGGTTTGGTTTTTTTTTGTACAAGAGAATGAAAATCTGTTGCAGTTGTAACTTTTACAGTATGTCAAATATTTTCTTTTTTCCCTCTTCCATAATTATTTTTACAGAGAGCTGTTCTTTCAATCAGGTCACTGAACTCTGAAAAACAAACCTTCAAGGCTGCTTTTGAAAAATTGAACCTTACTTTCCTTTCAATCGAAAGATTCACAACTTTCGTGTGTGAGCCAAGACTCAAAAAATAACATAAATCCTTTCAATGCTGTCTCTCTCTCTGCCTGTGTAACAGATATTTCTGCTAACATTTACTTTTGTAATTTTTCACATTATTCTAGCTCTCAGAGGTTAATATTTACCATTCATTTTGATATTCACAAACTACAGAGGTAGGCTTGCAAATATCCGCCCTGGGAAAATGAGCAGCTCTGCCAGAAAATATGTTCAAGTTTCTTTGTGGAACTGGGGGAGACAACATGCCATTGACAACGTTTCACTGGATTCATCTGTTGGCGTCTTAAACATCTGCACAATCAATTCATACAGTACAACAATTGGTATTTAAAAGGGATAACCAGATAATTACAGCAAATGCTTTTTAGTCCCTTTGAACAGCAAACGTGAATTGGGGAAAAAAAGCTTAAAAAAAACCCACAGTGAATGGACAGCAAACGTGAATTGGGGAAAAAAAGCTTACAAAAAACCTACAGTGAATGGAGATATGTGTGTATATATATATATGGGGTAAACCACTTATATATATATATATATATATATATGGGGGAAACCACAGAAATCATACCCTTAAACTGAGACCACACACTCATTTTCGGGTAGGCACCTACCAATACAAAAGAGACTGCATGGCAGCAAAATTGAACAGCAGACAGAGCTGCCTGCGAAAGCTGACCCACTACTTGCAATAATATCAAATCATAAATGAATTAATTTGCTTGCTGACCAAGTAGTTTGCCATATTAAAGTGCAAGTTTGCAAGACATGTATTCTATTATCCCAGATTGCACTCTTGACACTTCACATTATGAACATTTAGCATTCATCCTTTGATATTTTGAACACTGACTACAATGAAGCTGTCAGCACAAAGGAATTTTTTATTCAATTTTCAGATGTAACAAGCAAGGATCTTACAGAACCGTCATTAAGAACACTGAAACCATCGAGATTTGATTATTGAACTATGAAAGGCAAAAGAATATCTTGATGGGTGCAGTTTTTGAGAGATATGAAAAAGTTTGTGAGAGATAAGGGAAGGGAAGGGAAGGGAAGGGAAGGGAAGGGGTTTGGAATCATCAAGTCTATATTGTATGCTCCTGGAAAAAAACAAAAACAAAAAAACCAAAACAAAAAAAAAACCCACACAAAACAAACAAAAATAAAACCACAAAAAAACCCCAAAACCCCACCCCAAAATATAAAAAAAAAAAAAAAAAAAAGAAAATAAAATTAAAAAGAGAGATCAGTGTATTTTGATCATCAAAAGCTCCATAATCTGGACTCAGTCATCAGCAGGGAGGGCAAACCCCTCACAGGGACAGCAAACTTGTTTTGTCACATCTTAGCATGTAGCTAAAATTCTAGGGCAAGTACCAACTCCCCCAAAACTAGGATGCAATTAGCAGCCCACCCAGCCTTCTGAGGTAATACAAGAATATATTTTTATATATGTATATGTGTGTATATATATATTTACAGACCGCATGAAACTAAATTTAATAAACATTCCAGGAAGGAAGGGACTTGGCAGAATAGTCAGACAATGAAATAAAGGGTTTTTACTATTTACTACATGGCTGTATTTTAAGACCTTGTAGAAAATGAACTCCTTGGTGATCACATTCCAACGACTTTGGAAATGTTTCTCAGTACGCCATGTTGTATCACTTACCGCTGGACAGTGATTGTTTTAAAGCCTCGATATAAGACACAAATATTTGATTAAAACAAATTCCACCCTAAGCCTGGGTGTTCTTTTTTTATGAGGGATTCAGATACAGAAGTGAACCGAATGACTACGGTCTGCTGATGTCCCAACAGCACCGACTGTGCGAAAGTTCAACTGTACAGGGATTCATTTGGAGTACTCACCACCGCTGAAAATAGTAATAAATAGTGTTTTGCAATGCTCTTTGCATTTCTTTATCTGTCCTTATTGTGTCTGAGCCGCACAGCTGAGAACACCGGTTTATCTCATCTCCTTCATCAGAGCTGCAATTGGAGCATATACAAGCAATAGTTTTTTAAAGTGCCACTAGACTCATAGCGGTATCCAGGTAACAAAATAAAATAGCAAATGAGAGAGAGAAGACTGGAGGTCGTGGAAATACGGCCCTATAAAGATACACCTCAGATTCCTATGCATACTCAAGTAACAAGGTAGGACTGCAGGGAACAAGTTGATGGTTTCTTCGTGCAGTGCTGCAGACAACTACGCTTTTTCACTCAAATTCATTTGCTTACGGGGAACCAGGGAAATTTTGACTAGAGCCGGCCAAAGCTTAATCTTTTCAGTCTATAAAAAATTTAAACAGTTTGCTCCCATTTCATAAATGTTGACATTTCCCACGAAGGGAAAAAATATCATATCAGAATGTTTCCTTAAAAAGAAATGGGGAAGGACCCTCCAGCCTGGAAAGGCGAGACCCACAGTTCTGACCCTCTGCCAGGAAAGCAACAGCATCAGGGGCTCCCCGACTGGGGGCTGTGGGTGCTCCTGGGAGCTGGGGCTCCACATCTGGGGGACATCACCGCCAGGCTCAGCTTGACCCTCCCTGCACAAACGATTCCGTGCTGATGTAGGGAGATATGGGTGGTGTGAGATAGGTGTGGTGGAGCCTCCTAAAAACTGGCAGTTGCTTGGTGTGGTCCCTGGAAACCCATGAAGTAAGCAAGCTGCTGACCTGGTAGAGGCTGTTTGTCCCAGGTATCAATAAGAGCTTCTGCAAAGTCCTTCACCTACAAGGAGCATATATGGATAGGAGGAAAAAGAAAAGGAAAAAAAAAAAAAAAAAAAAAACCACCAACAACCAATTCAAGCTATGCATAACCCTGCCAAAGCAGCTTTTGTAATTACTTCCTCAGGAGAGCACTCTGACCTGCATCTCCTGTTCTTGGACAGAAAGGGGACCTCATTGTAGAGACAGCTCTTAGGCGGAAAAAAAAAGGAAAAAAAAAAAAAAAAAAAAAGATTATCCTTGTAGCATCATCAGAGGACACTAAAATCCACAATGTCAAGAACCAGAGCTGTGGGAAGGTCCTGTGTGTTCCTTTACTCAGGGGTCAACCTCACGCAGGGTCTGGGTTAGCAATGGGCTGAGTCATGCTCCAGCCATTCCCTTAAAGAGAAAAGGAATAAATAATGGACCTGACCCTGAGCTGTGATAAACCTACACCATGATTTTTGTTGTGTGTGAGGCCCTGATGCTTCAACACGGCCAATGTCCAAAGAAAATCCCACAAAACTCCACCTGGTTGCAGAAGTGCCTTCTGTGAAGTTGAGGTTTGGATGTCTAAGTGGGATGGGGGTAGATATTCCACACCTAATACAATGCAGCTGAACAGGAGACCCAGAGCACTAGTTTTCCTTCTGCCATTTAACATACCTCATAACCCCGAGGACATTGTCTTAAACAAAGGCTTGAACTCTGAATGAATTGTAATTCTCGCAGCCTTGAAACCCAGGAGAGCGCAATCCTTGCCAGAAAGATCCTGAAGGGGAGAAGAGAAAAAAAAATAAATAAACTTGATAATTATGAAAAAAAGAATATGCACATCCATAGTTTTGCTAAGTTTAGGATTGACTAGAAGAATCAAAGTAGTAGCCTGGAGAGAAAATCTGTATTTGAGGTGTGAGGTTAACTGACAAAAATCAAACTTAAGACTGAAGACTTAAAGAAGAGCTAAAACCTACAAGAAACCTTACAAGACAAAAGTATCACATTACTTTTTATGACCAAGAGGCAAAACTAAGAAAAATATTTCAGACAGAAGAGCTGTTATTCTTGTAGCTTTGAAACAATACGTAACTAGCACAAAAGATAATATGAGACAAGACAGGTAATCCAATCATTTTAGAGTTTATGACTGCAATCTTCTCCACATGAGAGACTTGATTGTGCTTCATTTCTTTCCACAAGTGAATAAATTCAGGGAATCACAAGCACGATTATTCAGATTCGTGTTTTCTTCTCAGGCTTCAAAAGTCAGAATCAAAGGACCAGTGGCCTTGAGTGCTGCAGGGAAACTTCATACATGAGCCTGAATTATATCCGTACATGAAGCAAAATTAATATAAACACTACTGCTCCACCAGTATTTTTTTCTTTAACAATCGCAATTTAGAATATTTCTTATTCCCATTTAATATATGGAAAATATGGAAGTCTAAAGACGAAGAAACTAGCAGTACTGAAGGAGAGTGTGCTATGGCTAAGGAAATGTTGTTATCAGTGACACCCTTCTTTCTGACACTGGAATCTGCAGCAACGTCTGTGTCTTGAGCAACGGCAAGGACATTATTTTGATTAGTTGGACATAACACAGACACAGGTACAGTGCTTGGGAGGTTTGCAGTGACTAAGTCTGAATCTTAGAATTCAAAGTTCCTGCTCACCTGCCTAATCCTGAACTGATTCTGGAGTCTTGAACTCTTAAATTACAAATTTTGGTCATTTCTAGTTTCATATACAGCTTTCCACCCACACTAAGGCCCTACATCTTCTCAAGATACCCGGAATGGGAAGCCCCCATCCGTGTAGCTGTACCTGGGGGGCACTTACGGCACAGTCAGCTGGAAGGTACAAAGTGGGAGGTTTCTCCTTTCCAAACACAGCTTGGGGGGAAACCCCTCCTGGTACACAAAGGCTCAGTGTCAAAAGGGTTCACACCAGCCAGGGAAGAAGCAGAGTCTAATTTCTCTCTAACTTCCTGAACGATTTTTTTCAGCTCTTTGGGTTAAAAGCATATGCATTGTGCTGGCAAACCTTCTACTTTTCAGAAAATAACGACATCCTCACGGCTAGATATACTAGCTTACAAGCAATTAGGGCACTTCCTTGAGAGAAAGGAGACCCTGACCAAGTTCAAGGACTCTCTTATTTATTTTACATTAAGCAGTCATTGAAGAAAATGCAGAAAACTTAGAAGAGCAGAGACTGAAACTTTGCGCTGTGATAATTATATTATCGTAGCAAAGAACACACACAACCACCACCACCTGCTTAGTCTTCCCTTCCTCTATTCTGCTTTTCTGGGAGGAGATTGTGTGTAACTGGCTACCTTAAACAAAGGACCGAGGCTCAGGGAGGTGTGGGATTAGGTGCCTCTAACATCAGTGTTCCCCATTGATTAATCTGGGCACTGAGGACCTTTGCTGTCACAGGTAACTAGGGCTTTCCAAGATGCTAAACACTCCCCAGGCACCTCACGGGCAGTTCAGGCATCTAAATTAGTGCTGTGTGCTCTTCTCCCGGGACGGTAGGTGAGGTGGCTGCTGTGCCCCTGAGCACGGGCGTAGGAAAATCCCTTTGTGCATCCCCACCATTGATTGGATTCCAGTTGGGAGCGTGCTTTTGAAGGCCATCTCCCAGGCGTCTCCACTTCCCTGATGTGGTTTAGCATCACACAGCTGTCGTGAAGCACACGAGCTGGATCTGTTTTGGGTGAAACTAAACCAGAAGACGTGTCCAGATTCGCCATCACCTGAAGGGAACAACCTGGAAACGCATTAGTGGTGGATGTCTGGTACTCTCTACCAACAATTTCACTTTACAGATCTGTTCCAATGAGTCATTGCCAGTGTGGTTGCAGCCTTTGTGAAGCAGCTTTACTAACCTGAAATATTTTGTATTGCCATACCTTCCCTTCCCCCCAAAAAAGGTGTTATTTTCCATGTTCAGATGTGGGAGCAGACAGCAGAACTTCCTCATTGCATCACTCCTTCCACCCAAAGATTTCAAAGCATCTTTAAGCCTGGAAGGTACATAGGCATTGCCCACACTTTAAGAAAAGGTAACAAAAGATCGGTAAAATAGTTGGTCCAAAATTACACAGCGTGACAGAAGCAAAATCAGAGCAGAAACCAGATTTCATAATTTCATTTTAATTTCATGTTTCATCATGAAAACATTGATCTTGTGCTTTAAGCTAACGACTATTATTCATTAAACAAATCTGATGTTTTATTAACCTTGCATAAAATTCTGTGAATGATATGAGCTCTCCTCCATATGTGGCGCTGGAAATACCCCACCATTTCTAGAATAATTCAGCAGTGGGGATATGAACAGAGCAGGAAGACCAAAAGGCAGTAAAAAAGCAAAAGGAAATTGGCTGCTGCTTTACCAATTTCCTGTTGGGGCTCTTCAGGCTGTATTGCTCAGGACAACCATTACTGAGAGGTTTGCAGCTCTGGAAAGCTTTTATTGACCTCTCTGTAAATACAAAATGGCCCGTGAATTAAATGGGAGGGTCACCACGAGGAAGTTCAACAGACTTGGCAGATTCTTGGGAATAAGCGAGAGCAGGGATCAAGAGGACTGATTGAAATCGTGCAGTTATTGTGCAAAGGATTCCTTTTCTTGGGACCAAGCTCCCCCGGGGTTTTCTAGGCCAGGATTTACAAGGCTAATGAAGGGTGTTGGTTTTTTCCCTTCTGCCACAAAAATTTCAGCTAAAGAGAAGCCAGAGTTACAAGCAACTGTCTTGCCGCTGAAAAGATGTCTGTCAAAGCTTTACATCACCCAAGAAATCCCCTTTTCCCCCCTCACGTGTGCACACACTATCCCTCCATCCCGTTGCATCCCTGCTCTTGAGATGGGAGTGGGACTTTGGTACCACCAAGCTCTGTTCACTTGGCCACACAGTTTTCCCTGTGCTGCAAGAGATTTCTCTAATTGTACCAAAAACTGAGCAAAATGAGCTATACAAAAACACTCGCTCTTGGATTAACTCTCTCTTCTTTTTCTGTTTTCTCCCTTTTTGTTAGCATCGAACAATCAATATTTTATTACCATTTCTTTTTATAAAGAGTCGAAACAACTTACAACTATTACCTCTACAAAATTCCCATGTTACCACATGAAACTGTTTTATCCACATGGGTATTGTATGTCCTTGATTTGAAATTAACTTTTTCTTCAATTAGTTAAAAAAAGTAGAGGGCATAAAGATTCTTCTGCACTTCTAAATGTTAAAATTTTTATTTGTTCTTTGCTTACCTTTGTTCTTCTTAATGGTCACTGAAACTTTGAAGACTTATTTGCAGTGAAGCAGTAGATTCATGATTTAGATCATAATCTCCTTGATAAAATCCTAAATTAAATGAACAGAGTTCTTATTACTTAAAGTTCCCAGCAAATTAGTATTGTGAATGTAAGAGAAAAGCCTGGCAATGATTGAAAAGATATCTGTGCTTTGTTCTTGAGATTTGTATGCTTTCAAGAAAAAACAAAATTATTTAATTCAAGAAGTTACCACTAACTTTGAAATTTCTGATATATTAATTTAATCTCAAAACTCTATATTTCACAGAGGCAGAAATCTCTAAGCTCTGCCGCTGATGCAGTTGTTTTTAAGCAGGAAACCCACTTTAGGACGTGCTGACAAAATCGGCTTCTCTGCTCCGTCCTCAGAAGAAAAACACAATTATTACAGTGTGCAAATGCTCATTTATCACATTTCATTCGTAGCAACGTAAAAGCCTTGGACAAGGACACAGAGTGGCTGAGATTTCTAAAATACAGATGTGTGGGAATCGCTGCCTGAGCCCAGTTGGGACCAAAAGTGAGAGCATAAAGAGGCAGGAGAGGAAAATTATTAGCTCTTATTCGAATGACAATTTCCGAACATATTAATGACCTTGAAGACTGACCAGGGGAGTCAGCAAACAAGTGTGTGTTAGAGGAGAGAGAACTTCTTCAAAGGGAGACATCTCATCTGCAAATCTCCTGAGTCTTCTCACATATGAAACAGAAAAGTTCGTAAAACTGAGCAAGTGGACAGGCTTCACAGAACCAGCAATTGATAAAATGTAAAAATCTATATTTCTTTTAATTTAATATAATAACCTGGAAATTTGAGGAGATTCTGCCACCTTTTTTTGGCCTTGAAGATGCAAATCTATATTTCTTTTAATTTAATATAATACCCTGGAAATTTGGGGAGATTCTGCCACTTTTTTTGGCCTTGAAGATGTGTATACAAAATCACTAATGCATTAAACCAATAACAGGTTTAGGAAGGTGGACTCCTATAGGACACACTATTTTTTTTTTGCCATAAAAAAGGAGGGTTTGGGGGGTGAGAAATCCTAACATAATAGAAATGCAGAGATGCCCAAAAACCTCAGGAAAAAGCAAGGGAATATGAAGGATGGATGCAAAAGCTTGCTTTCTCAATGCCTTCAGGCCTGACTTTATTCGTTTTGTTTTACCAGTCACGAGTAATTTGGCTACTCGATAGCTATGCAGTATCCTTTTTTAAGCCCCTGTGTTGACATTATGATCGCTTAAATAGCTAAAAATATGCTGATCCCTAGTGACACGCAACAGGGGGGAAAAAAACAAAACCAAAAAACAAAGAAAAACACAAACCAAACCAAAACAGAACAGGAAAATAATTTCAGAAAAATATTCAGAAGCCATCTGTAAATTGCTTCCATTTGTCATGCTTAGGAAGAGAATGCATTCTGCAGATCAAATCCTTTAATCCTTGCAAATGTGATCAAATTTGTATCACAGTAATTTTACATATACAGAAAAGCAGATATTTAAAGTCTCCTTCTTTTACAGAGATGATGCAAGGAGACATTACAGGAAGAAAAAAACCTGACACAGCATCTTCCTTCCTTCTAAACTTTTTCTATAAACATAGAACTATTTATATGTTTTTCCCTTACCTTTTTCCTTTTTTTTTTCTTCCAGAAAAAATTCGTGCTGTCCAAAAAATAAGCCTGGAAGCGGGCTGAGATGCTTTTAGCCTCTCGCAGCCACTCTGAGCTGCACACACATCCTGCTGGGTCCATGCAGCCCAGAAATGTCCCCGAGCTGACACACCGGCGCTGCTGGCCCAGGCTCTCTGCTTCTGCTGGTCTTAATGGGGTTCTCCTGCAACTGCTTTCCCCCAAAATTTTCTACCAAAAAAAGCAGTAATTATTATTGCGAAATACAAAGAGACCACAAATAGGAAGGCAAGGCACTGCCAAGTTATTATGTTTTTTAATTCAATTCCCTCCTCCCGCTTCTCTCTCCTGATTTCATAGAAAAATTATTTAGAAACATGTAAAATCTCATTTCAGGTGCCTAGCACCAAAATTGAGGCTATCCTTCCTCTTCCACCCTCCCCCTCTAAGCAGAGCCTCCCCGTGGGCTTAACACAGAAAGGTTTGCCCTAAATAATGCTGGAAAGGGTCACATCCAAAACCACAAGATTAACTCAATTCACCTAAAGCTTTATCAGGGATAAAGATATTTTTTCATTCATCTCTTCTCTAGACGTCCAGTCAATAATTTAGAGAAAGATTCCTCAATTACTCCATTCACTTAAAAGATATCAATATCATAAAAAGATATCAATATCATACTTGGAAGAAAAACCCTGTAAAATTCAGCGCAGTCAAGTGCTGACTTTCATGTTGCCTCTTCAGAGGACGCGGAGCTGAGTCTTGCCTGCGATTCCCCCGCCTGCAACGCACAGAGGAAAAGATCAGACAGCAGTGGGAGATCCCCCGGTCCTCCAGGAAAAGAGACAGAAATGAAAAGACTAGACTTTTTACTTATGTGTTTATCAAGAGTAAGAACAAATCATTTCTATTTAAAGGAGTGATATTGGCACGTGTGATTGCCGATGATCCATTTAGTTAGTTCAGTGTCTTTTTTAGCAGCGGTGGTCCATGCTGGATATTTCTGAGAAAAAGGGAAGGGAACAAAACAAAAAAACCCAAACCTTCTGGCACATGAATGTGAATAAATGTGAATTTTAATTCAAATTTATATGGGAATAAAAATGGAGTGTCTTCATATTGTAAGGGAGAATTATTAACAACTTAAGAAGTCAGTCTGGTACTAAAAGGCTAAAAGGTCTTCTAAGTAACATTCCTGAGACAAACATGACTTTTAAGAGCAGGGATCAAAATTAAGATTTCACTGAGTGAAATTGTCACTGACGCTGATTTTCAGCCAAGATTATGTATATGCCTGATACATGGACATGTGTGTTTTCACTTGGTCAGCAGAGAGTTTGAATTTCTTATGGAGACCACCAACTTTGCTGGACATGTTTCAGTTCTGAAAAAAAAAATGGAGAGAAATGCATTTAACTCATTCTTGCCACAAGTAACATGAACAATGCATCAAGGAAGGCCAGCGTCTATCCCCAGACACGCACATCCAACAACCTCCCAACAGCAGAGTTAACAGGTGTAGCTGCAGGGAGAGTTTAGCTGAGGCTTTAATTAGTCTAACTACTGTTTTAAAGAGACAAATTTGATAAAGAGACAGGTATCTCACTGCACAAATCCCTGTGTAATCTTATAATTGCCAGCAGCAAATGGGCATCACTGAAAATTCAGCCAAGGTACCAACCAGTTGCTCATCCTCATCAGCCCAGGCTGTCAATTATCACACACAGTGCTCCCACCTCTTGTAGAAAGCTTTCCTAAATAACACCTGTTAATGAAAAGCCTTAGACAAAGAGCTGAAGATGATGGAGAAAGCCCACTCATCACAACTTTTGGAAAACTCACCTTCAAAAGAAAGGACCCAGAGACTGGTCTGCAAGTTGGAGGTTTTGCAATGTAAATGGGTCGGATTCAGCAACAAAAAACCTGTGGGTAACAGTCTCACCTTTGGTACAGGCACGCTTTTCATTTGTACTTCACAGCAACTCCACCATAATTCATTAACATATGTAGCATTAAAAGGGAGTTGTAGGAGAATGAAATAAAAGAACCGCTGATAGATAGTGTTGCATTGATGGGTTCCGCTTGGTTGGTAACATCAAGTGGCAGAATGAGAACAGTTTTTAAGATATGATTAAATATAAATTTTATCAAAGGAGCAGTAAAACATTATAGCTTTAGGCTTTTTAAATTCTGTACACATCCTAGGATTCCAAAAATAAAGCTCCAGCTTCTTAAAATTGAATGTCTGCCTTGTATCATTTAAGCAAGCCCTCATCCCAGCTACACGGTGGTTTTATCTGCAGGATCAACCCGGGAGGATTTAGCCAGGTGACAGGGTGGCCGGGGGGTGTGCTCACCACCACACAAACTGTTAAGCTCCACCTCTACGCCTGGAGTCCTTCATGTTTATTTGAGGCCTCTGAGATGTGACCAACGCACACCGTGGACCGTGCCCTCGCTTGGACTGAAATCAAAGTCAAACCCTCGTGTTATTCCAAACAGAGAGAGAAATAAGAAGAGCCTGCCCAGCCTGGCAGGGGCACAAAGCCTCCCTCCCACACTCGGGTGTCATCGCCAACATCTCGCATCATGTTGGGTGAAAAAGAAGGATTTTTCTTTAGCCCAGGCCTTCGCAAGCAGCCTCTGCCAAGCTTTCATCCCACACTTACTTATCAGCAAATGTACAACAGTAAACACAGAGAGAAGTAAAATGGACCAGATATTAAATTATTTACCTTGACTTTTGGGGAAACAGTTGTGCAGTAGGGTTCCCTAACAACCACAATAGACCTGGGAGAGTGAGATCACCCTAATTTAAGTCTGTGTGCACTCTTCAGCTATTAAAAAATACCAATATTAATTAGTTCCTTCTCTAATTGCTAGGAAAAAATATTCTGAAAAATAAAAAGAAACTAAGGTGCAAAGCAACATACTATTTACAAGTACCAAAACTAGAAATAAATATTCAACATGGCCTTTTTAAGTCAAATGCCTAGCCAGTTTTGAATAATAAAGCAGGACAAAGTCATTTACACAGAAAAAGCTAATGATTTCTGTATTTTGCTGCTGGTAAAGAATTGAAGGATAGCTGATTTGAATCTTCCTTCAATCTCCCATCAATAAAACAGAGACAAGGCAGATTCGAAAGCTGATCTGGGAGAGTCATGTTTTTATAATTGCTTTTTACCCTCAGGCGTTTGAAATCCAGAGGGTCACGAGTGCCTGTGTTAGTGCTGGAGCAGGCCAAGAGGCCCAGTCAAAACCCTGAGACACAAATTAATTTGTTTGTGGTTCTCATGTCTAATTTGGGGAAAGAGAAAACTCTTTGCCACTTTACAATGTTATAATCTAATTAAAGGGAGAGACATGTGAAATATTTATGCAACCTTTAGGAAAAAAGGGAGGGAAAAAAAATTTTTCTGCTGTCTCATTTGGGAAATTTTCTAAAATATGGGAATGGAACAATTTGTAAAACAAATATAGAAAAACTGCAGAAAACCCGTTTGTTCATGAAAATAGTTTGCAGAATTTCAGAGTGGGTTAGGCTAGAGGTTCTTATTTTGAACTAGGAGACTCGCAAAATGGCAAAGACACAAGCCAGGACTTCTCGCCAGCGCATCCACGTTACAGCCAATATTATGTTGGAAAAGAAGCATTATAAGCATAACTCTGCCTAGAAAACATCTAAATTATGCTGTGTTAAGGAGATATAAGAGAGAAAAGTGCTATCAAGGGATAAGATTCATGGAAAAACAATTCAAGTTGCTCAATATTTTGCGTTCTCCAAGTGACATGCCTTTCCCAAACAGTGCTCCAGTACAGTGTCAGCCTGATTTATGTAGCCAAAACCTAGAGTGTCTTCTCTGCTTGTAACAGGGGAGTAGGACATCGCACTGAGCTGCTGCCACATCTGGCTTATCTGCATTTTCCCATTGCATTGGAATACGCAGCTCCAGTCCTGCTCCATTCATTGCCACCAACTTAAAGAGTTTTCTCCTGCTCCATTCATTGCCACCAACTTAAAGTGCTTTTGTAGAATCATAGAACTGTTTTGGTTGGGAGGGACTTTTAAGATCATCGAGTCCAACCATTAACCCAACACTGCCAAGTTACCACTAACCCATGTCCCTCAGCACCACGTCTGCCTGTCTTTCAAACACCCCCAGGGACAGTGACTCCACCACTTCCCTGGGCTTGATAACCCTTTTGGTGAAGAAATTTTTCCTAATATCCATCCTAAACCTCCCTTGGCCCAACTTGAGGCCATTTCCTCTTGACCTATCTCTTTTTCCTTGGGAGAAGAGACTGACCTCCACCTCGCTACACCCTCCTTTAAGGGAGTTCTAGAGAGCAAGAAGGTTTCCCCTATTGGGAGAAGAGACTGACCTCCACCTTGCTACACCCTCCTTTAAGGGAGCTCTAGAGAGCAAGAAGGTTTCCCCTCTTTTCTCCAGGCTGAACAACCCCAGTTCCCTCAGCGGCTCCTCATAAGACTTGTGCCCCAGATCCCTCGCCACAGAGCATCAGACATATAACCAGCTGGAAGGAGACCAAGAGCCTGCAAAAGAGTAAGGTGGTATTTCAGAGCCTCACCAGAATAATTCTGTCCTGGATTTAAAGGGCTAAACCCAGAAGTTTAAGCACATAGTGATAAATAGAGCTCCTGCATGCTTCCCAGGCACTGGCTGTCCAATGCTGCTCTACAGCAGCACCATATAACACCTCCCAGCCCAAATACCATATGGACACCATGTGGACATTATAACCCGTCCAGGGGACAGAGCCTGCAGTCCTACCGCCCTGCAAGAAGCCAGTAAACATGGCCATATTAATAGATTACCTGATCTTTGAGTGGCTCTTTATTTTCCATGGAGGGCAGACGTCTCCAGGTAAAGGTGTCCTGCTACCTGAGAGCAACCCAACTGCACACTGCAATCCTTCAACAGACTGAAATTTTAATTTTAAAATGGTCTCAGTTTTATAATGAGGCTAGAAACTACCATGTCCCAAGACTTTTTCTTAGCTGATAGTACAGGGAAAATTCCAGTCTAAAGACTGGAAAATTCAGAGTAATGTAAACACATGAATATTAAAACTCCACACGCTTTTTAAAGTGGAATTCACTACAAGGTGAAGAGACGTTGCTGTGTTTACAGCACACTTTTTCCCCAAACAAGGCAGCCTTCCCTTCACGCTCGGCATCGTTAAACTCCATTTGGGTGAAAACCCTCACACTGGGTCTCGCTTCAGCGCGGCGGCTGACCCTCTCCACAGGTCCCTTGTGCTGCATAAAGTGTTTGCTTCCTTGGGAAGAACGTAATGAAAATGGACAGTAAATCACTTGATTTCAAGTTTGCATTTGTCTATTTGGCATCTGATTATAACCTGCTCATTGACCTTGTTTGATAGGTGATGGGACAAAGTCTTAGAGCCCCAGCTGACAGCGACAGGCACCGAAAAGAGCAAAGGCTTTTAAAACTTTGCAAAATAAGTAACGACCGAGCAAATATATCATCACATCCTATGACTCCTGTCCTGTAAACCTGTGTGTGGCCCTTAATCACACTAATAAAAGTGCTGGAGCCAAAGGGAATACCTGAATGAGAACGAGTTTGCAGGGCCGGGGCTTATTCCTCGAGGTTTGTCAGAAGGAGCTTGTCAAATAAACTGAAGACTGATAGCTGCTATATTTTTCCTTATTATAATCCAGGAACAACATACTTGTCTGAACAAAATAAAAATAAGTCCTCTTTGAGGCTACTCTGTTTGCCTTGACAGCAAGCTTGGGTTTTAAGCCAAGATTCCAGATTGTTTTTGTGAAAACATTTCCACTTGTCTGAAAGAGTATATATAATGGATATGTGATAGCGGTAATGCAATGCTGAAGTAATCTCCGGAGGACGCCTGCATCTCCGGGGACGCTGCGCTGCACTGGGTACTACACACCAGGAAAATAAAATTGGTATTCTAACAATATGGAGAATGCCTCCGATTTGTACCTCGCAAAAAATACCAGTCCTCATTTATAATTCAGCTGTAATGCGTGCTCTCCTTGTAGGAAGTGTTTTGCTTTTGGGAGGAAATGGAAGTGACAGTTTTGAAGGCTCTTTCTGACTTCACAGGGGATCAGAGCACAGAGTGGAGATGCCATGGCACCGGGCGCCCACAGCAGCTGGTGGGATGGGCAGGGTACCACAGAGAAAACCTCACATCTCAAAACCAGCTTCATGTTTACGTCCCACCTACTTTGTGTTAACTTTGAAATTGAACATCATAACTTCTGCTCGAACAAGGGGAAAAAGCAAGCTGAGGCAGGGGTGGAAGTAAGTCCATGTGCAGGGTGGTGAGATGCTGGAGACGTGGGGCTCCAAGGAGGGAAGGTGTAGAACAGGAACCCATGGCCATCTCTCCCAGGTGCACCCCGCTTCTGACCAAAGCCCTTTGAGCTGCAGAAATTGCTTTGCAAACACGGTGAAACTGGTTGCAGAAAGAGATGACAATTTTCAAATTTCATAGGCATCACCAGCTGCACCTTACCGGTCTTATTGAATCTTACCAGCACAGCCAGAGACACGAGAGGACAGGTACAGGTATCCAGCAGAGAGGTTGGTACCGACAGAACAGAGAGGGCCACACCAGTCAGCAAAATAAAAATTGCAGCAAATACTGAGTTTTACAGGGGAGTGACAGAAGGTAGCACTGTAATGCATCTCATTCGAGTGCATCCAAACAGTATAACGTTATTTTCCAGGGAAGTTAATGGGGTTTCCAAATATGCACATCTGAGGGCAGAATCTGGCCCTGAAGTTAACCATTTGAACGATGCAAATTTTAAATTCAAGACATATATCAAAGGTAAGCCTTTCTGTTCAGTCATTTTACCGGATCCTGGCATAAGAAAAAGAATTCAATTTTAGAATCTGTCTGTAATTCAAAAGGGGGAGAAAACAGTGTAAAATACATTCCTTGAAGAGAGATGCAAGTTTCTCATTTATATTCGATCTTGGATGAGATTTGGTAAATGCAGGCCCTTCCACAAAGTGAATATTATAGTGAGGCCGTAACATTTTACTAACACGAATTCATAAGGTGACCCTGGAGATCAACAATAAAACAAAATTCCATAATAGACTTAAATAGTAAAAAGGGTTCGGTGTTTCTGTTGTCTACCCAAATATGTTTCACTCTGTACAGTTTTTCTAGGTGAATATTTCCCTATAATCTTTGCATGGGGCCTGTAAAGAATAAAATACAATTTCAATCAACTAAAATCATGAAGCATTCTTGATAGCTGTACATTAGCTTTTTACAGCTGTCTTGGTTTTTATACTGTCTCTTACAGAACGGATTTCCCCCTCCCCACACCTATAAAAGGCAGGTAAATTAAACAAATTATGAACTATGCAGTGCTTGAATACTTTGTAAAATTGTAGAACCAGCTTTTAGAAACCTTTAATGCTCCATCTCCCAGAGGTGAAATGCCAGCCTCCATTCAGGTCTCTTTCAGTTGCCCTTGCCACTTCAAAATGTGTCTGGAAACAGCTCTGCAGATGGCCTCGTATGTTTTACAGGAAATATTACTTAAACATTGGAAAGGATCAAATTTCTCCTGTTAGGAATTACAAATCTGGATTTCATTTTCTCTCTTCCCCCCCCCCCAGCTCCTGCCCCCCAAACCATGGGAAAAAAATGTGACTGTTACATATGACACTAAGGAAGTATTCGGGATTTTTATTTTTTTTAATATGCCACTTGTATCTGAAAATAAAGAATAAATCTTGGAAATGTAACCTGGTAAAATAAGTCCTTTTCTTCATATAAAATAGTAGCTAATCGAAAAGATTTCCCAAAAGCATCAAATCTTTTTATATACTATGGTCTGGAAAACATATTGCGTATGATTTCTATCTCTTCCCCCCCCCCCCAGCTCCTGCCCCCCAAACCATGGGAAAAAAATGTGACTGTTACATATGACACTAAGGAAGTATTCGGGATTTTTATTTTTTTTAATATGCCACTTGTATCTGAAAATAAAGAATAAATCTTGGAAATGTAACCTGGTAAAATAAGTCCTTTTCTTCATATAAAATAGTAGCTAATCGAAAAGATTTCCCAAAAGCATCAAATCTTTTTATATACTATGGTCTGGAAAACATATTGCGTATGATTTCTATTTTTGCTCTTATTCTTATGAATGCAAAAGAATAATAAACTTTTCTTTCAGCTTTGCAGAGAGAGTTTCTTAACATTTGAAACATTTCTTACATATTGACCTTGGTTTATGTATTCTGCAAAGATTCATTAAGCTTATGGGGGTTCTATTGTCAGGAAAATGGTTAGCATTAGTAAAACACACAATTAAAATAGTAGCAGGTGATGTCAGTTTTAGTAGAGTTGACATTAATGACCTGTTCATAAGGGGCAATTTCCACACTAATGTCATGTTCTTTAAATGGAAATAGCCAGGAATACACATTTTCCATGTAAAATAACCCTTTTTGTAATTCATTAAATTCCCTTTCCCCCTATATTTAAGTAGACACCTTTCCAAGTGGGAGTAGAATTCCAAATAAAGACATAGGAAATTAAAATCAGGGTTCCCACAACTAGTCTATTTAATATTCATATTCAGGAAAAGATCCATAAACCCTTTTTCTTCTTTTTTATTAACAAAGGAAGTAAACTCCCCTTGACAGTCCATTTTTCCCAGCCGTGTTCAAGAGGCAGTGAGCAACAACTGCCTTTGTTTTGGGCTAGACTTAAATATCCATCTATAAGAGCTGGGCAGAGAAACATACGGGAGGATTTCTGCTGTGTCCCATCTAGGGGGACACATCTCTTTACCTGGATAGAGATGGGATTTGTGCCTGAATTCTCTCCATGGATGGTGTAGATCTGGCAGAGCCCCTGGAGCGATGGGCAATGTGGTGCTGGAGCCATGGCCAACGTGGTGCTGGAGCCATGGCCAACTTAATGCTGGAGCCATGGCCAACGTGGTGCTGGAGCCATGGTCAAAGTGATGCTGGAGCCATGGCCAACGTGGCACTGCTTTCCCTTCAGTGCAAGATCTGCGTAACCAAGCGCACCATTAGGTTTTCACAGGGATGGCTAAGGTGGGTGTGCAGGGAAAGACAGGCAGAAAGGGTGGGTACTCAGCACCCCAAAAGGCTACCCTTCCTGCACCACCTCCTTCCAACACCTCCATCCCCGGCTTGGCCATTTCTGGGTCATTCCATCCTTAAGGCTTACCCTGGAGTCACCCAACTCTCCCCAGCCCATGTCTACATCAACATCTCTCCATCAACACTTTTTCTATTGTTGTTTTTCTGTCTTCACTCTTTAAAGGGGGGGGAAAAAAAGGCTGAGGCCAAGCGGCTTTGACTGTGCACTTGTGTCCTGGGACACCAGACACCACAGCCAACTGGCCAACCCGTGCGACACTGGCGGGCTCGGCAGATGCAAAGGCAGCAGCAGATGCCATTTCAGCCACTGGGTTGGCGTCACGGGCCAAATCTAACATTTCTCCAGCGAAACGGGATCAGTTGTCTCCAGCTCCCCCGTCGGCTTCTTCTCACGCCCCTCTTCCCCCGCCGTAAAAAATGTTTTCTTTATTCAAGTCGGCGTTATTGTCATGGTAATTACTTCAAGGAAACCAGCGCGAATCTATGACGGGCTGTCTGTCCGTGGCACAGATCTGCCAAATAATTTGGCACCGTTTGCTCTAATTGGCAGCCTCTGCCGAAGAGACACCCAAGCCTGAAATGGGGTTGCTGCGGGTCATCCTCCGAGTGCGCTGGAATTTGGCAGCCCGGTTTGAAGTGGCAGCACGCGGTGGCTTGTTGCCCTGGATCTGGCTCTGGCGACCGCCAGCCCATGCTTCAGCTCTCGTGCTACAGTGCTTTTTCTTCTCCTTTCCCCCCAAAAAAGAAAAAAAAAAAATAGAAAGGAAAAAAAAAAAAAAACCAACCTCAAACCACACTGAGTGAATTAAGGATAGAGTTTCACCCTTAACTTTGAATCTCTTTGCTTTTGTGCGTGTCGCAACCTTAACACCGTTTTTTGCACTTAATTGTAAATCTCAGGGCTGCTGATGAAGCAAGAATAAAAATTATAGCACAATCAGGAGTGGTGGGAAAGGAAAATGGATTTTACAAGTGCACACTTTTAAGAAAAGGAGCCGGCCTGAAACATAAATAAAAGTAAGCCCCAGGGACCACACCTCTGGCATTAACTGTCTAGCCACCAAGGGCCATTACAGTACAAATTTAGGGTCAGCTAAAGAGCATTTCTATGGCAGCTGAATATTCAGAGCTGTAAAGCAGCCCGTCCACATCAGAGCGGCTCAAACACCCCTGCAAGCCAACGCCAAGTGGAGGAGGGCCAAGCCCTGCCTTATTAGCACCCCACCACGCTCTTTTAAGTGTTTGACAAGGGAAGGGGAGGTGAGGGGAGGTCACCCTAATCAATGAGCTCCTCGTCTCCCCCTGGTCCTCACCCCTCCATCCCCACCGGGGTGAGAGAGGACAGCATGGGTGGGAGAACAACGGCTGAAATGGGCAAGATGGGATGATACTGGTCAGAATCCATCATTCATAAATACCAAACCTTTTACCTCTGTTGTCCTTTACCATCCCTCTTCTCTCTGCCTTTCTCTACTGACGACCCCCCCCTCTCCCCAAAAGCAAGATCCCCGGGCATGTGCTGGCTGCTGTTTCACTCCAGGACAGGGAGATATAAAAGCCAATCCGAGATGAATTTTGGAATTTAAAGCGCATGATGTAATGAGATCTTTCAAAAGGTGATGATTTCATCCGTTTTGTCTAGACTTTTTACTATGGTCACAGTAATCGGAGGCAGAGGAGGGGGGGGGACAAAAGAAAAAAAAAACAACCAACCCTTTTGGCCTTAGAGAGGCAGCTGCTGGCGAGAGGCGATGGAGGCAGCAGCGTGGGCAGCCTGGCATCGGCTCTGCCCAGCCCTTCCCCGAGAGCAGCAGGCAGGGATGACAATAGGAAACAGGGTGTTTTCCCCCTTTCTTCTCCAAGGAACAGGGTGGGAAGCCACCCTGCACACCAGCAAACCTAAAGACGCCTTATTAGAAAAAGATTTACAGGCAGACACTTCGGTTGGCTATTCCATTTTTAAAAATTGCGGTGCAGGTTTTCTCCGCTCGTATCCCTACGAAATACAATTGCCTCGTTTAACAAACCAGTTCATCTTTTCCCCATAAGCTGTATTATTTAAAACAAAACAGGGAAAGGAAAGAGGAAAAAAAAAAAAGCCCTAAAGGAAAAGATTCCCAGTACAGAACATGATTATGAATAGGCTGTGAGAAAATGCAAATATCATGTAAATATTTATGTGCAAAATTCAACAGAAATAAAATGATTTCTCAGCAAAACACAAAAAAAATAGAAAATAAACATTACACCCTTATCCATTTTGGAGTGTTTTGTCATTAAATAAAAAAAGAAAAATTCTCCGCTTTGTAATTGTTGCATCTTTCCCAAGCTCTTTACGTTTCCTTGAATAAGGAAAAATGCTAATCTGCCTCATTAATAATAATAGAATGCAATTTTGGAATAGGCTCTAATAATGATTATTAGTTCCTCTGTGGTTTTTTTGTTATTCTGGTATTAACACGGGGTCAGGATTAGCAAGCCTTTAAATTTTTAAAATATGTTTACAATTTCCCAGCCGCGCTCCCGTGCCGAGCAGCCGGCGGCGGGGCGAGCGGGGGCTGAGGACGGCCACCGAGTGCCACCTTCTCCTCGGGTGAGGATGGCAAAGGAAAAGCAAAGGATGGGGAAAGCCTTGGTGAGAGCATCCTTGCCTCTCCGGAGCCGGCGGCCACCCCGGCATCTCCCCTCCTGCTCACAGCTCTCTGCCTGGCACGGCCCCGCTCCGGCTCAGCTGGGACCTCGCTAAGGATCTGGCTTTCATGGGCAAACACAGCTTCACCTGCCCTCCAAATGCCTCTCTGCTCCTTCCTCCCCAAGCCCTCCCAGCTGAGCTATGTTAATCAGGTGGGGGACGCAAGGTAACATTGAAGTAATTCAGCCAATTAGGCCCTGAATTGTTTGCATCCAACAGCATTTTGTATTTCTGCAAATGTGTGAAATGCAAAATGTGCCCTGCAGCAAAAACGACAGCAGCCATGTACTGGCGGCATGTCAACAGATCCTCCGAACGGCTGACGGCTGATACTGATGCATACATATGTTTGGGAGAGTGTGGACCTTTTTTTTTTTTTTCTTTTTTTTTTTTTTTTTTTAATGTCTCCGCTTCTCCGGCGGAAGGAG
>NW_015090865.1:5804981-5878247 GCF_001431845.1 Calidris pugnax | reverse complement strand
TTTTTTTTTTTTTTTTTTTTTTTTTTTTTTTTTAATGTCTGCGCTTCTCCGGCGAGAGGAGCCGGAGCTCGGGGTCTTGGTGGCAGATGGGCAGGGGGGTAACAGGGATTGGCTAATCCCAAATCTGCATTCGCTTCTTCACGTAGCAACTGGGGAAAGATGGAGCCAGCTGTCAAATGGAAGACTTTCATGGTCCCCTGCACACAACAGCTGCACAGGCCCTGCCTGCTTGGTTCTAAATTATTAAACATCTTTTTAGTTTGTTCCAGCTGCAGGCATCAGTGTGTTTATGCAGCCTTTGTGCATTTTACATATGATTCCTTCTCCCCTCCTCTCATCAAAATGCTGTTTGTAAAAGTCATTATCCCATCTGTGCCCCAGTTTGGCCAAACAGCCTAAGACAAATCCGATGCTATTCTCCTTCCAGGACAATTTGGGAGTTGAAGATGATTGCAGTGACTTGAGACTTTAGGGGTTTGGTGCTTTTGCTTGCTTTCACTCCACCACCTGTAAGCGGTGGTGTCATCTCAGCAGCTTAAGGGTACACACATGTAATAAGGATCTTTGCAAGTAAGATTTTATCCTTGGAAACACAGCTTTAAGAAAAAAAAAAAAAAAAGCAAAAAAAAAAAAAAGCCTGTGCCTATCTGTCTATAAGGATTTTTCCGAGCATTTTCATTGGGGAGGGGTGATGGGAGAACCTGCTTTAAATAATCTCTCACTGGCAGCTAGCTTCCCTGAAGATTTCAGCAACAATAATACTGTTATTATTTTCAGGAGACATGAATATTCACAGACTAGGTATAAACCTACCCTGCTTAAATGGGATAGCTCTGCGAGAAAGCCAGTGACTCCTAACTCCTGGACTACAGCTAAAAATGTCTGTGAAGTAATAATGTAATAAACACGCCACTGGCAGTACAAAACATGACCTGATGTATTAATTATATTCCAGAACAAAAAAATGGCTTGTTTGAAACGACTGCTTCCTGCAGGATATTCTGGTTACAGCCAGATTCCTGCACAAAGCAGGTCCCGCTCCCTCCCGCGATGAACCAAGCCCCCACCAGCGCCAGGCGCTTTGCTGCAGACGTTTATTAACCCTTTTGTCCTGCACACACTTAGTTTTGAAGCTCTGAACTTGGCACGCAGCTTTCTGCAATATCTATATCTATATATTTCTCGTTTTAAACTCC
This sequence comes from Calidris pugnax, assembly GCF_001431845.1. Lineage (NCBI taxonomy): Eukaryota > Metazoa > Chordata > Aves > Charadriiformes > Scolopacidae > Calidris > Calidris pugnax. The sequence goes on along the minus strand of NW_015090865.1, from coordinate 5,877,051 downwards.
CTCGTCCGCTTTTGCTGGCTTCCCCCCCCGGAGCCATCCTTGGCCGGGAGGAGATGTGAGGGGCTGCCAGGGCTTGGCTGGCTCCACCAGCCTGTGGCAAAGGGATGCTCCGGCGCAGGGATGTGGATATGGAGGTGGTCCCCGGCTGCCACCACGTCTGGGGACCCACCCAAGGCTGGCAGACCCCCTCTGCCTCCTACCTTCTCCCAGGCTTGGGCTGGAATCTAACGCTGGAGAGACCTTGTCTCAGAAAGGCCATTGCCTCAATCAGCATTTGAATGACATTCCTAACCTTTTCCTTAAGTTCATTAATCCCTTTGTGTTTTCCAGCTCTAAGACCCTAAGTCAGGATATCATGTAAGCATAAATTTGAAGTTTATGATAGGATTTATGTTTAAATAAGAGCATCTGTTTAAATACCTTATGAATCAAGGCTCTGGACTGAATTTACGGTCATCTGCATGGGGAGAGAGTGGGGAGGCTTTAAAAAACAGCGGTCAAAATCGATTCCAACCCACAAACCTCGGATTTTCGGAGAAGCACACTTCTGTTTGGAGAACCCTCTCTAACAACTTTTGGTGATTGACCCAGTGCTCTGAGGTCAGCAAGGCACATAGCTGTGGAAAGCGGCTGAAATCCCGCTGGAGATATTTCCACACATATCTTGACCTGCAGCATGATGGCCAAACGCTATCGCCCACATTTCCATGGGGAGAGGTGGGCATTCTCCAGGGACAACCAGCCTTTATGGCTTCCTTTGCAGAGTTCAATGGGATGTAAAACCCTCCCAGCAAAGCTCCTGCCCTCGAAATGCCTCTGCTTCCTCTCACCTTGGAGGAGCTGCAGGAAAGACCGACCCACACAACTCTGCTCCTCCTGCCAATCTGATGTGCTTTAGTTAAAAACCCCCACAAATCTGTCCATACCCTCTTGGAAGTCCTTGCAAGGACTCCACACTAGCATCAGAAGAGTTTATTCCCATGAAAGACACTTTTTTATCCTTACAAGAGAGAAGGTGACTGCCGGCCAAGCCTCCCTTTAGAAGAACAGGGACATCTCTGGGGATAAGTAGCAGTTCCAAGAGGTTGGTCTCTTTACAAGCCGGGTTTGGATCTGCCGTGGACATCTCACACACCAGGAACCAGTGAACTTCACAGGCTGTTTGTACCAGATTCTCACCGGCTGTAAAACATCACGTGCGTGTAGCCCAGCGCGTTCGGAAATGCCTTAATGAAGCACTAAGCATTTATTGAACTTCACTTACTTTAACTGCAGCTGGTAAAAGGTTTCCTTTATTGTCCAGCCCCAGAGGACAGTGGCGAAACCAAAATTTCCATGAATGTAAATTCCAGCCTCAGCTAATTTTGATGACAATGACTTCTCTTCTTTATGAGGTGCATAATGAGCCGGACCACAGTCTCGCCAAGAGCCATGACAAGCTCCAAGCATGCCCCAGTGGCCACCAGTGCTTTCTGTACCCAAGGTTTAAACGGAGACTGCCTCCAGCCAGCGCACATGAAGAACCGAGCGCGGCAACAGACAAATGACTCTTTTGTTTTACATTCTTTTTTAATTAGCCTCTTTTTAATGACCTGAGTTAATAAGTGTCAAAAGGTGCAAAACACAGCATGACTTCATTTTTAAAAGAGAGCATTTGCCTTTAATCTCATAAGTAAAGCAAGTGCCCTCTTTAAATATCAGCTGCAAATCCAGATATTACATGGTAGGGTACAGCAGTTTGCTGTGTACAGTGAATTCCCCATCTCCTGCTCAGTCTCCTCAAACCCAACCGTACGAACCTGCCTGGCAATGATCACGCTCTCCCTTTTACCAGCACCTCCCTGAATTTAAATGCTATTTCAGCTACAAGTTGCCACAGCACTGATTAAAAAAAAAAATATCTGAAATCTTAGCTGTTTCCCAAAGTTCCCACATCAAGACTGAGACCTAGAGACAAAATTATTTTAAGAAGAGAAAAACCATCAACTGCAACTAAAAAGGAATAAAGGATCCTGCTGAGAGCAGTAGGATTCCTTTTTTAATTTGCCATGAATTTAGAAATAAGGCTATTTTACTTTTTATGCGGCTATGTTTTCCCAGGGGCGGCTCATCCCAAAGAAGCGGACAAAAGCCCTCCAGGTGCCACATTCCTCCTGTTTTCCCAGAAACCTCCCCTCTGCCCTTCCTCCTAGCATTTTTGTCTCCTCCAACTTGTTATTTTTTTTAAAGGACGTTCAAACACAAAGATGAATTAGCACTTTGCTGGCAAAACTTAGCAAAAGCTGCACACAACTGGTAATTTTTTGTGTCCAACACTTACTGCACTCAGAGAGACGGAGATTTTGCTGCTCAGGATGCTGCTCACCCCTGGCGTGTGGATGTGCCACTATTTGATGTCACGGCATGAGAAATTCTTCTTTCCTTCCACCCAAAATCACCTCCTGGCAGGTCTGGGGTGGCACTGTGGGCAACCACGGTGGTGGCACATCCCCATGGGATCCATCCTTGCACGGTCCCAGGCTTTTCTTTAAGAGTGGCTGCCAATCGGGCTGCAACCTGCCAAATTATAAGTTGATTTTTGTAAGACAGACTAATTTCCACCAGAGATTACTAAGGGAGAAGGAAAGTGATTTTCAACTGTAGCAATAGACAGGCTGCAACCCCAAACGGAAAGCCCCTAAATCTGGGGGAGGCTCCAAAGTGGACCTTGAACAGGGTTTGTGGTTCAGCCTCGAAACCAGGGACAGGATTTAAATCCCTGCTTCCCGGGGTGAAAACGCAGGAGACTAATTCACAGAGTCACTCGACCCCTTTATAATATTGATCTTTTCCTGCAGCTAACAAAGAGAAAATTGTCTAAATGTTACAGTACATCTACACAGAAACACACAGATCATAAAATAACACAGGCACTTTACAACAATAGCAGGGCTCTCTGCAGAGCTGCATCAACTTCTCCTCACTACCAAGAAATTAAAGTTTTGGTCGTCTTTGGTGTAGGTATATCACCATGTCACATGTAAATGCATGCCAAACTACAATATGGAAATAAATACATTTGCAAATCATTAAAATCACGACATGAAAGGCTGAGTTTGTGTCTTTCCTTTTTTAAGACAATCACTTTTTTTTGCCATAGACCTAAATATTCCTGACTTTACTGGGCCAGGGTCATTAAGCGAGAAGGTATACTACAATAATAAAATTATCAACAGAGCTTTTGACAAGCAGTCATGTGCTTGTAAATGAAATTTATTTAGGTGCCACTCAAAACATTGTAATTAAGAGGTACAGAATGTATTACCAGATGGTTCCTGTTTAGTATCTATTTCCTTTAGAGAACAAGGTGATTAGAGAGAGCACTAACTTGTAACTGAGCACCAAACACCCCACAGGCCTGATCCAGCGCCTGTTGGAGTCAATTAAAAACTCCACTTGACTTCCACGCCAGGAAAATCAGGTCCACCCACTATTTATTTCCATAAATATAATATTTTGGGGTTTTTTTTCCCCCCTATGAAACTTCATTGCATTTTAGCAAATAACTAACACATTCATCTGTGGGATGATGCTCCCTGTTCAGAACAGTGACTTTTTACCAATCTTAAATACATCTAATAAAGACCTTTGATCAGACTCTCCTGCATTTAAATAATTAAAGGCAGAACTAAGCAACAAATTGGACCTTTCAGTTTCAAGCACAACATAGAGGATTGGATATCTCCTCAAACATCAGTGATTCAGGGAAAAGAGACCTTTTAAACACATGAAATAAACTCCATCAGCCAAAGTGAGACTTTGGGGCTGTGTTCTTTTCTAGCCTTTTGCACATAATCTCCAATTAATCATTACTTAGTTTTGTGATGTCACAGATATTTGATTTTTAATCCACAGTACTGGTATTTCCAAAGTGATATTAAATAATTTGGGACAAAAATGTTAAATGTACACCACCAAAAAAAAAATACTTTTAAGTAGAAATTGCCTTTAAATTATTGTTCGAAGGACACCACAAAAACCAAATTATTTTTAAATAGAAAATTGAAAAACCTTTTCAGCAAAACAATTTATTTCATTGCAGTTAATAGGAAGGAGCTACTCAGCCCTTGCTTGTCCAAGTAATCCCCCTGAAGCCCCTTGCACTTCTCATGTAAACAGAAATTGAAAATTCAGTTTTCAAACAAGCCCAGCCTTGCAAGGTGCTTATGAGACCCATCAGCCCCACGTTTAACTCCAGGCGTGCAAACAGCGCTGCGCTCACTTTGCGAAATTACTGGGATGTTTGAAGTTAAGCACATATTTGAATACGTCGTGCCACCAGCCCCTGCACTTTCCTGACGGAGGCAACATGTTTTCCTCTGGTTTCAAAGCAAACGGTATCAGAGCAACATCCTCAAAGTCACGTCTTCTGCCGTCTCTGCAGACGCCTGGATGGGACCGTGTTACACTCTGAAGCCTTGCAGCAGATTTCCACAGCTGATAACGTGGCTTCTCTGCAATCTACTTTCACTGATTTATTTTTCTGAGAATGCCACTCTTGAACAGCAAATGTTAGCAGAAGAGTTGGAAGTTCCCTCCTATACACCACGTCTCTGAAGACATGAAGAAAAAGCAGGAGCTGGTGGCATCTAGAGTCCACCCTCACCCTGTGGGAAACTGGATGCTGGCACCCATAAAGGGAGAGCTCCCAGCCATGCACTGCACATGATGCACTGTATTTCTCTGTACAGAGCATAAAAAGGTGGGCAGGAGGTGTGCACCACCACGGTGTCTGCGTGCAAGGGGAGCTGCAGAACCAGCAAACACTGCTGAGTGGTCCTGGTCCATACCCATTGCAGCAGCACCTGATGGAGCCCAGCTCCTGCCCACTCCAGTTTTCACAGGGTAGAGACTGCAGGCTCTAGTCTGGGAGTTAGATTTAAAAGCTGGTTTGAATTCCTTAAATCAATGCTGATTTAGGAACAAACCTTCACATTTTATTTTTAAAAAGAAAAAACTCAGCCTTTAGCATAAGTTTTCACCTACTACTTAAAGCAAAGCCGAGGGACTGAAGACAAATTTTTGCCCCTCTTAAAAACTCAGCTTCAGAAATACCATAAACTGTTTTCCCATGATTTACCACAATAAAACATGGGATGGTTTTACCTGCTCTGTTCTCAGCACGTCCTGTAGCAACCTGGTCTCCAGCTCAGCTCCCGGGTTCTGCAGGAGGAGCAGGAGAGAGACTCTCCCTGCTCGGGGGCACAAAACCTCTTCCTGAAAAACAAACACTGCTTAACTTTCCATTCCAGGGAAAATATTGTATTTGTTAGAAGCAAACTACAAGTAATGAAAAAATATATAGGTGCATTTGTACATATACAGATAGAGAGATCACCTTTGGTCTTGTCTTAATTACTTCAACCCATGAACTAGGTCATGCAGAACCTATTTTTTTATTCTATATGATCACTTAAACTTAGATAAAATACAGCAGTTTTTGGAGAATTTGTCCTGTGCAGTGTTTTGAGTCCCAGCAAGTTTCAATTAGTTGTCCTCATTCCATCAAACTAAATTTAGTCCAGGCATATCAGTTGTGTGTTGTAAACTTTCTTCTTTTTCATCAAATGAACCACATCACGTAATAACTTCTTTTTTCTTTTAGAGAAATAGAACTGTCCTAGGAATTTAAATTTTCCAAAGGCAGTTTTGATCTACAGTACATTTCCTATTTATTTGTCAGAATAAGACCACGAGTCTTGGTCCGTACCATACACAGAAATGGTCCATCACATGGGTCAGGATGAGTCAGGAAACCACTCACAATGACAACCAAATGTTTTATATATTCACGGATCATTTTTAAGCTTTACCAGTGCACTATCATACCAGTATGTATTTATAATTAACTAAAGCCAATAAAGTGGATCACTTTTGGCGCTTTCCCCATATCGAGTAGAAAGCAAAGGATTGCTTTTCTCCACAGCAAACAATACCAAGAGCATTTAAACCAGTTTCTTCGTAAGCTGCGCAAACTTCAGTTTCAACCCAAACAATCCTCTCTGTATTCTGAGCACTTTTTTTCCCCTCTGACACATTTTAATGACAATAATTTTGTAAATTGTCAATACATAATCATATCAGCTCATGCCTGCTTTTCAATCGGCACCTCCAGCTTGCATTAATTAAACAGCCTCCCTGACACGGCGGCGTCTTCGTAAACAAACGAAGTGAGATTTGTCAGAAGCCGCGGTGTGAACTCTTTTCTGGAAATCGGTTATTAAGCTGCAGGTTTCTGTTTCATTTGCCTGCCTTTCACTTTAAAGCAAGCAGCAGCCACTGAGAACACAATAATGAAAGAGGTCATGGAGCACCAGTTGTGCATGAAAGATGCGAAAATTTACTGCAAATGAGACAAGAGCAGTAAATTCATTTTTATTCAAATTACTGTCATCATACATTACCACTTCTCCTGTAAACATTGTGCTTCAGACAGTGTGACAGCATATTATTATTTGCGAGATTATACTATTATTAAGCTATTAACATGTCACCTCCTGCTTGAAACAATGACTCAGCTTGGTACTGCATAATAGGACAAGTTAGGGAGACAAGGCGAGGTGACGGAGAGGTTAGTTGTAAGAAGGGAGGCCATGCATAGAGTGACAGCTGGCACTTAAAGGCTAACATTTATTCAAAAGAGCCCACATAATGAGGATGCGATTGGCTTTTATTTACATACTGTACCCACCCGCTTTCCACAGACTAATTCTTTCCCTTTCTGTCCGTGCGGGACACCCCTCGGCTGGGTCATGGGCACCAAGGAGTCACCTTTCCCATGAGGAGGAAGAAGTCAGTGAGGGAAGTGAGGGGCAGATGCTGGGCATCACCTGGGGCATGGCACTGCCACCTTCTCCTCTGCTTCCAGAGGGGATGCTCTAAGCTCTCCTCTAGGTATTAGCGCCGCGTCCCCCAGAGGTTGCGAACGATTAAAATTTCATCGTTTCCAGGCTTCAAAGGCTTCCAGCCCGGGTTGCAGCACAGAGTCGCTGTGACACACGGGTGGTTTAGTGCTTCCAGCCCGGGTTGCAGCACAGAGTCGCTGTGACATGCGGGTGGTTTAGTGCGTGGCACAGTGGTGGCCACCAGTGCCAGGGCTGTGCTCCTCCGTCGCTCCCCACCAACTCTTCCCCCACTGCACCTCAAGTTTTATAGAGGTTTGGCCACCGCCTGGCTCCCTCGCAGCCCTTCGAACCTTCAAAGCCCTTCTTTTGCAGCCAGAAAGGAAAGATCAGCTACTCCATCTTATGCCCTGCTTTATTTCCTTTCCACTTGGATTTGCCCTCCTTTCCCGACCTGCTCTTGATGAAGTAGAAACCTGTTTATGTAAATATTCTTTTTTGAGCCTTTGCAGTGATCTTGGGGGGGAAAAAAAAAAAAAGTGTCATTTTCTGAGACCAAGTAAACACCAAGCTTTGCTCTAAATTAGTTGGGGAAGTGCCTCGTGAAGTAGAACAAACAGAGAGAGACATCAGTGAGTTACTAATGATCCCTTGTCAGGGCTGGCAGAGAAGCTGCAGATGCACGAGGTTTTAAAGCCTCCAAGGTTTGGGTTCCCGCATGTGGGATGCAATGAAAGCCGTGATTCGAAGGATGCTTCCCTTACAAGTGTCAGTTTAGCTCTACCCCAGGCTGGAAGAAGGCAACTTTGATGTCTTAAAAGCTCGAGTGATAGGTACTGGTTTGTTAGCTTTATCCTTAAACAGCCAAATGACTTAGAAATATGAATATATGAATGTCCATTTTTTGAGCCTTTGCAGTGATCTTGGGGGGGAAAAAAAAAAAAAGTGTCATTTTCTGAGACCAAGTAAACACCAAGCTTTGCTCTAAATTAGTTGGGGAAGTGCCTCGTGAAGTAGAACAAACAGAGAGAGACATCAGTGAGTTACTAATGATCCCTTGTCAGGGCTGGCAGAGAAGCTGCAGATGCACGAGGTTTTAAAGCCTCCAAGGTTTGGGTTCCCGCATGTGGGATGCAATGAAAGCCGTGATTCGAAGGATGCTTCCCTTACAAGTGTCAGTTTAGCTCTACCCCAGGCTGGAAGAAGGCAACTTTGATGTCTTAAAAGCTCGAGTGATAGGTACTGGTTTGTTAGCTTTATCCTTAAACAGCCAAATGACTTAGAAATATGAATATATGAATGTCCAGAAGATGTTACTTTTTAATATCTCAAAAAATTTCACAAAGACGATGATATTTGCTGGAAATATGGATATATGAACGTCTAGAAGATGTTACTTTTTAATATCTCAAAAACTTCACAAAGACGGTGATATTTGCTGAAACTGCTGCTGGGTACCTACATATTAAAGGCCTATCTGCTTACCACGAGTGGAGAATTCACCTTTTCCCCTTCCTCTACTCTATTTTTTCTGGTTTTTATTTCTTTTCTGGTTTTAATCTGTTCCTACTGCATATAGAGTAAGATACAGAGAGGTGGCACCACATCAGGGAAGTGGACCCACATTTCTACTCTCCCTGAAGAGTGTAAATCCTCCTCTTACCACACCTTGCGCCCTCATTCTCTGAATTCTTCAGAGCTGTTGAAATCACTCCAAACCCTCTTTCTTTGGTAAAACACAAGCTCAAACCGTGCCCCTGTTATTGCAGGACATCTTGAGAGGTGTCTTCCCACAGCGCCGAGCTGCAGCGGCCGAGCCCTGGCACTTCCCATCCCTGGAAATTGCACAGATTAAAGCCAGAATAATAAAAATAACCTAAAATGGAAGTTTAAAGAGTGTGAGCTTGGTGGGCCTCACTATTGACTATTTCCAGGGCGTTTCCACTGAAGTGGCCTAGATGAGGCTTTTTGGGTCTTCCCATCCAGGCCCTTCCTATCGTAGACAACGTGTGTCCTCTAATCCCCTGTCATCAGGCTCTGCTTTAAGAGCCGTTAGTGGTTTTTCACATCGTTACCCACATATGGAGTCTGCTCCACAGCCTCACCGCTTTGATATCAGAAACCTTCTCTTAGTTTCTAGCCTCCGTGTAGGTGCAGGTCGCTGGTGCCTATATGTTGTGGAGCCAACTTTATCCCAGAGCCCTTTATTCCCTCTCACTTGAGCACAATAATCGTGTAATTTAGCATCAGTAGTCTACAATTTCACCTCTCGCTCCTCATCAACAAGAGGTTTTCTTTTAGTAAATATGCATTTATTTCCCAACACAGTTTTCCCTTTGGTCACGTCACCCTCATCCATCAGCGAGTTTTTTCAGCCCGCCTCGACATGCTTTGTCTTTCTTTGCCATGGACTACCCTGAACTGTCAGGATCTCCTGACCCTGCCGCTGAAAACGTCCTCGCTCCCACAGATCAGCTCTCCTGGCTCCTTTGTGGACATGTCCCAGTCAGCAATTACTGCATTTTATCACACAAGCAGGACTGGTATTGACCTGCTTGTTATTTTAGGAGAATAAAGTCCTCGGCAAGGTCATTCACAGATTTCAAAATAGTCCAGCGAAGTTGCCCTTCGTTATTACCCACTTTTTTTTTGGAGTCATTTGCCCTTCGTGGGTACTGTCCTTGTCCAGCTACTGTCTCACATTTATTAAAATAAAAAATCAGAACCAAGAACCTTAGGCTTGGCTCCGAAACCTAAATGAGACCCATAGATGGAAACTATTCTCCATTTGCTGAATGTGTACAAACCAGCACTGCCTTATCCCGCTACTTACGCCAGTAGCTAAAAAAGAGCTCGGGGGACTGACTTGTGGTGTCAGTTTTTAAAATCTTAACTAGAAGAGATATAGGGACCCCTGCTTCCCATCAACTCGAGCAAAGTTGGACAAAACTCAGGATAAGAAAGAGTTTTCTGTGGTTTTTAATCTGGCCAGTAATCGCTGCTCTCAGGCGACGCAGCCCAGTGCACTAACAAAAGATCAGCACAGGAACCATTAAACGCTGAATTTTCCCAGTGCACTGCACATACACATATAAACACTGAATAACCTTAGGCTTAATCAGGGTTCAAAAACACAGTTAAGCACCTCTTAAAACACTTTTTTGTTTACACTGCTGCAGCTTAGACCTGCATTTCCTTGCATGGTATCAGCCACATTCACAGCCTTAATTTTTAACCAGGTCTGAACAAGAGTGCAAAAAATTGCTCTTAAATAGAAATCAGTGATGTTCCAAGAACACACGAAAATCACAAGGGAAAATGTGGGGGAAAAACCCGCAACCCTTACAATTATAAAATCAGTGCAAAAAGTAAAACCACTCTGCATTTCCCCAAGCATAGCCATAGATTATTTAGGCTGCAAGAGCAGCATGATCTTGTGTCCTTCACACTTTCATCATAATGGCTAACAGCAATGGTTGTCCCCGCACTGAATAATACTGTGCTGCAAATCTATGCTGCATTGCCCAAACACAAAATATGTTTAAATCTAACAGCAATAAGAAAAAAAAATAATCATAATAAAGGTAGCAGCTCAGGTGCAGACAGTGTGCCGGTATCAGCTGTGTGCCAGCCAACAAAGGAAGGGTCATTTGGGCCGCGATGACAAATATTTGATTTGATTTGTCAAAGAAGTAGTTGGTTTGATGAGACCAAATCAAACCAATCTACAATTACCCTTCCCTGCGCACAGACATATATGTATTTACATACACAGAAACTGCAGGCAGCATTTCTTCATGTATTCAAATTAATGACCATATGCTGTTTTTATTTTTTTATATAAATATCCTCAAAACTGCTCCCTCTCCTGCCATCGCACCCATCCTGCTCCTCAGGACGGACACCAAACCCACCGCCGCCTGCTCTGACGGGGGGATCTCATGTGTTCGCCACTGATTAGACTACATTATTTCTATTATTCTATTGGGGTTCACACTAGGAATAGAGGCACTTGCCCTTATTTGAAACTAGCAGACACCAGGAGAATTTGCTGATTGCTAATGAGAAAGCGAAGGTTTTGTTGATATCATCTGGGACGTTCTTGCTGTGGTCTGCTATTAAGATCTGGAGCTCTACATAACACACCATATTAAGCAGGCAGTGACTTTATTATGGGATCAGTATAACTTTTCATGTCTGGTGTACTCCTAAAGCCTAGGCTAAAACACCTTTTTTCCAGAATATGAAACATAATATCTTGGTGCTAGCTGCATTATTTAAAAAGGGGCAATGTGGTTCATAACTTTACATTTATTGCATACTTTTAAGCCACTTGACCCATATAAATATTACTATAGAGTTGCCCTCAGTTATTAAATTCTTATTGCTTATAAAAAGGGCAGCAGGAAGTATATAATCTATAGACTAAGGTGTGTGTTTTTTAAGGGGGAGAGGGAAGAATAAAAAAGGAGGAAGGCTGGAAACAAATGTGTTTTGATCCTGTCCATAGCCTTGAAGTTAATACGCTTTCTGTCTTACAGCAAAAGTCTGTTTGTTTAAACTTCAGGAATTAGGTACCAGCATAGCGAGTAGGTCCTTACCTTCTTGAAGCCGAACTGGAAACCCCACCTCTTAAAAGAAATTGTTTGCAGGAACTTTTCCCTCTTTATGACCAGTCAAGGCCAGGTAAAAAAACGGGACGCGAGCGTTTTCCGTGTCTCCCGCGTGGCCCAGGCTGTCCAAGAAAAAAACACACTACTTTGAGGGTTATTTTGAGAGGATTCTCATGGTGCAAGGGCAGGGGCCGGGCTCGCGGGCCCTGCTTTGCACGCACGCACACACTCGCACACGTGCGCCTGGATGACAGGGAGGACAACACATTAACATAGGTAATTTTACTTCAGAGTTGCTTGGGGCAGAACCTCTAGACCTAGAGGTTACTGCTGTCAAAGTAGGACCTTTTTCTTCCTGTCACTTCTTTCAGAGATGAAAGGAAAGATTTCCCTTAGCCTACAGCATTTAGCGTGCAAACGCTCCACCACAACATTTTGAAACTATAGAAATCATGAAACCAGCCTGTGACCTTCCATTTCAGTGACAGTACAGGAATCCCTTGAGCAGCGAAGGCATCCTCTGATATTTGGAAAAGTGTCATGTTTTCTTTACAGAGAAAACTGTCATATTGTTGTTGGCATAAAATACAACACTTCCTGGAGTTGTGATTTCCTTGTTTGCTACAAAATGTCACCTGGGCAACTGACATGTTTTTTGTTTTGCTTAGAGCAACTTCCCACTTATGATATTCAAATCGAGTTGATATTGATACCTTAAGCTGCGCTGAAAGGAGCAGCAATTACCGACATCTGAAATTCCTCAAGAAAAAGGCAGTTTAGCTAAAAGACGCGGACCCTCCCGACAATGGCAATCTGGCTGCAAGTTAAACACAGCCCTTACACAATTTGCAACCTATTGATGTGCCAGGCAGTAATTCTCCAGCAGGAAAAAAAAAAAAGTCTCAGGAAGAAGCAGGCTCAGATACATGAGATGCTTCCCCCAAAATAAGCAACTGAGTGTTTGCTGGGGAGAGAAAAAAAAAAAAAAAAAAAAAAAAAAAAAAAAAAAAAGGAAAAAAAAAAAGCCCAGCCTGAAGAAAAAAAAAGAGCTCACCAGGAAAGTAGATGTGCCAGGCAGTAATTCTCCAGCAGGAAAAAAAAAAAAGTCTCAGGAAGAAGCAGGCTCAGATACATGAGATGCTTCCCCCAAAATAAGCAACTGAGTGTTTGCTGGGGAGAGAAAAAAAAAAAAAAAAAGAAAGAAAGAAAAAAAAGGAAAAACAAAATGCTCAGCCTGAAGCAATAAGTAGAGCTGACTAGGAAAGTATGGGGCTTTTAAATCATCCCTGCACTTACATCTTAAAGTACAAAAGGATTTTAATCTTAGCTAGCATAGCCTTACTATAGCATTGCTTTTTTTGGGTACAACTTTAACCTTTGGGTCAGTAGGATTGCTTTGCTTTAAATAACAGGGGTCTTTTTTTGAGATTAAAAACAAAAAAAACCCAATTAGTATTTATAATTTTGAATACTGAGAGTTGCAACTTTGAAATTAAGGGTGTTGAGAGGTGTCACTTCATTTTGCACGGCTAAAGAGCTAAAGGGAATAAAATCATATTTACATTTTTAAAACTCCAAATGGTTCCAAACCAAGAAAAAATTAACTCTTTAATTACACAATGCCACGACAGTTAGGAAAGTTAAATCATGAGCTTAAACCATGCAACCTGAAGCAGCAGATGATCTTCAAAGCATATTGCACAAAAGGAGCAGAATGGGTGCTGGAATATTCAAGGCTTATTTAACATTTTCTGGGAGATTTCTTTGCTAAAGGTGTCTTAATGGAAAATAAAGAAAAAAGTGTTCACCTTTGATCTGTGCAGAGGAAAGAGGGCTGTGTTTGTTGCTTTCCAGTAAGTAGTTAATGATACGAGTTTTGACGTGTGGGTGTAAAATATAAACTTCAGTATACATGTGGATATGTGTATATCTAGATATGTTTTATCTCTAAGAATTACAGAGATTTTCTCTGTATGAGCTCTGGGTGAAGCCACAGAGATGCAGAAACAAAATAATTACTTCTCAACAGAAACAACAAAAAAAATCCCTTTTAAGGCAAAGGGAGCCTATTGTGTTTGAAGTTGTAATAGGAAAAAAAAAAAAAATCCTAAAATTATATCCATTTAGCAGATACCCTGCTTCATTTAGGAACTCTGTCTTTTAAATGAACAAGCAAATTTTTAACAGATTTACATGTTTTGTAAAAATATGTCAAACAAACTAAAGAGAAGGTCTCCTAATTACTCATCAAACAGACTCCAGTCAGCGGGGAATGCAGCTGGAGCGATATGTTGCACTAATGTTAGGGCAGAACCCGAAATATTTCCTCTTGGAAAATAACAACAACAGCAGCAGCGCCGGCAGCAGCGAGACCCCCGTTTAGCGGCGCCGACGGGCTCGATCCTGCCAGGAGGGACGGCGTTGCCGGGCGCTGAGCGCATGAGCATCGCCAGGGGGTCGGCCGGGGGGCTTCAAATGAACCATCCGCATCACCCTTGAGCAGAAAAAGCCACGTTACGTGCCTTTTTTTGCAGCGTAGGGGACGTCAAACCCCGGCTGTTTAGTATGCAAGTGATGAACAAAGTTTGATGTTCACACAGAGTCTTTTTTTTTTTTTTTTTTTTTTCCCCCTTTTCTCTCCTTCTTTTATGAAGTATCTGCCGCAGCAAGGTTTGCACAGAAGGCTAATTAGAAAATATGCAGAACTGCTTCCTGTTTTTAATGTGGAATCATATTAGAGACCGTTTGGTAGGAACGGGGGAAAAGTCACCATTAGGCATATTAATGACCGTCCCTTTTAACAAAGCTGCTCGCTTCTCTCACCATTGGAATTCATTTGAAAATAAGAATACTGCTGAATTAGTGGCCTTCCTTTCACATACAGTGCAATGTTATCTGATATTATATATATATATATTTGCTGGCACTGTAATCATAGCGAAATTCCTTATTCCTGCATAATTGTTATAACGCAGGGCCTTCTTATCCTGCTCTCCCTCTTCAGCCAAAACTCTGACTCACTTCAAACAGGATTTTTTTCCAGGCAACAGCTCTGGCACTGGGCTCACGGTTTGTAACTCTTCATGTCTCCCCTAAAGGGAGCAAGCAATGTTTGGCACATCCCCAGTGCAAGACATTTTTAAAGGTATATTTAAGACACGTGTGCCGTGCTGCAGAGTAGATGTGGCAGAGTTAATAGTGGCGCGTAAAGGTTCATGAAAATCCACAGCCTAAACTGGTCTGACCCTCACTGACTGTCAGCCTCGCTCCTCCCGCAATTATTAAATTTAGAGAGCTCAGATCGCCAGCCTGGAGTAACTATTACGTTGAATAATTACTCTGAGGTGCACCCCAATAGCTGCAAACAGAATCAGGCCAATAATTTCACTGTAGCTAAGAGCAGAATCGAACCCGTAATTGCCACTCTCTGCTGATTTATTCTGTAATTCATATTTTCAACAATATGCAATCCATTAGCAATACAGAGAAACACGCAATAACTACTTGGGTGGACTTAGGATTCTTGGGTTTCTCTCAGACAGATGGCTTTTTTTGTGATTTTTTTTTTCTACCCCCCTCCCTCCCCCCAGTTTTCTTTCACTTGCATTGGAACTGGTTTCATACTTCCATAGGATTTTTAAGATAAGTAGAAAGATTATTGGTCACGCTCCTTGAAATTTATCACGGAGCAGCGCTGGCTTTGACTGTAGCTCATTATTTGTTGCATTTCTCTAAAGTGGAATATGTTCAGGACACGCACCCTTCAAAGGTTTGTAAAGAGGAAAACAGTCTCAGCAGAATCTGCCTTTGCATCAGCTCCTGTAGGGTCCTTAAATAACTTCTCTCCGAGATGGCAATATTTCAATATTCTGCTAAAAGATCCTTGTTAACAGGAGGGACCCCGGATCTCATAACTGGGTTTTTATTACAAATCCCAGGGATGTTTGTTCTATAGATACAAAGGAAAACTTCTGCTGTCTTGACTTTTTTTAAGGTAAATGTTTCAGGGGTTGTGTTTTTTAAACTATGTGTATTTGGTAAATGCAATTGCCTGCCTTCTAACAGCAGAACTTTATTTTCTTCCTTTATAGTAATATATAGATCTGAAATTCCAAGGGTTTCTGGTGCTTTTCAGCTGTCACCTCAAGTCAAAATCATGGAGTTCAGCTATAAAAAAAATTATATATGATAAATTTAACTTGACCTAACTGAAGGTTTTTAAAGCGAGCAGGTATTTTTGACATTAGAAAAAATATTACTACGACTGTATTATCCACACATCTCCTCGCTTCTATTTATACCACAAAAAAAAAAACCCAAACCAAATCAACTGTTCTCCAAAACGTGGTCTGAAGTTCAGCCCCTGCTAATATCTGTGACGGACGGTGCTTCAGAGAATACACTTTTATAAAATGCAAAAGGCACTTTGCAACGTTTCAGGTCATAAACCGGAACCACAGAATCCCGACATCCAATAGCACCTACTACACATCCATAGGTATTGTTGGATTGTGGAGGGACCCCTTGTTTTAGCAGCCTCCTGTGCCAGCCCGAGCACAGCCCTTGGCCCCGCGTTACAGATGAGCCCCTCTTTAGCACTTCTCGGGCTATTTTATACACCCAAGTAAACTTTCATACTCCGGTTCAAATTTAATCAATTTTTTGTTTTGCAGCCTTTTGTAGATTGAGTCTTTTGTTAAGAAAGGACGTCTTGTTTCCAAAACACGCCAGAAGTAATCGCTGGCATCAGAGTGCCACCAAAAGGCAGGAAAAGAAATCAGCAGCCAGGCACTGACCTTTGCAGAGACAGCTAAGGTTATGCACATAACATTTGCTTGTTTACTTTGCAAAATAAGCAATGAGTTGGAAACTCCGAGCTTAGCAAGCGTCTCGCTACACCTGAAAAGCAACACTGACAACAACAGCAAAAAACCCACGGTCGTTCTTGGGTTTGCTGTTGTTGTGCGTGGAGGCTGTTATCTGCTCCACTCTATATCTATCATGATGCAACTTTAATAACGTTAGCCAAGACTGCTCAGAAAATCACAGCTGTAGCTGGAGGCAAAAGGAAAAAAAAAAAAAAAAAAAGGGAAAGAAAGAAAGAGGGGGAAAAAAAAAAAAAAAGCTAAAATGAGGTGCTTCTCCCAAGCCTCACCTAGTGAGCTGAGTATTGGCTTATGCGTGAGAATAAGCAAACGAATCGATCGCTGCAGTAGGTTGATGGCTACTGGTCGTTTTGATGGATATGACGGTAAAAAAAAAGTCCAGATTGGTTCACAGTGGACCTCAAACCATGTCAGCTAAAACCAAAGAGACAAAAAAGTGACAGCTGCGGAGAGTACACTGCAGGCAGTCAATGGTTCCTGTGATTTATTGTTCCATCTGCCTTGCCGCTGTGAGGACAAGTTCCCCCTGATTTGGTTAAAATGAAAAGGACCTCAGAGAGCACAACGTGTTTTTTGAAAATGTGCAGAAACTATTTTTTTATTTCTTGATTTATGTGCCTTTCCCCCTCCATAATGTTTGCACCAATTGTTACCCAATAATGCTTACTGAAAAATGTGAAGCTTCCCAACCACTAAGAAACCCTCCAGACCGCCCCCACCCCTCCACCCCATCACAAAAAGAAACGGGGGGGGAGAGGGGGGAGGAAAAAAAACCTTACAAAAAAACCCCCAACAAACGCATAAATAACCCACGCTGTCAAACACAAGCCAGAAAACTAGTTTGTCTATTTTTTAACCTTCCTTCTTTCCAATTAACAGCCGCCTTTTGGAGCCTGCGAAGCTGCCAGGCTGCGAGGCGGTTAAAAGCCGGGCTCGGCAATGGGTGGCGTGTAACCGTTTAATATATTAGAGAGTTCAAACCCGGATTATAAATTTACCTGAGCCACCCAAGTGCTATGGCCAACAGTTTTCGATTAGCGGAGGCTATTGCCGGCGCTCAGCCCCGCCGCTGGGGTGGAGGGGACGGAGCCGTTGCCATCTTTGCACAACCAACTTTTTTGGCCGTTTTCTGACTTGAAAAGGAACATTTCCTTCATGTGGTTGATACAGCTTATTACCCCATTAAAGGGAAGCACCGCGCGACACTTCTGTCAGGGCAACACCGAGGCCTAATCAACACTTGGAGGTGTAACACAACACAAATAATCTCGCTCCTCGGGGAAGCCGCCTGAGAAACGCTCGGGCTTGGCCCCGGGAGGATTCAAGTATGCCATAGCAGAAATATGGTTAATGTTTTAATACATTTATGGGGCATAAATCATAAATGAAGCATTAAGCATCCAGCGCTCTCTCAAAAGTTTTAACAAATACGAGCAAATTGAATGAATCTGGTAGAGCGAGGTATTGATAATTTTCCCTGTGTCACACACAGTGGGGAAGAATGGATGCAGGGCCGCCGAGACCCGCCGCGTCCTCGCATACATTACAATTCCCCACTTAACGAACCAGTAACCCACAAGAAGCAAAGGGAAGGCTCTTCCTCTCCCCCTCCAATAAATGTTTCATGCAGATCAGCAAATTTTCAGCAAATTTCCCATGAAAAGGCCGGCCGGGGCCTGTGGTGCGCGGCGAGGCCTGGGGGCCCCGGCGGCCTGACCCCGGCGGCGGCCGCTTCCTGGCTCCAGGTTTCCTTCGGCCTCGCAGGTCCAGCCGGGTGTCAAAAGCTGGCCTTGTCTCCTGTCTCAGGATGTTGGTTTTACCTCTCAAGTGTTTCCTGAATTTGCAAAAATTCTTGGGGTTTTGTGTTGGTTTTGGGTTGTGTGTTTTTTTGGGTTTTTTTTGTCTGCGAGTGGCTTAATGTTCAAAAGCCCATTTACCTCTTCCAGGGAGGGACGGAGGGGGGAGGAAAAAAAAACAAAAACGGGGAAAAAAAAAAAAAAAGAAAGCAAAGGAAAAGAAAAGCAGAAGAAAACAAGAAGGAAAGAAAGAGAGAGAGAAAGAAAAAAATTTCTTAGTCGCTACTGTTGAGCAGGGGGTTTTCTCCTGGGACCAGTTCTACTTTTGGAACATGTTATTGTCAGGCAGAGGTCAACATCTTTTACCTCTTTTTTCCATTATTCAAAATAAGTATTGATGTTATGTTTTAGCTATTTAAAAGCCAGCTGCCTTGCTCATTTCAGATATTTTTCCTGGTATTATTGTATGTGGTAATAGCTGGCCTGTGTATCGTCTTTCACAAAATCTAGCCTTTCAGGGTCTCAGTCTTCAAATGATATCAATCAAAATTTATGCAATTCAAAATCCATATGTATAGAGTCCCAGTTCACCTCATTTAATGATAATAGTAAACCACATGTTGTGTACATGTCTGAAACACTTTTCTAGTTCTTGACTGTATTAACCCTAGGGGCACTATGTTTTTGTACAGCTTGCCCAACTGAGCAGCATAATATATTGATTAATACTTGGCAACAACTGCATTCTTGAATAATAAAACCATGAACAAGGTAAACGTGTACTAATAAAACAAGAAGAGTGTCAATATTATTTGGGGATGTGTGTTAATAAAAGATGCTAAAGGACGGGCCAGCCCCCAACCCCACAATTAACAATGCTGGTCCCTTTTCCAGCCCTTCGCAACGCTGTTGTTCCAGAGCCTCCTCACCCACCTGGGCATCCCTGGAGCGGCCACAGCAAATACTCCATATTTATGGGGGCTGCATCCAGCACACGGGAAAAAGTTAGGCGTTTCTGCAAAAAGCAAATTAAAATTAGCAAGATTTCATCATTACCCCTGTTCTTCCTGGGCAGAGCCTGGTGTAGGTATCACCAGCAAAGCCTGGGAACAGTTACTGATTTTACAATAGAATTTGCTTCTGACAGACTGCATTATTTACTTAAGGTTTAATATACAGTTAGAAATAAGATTTGCTTGCATGGAAAAGCACTAAAACATTTGGCAAAGGAAGAGCCAAACGTTTTCCTTAATTTGTTTTGGCAACTCTGAAAAATAGATCCCATTACGCTCACGTTTGCATTCCAGAAACATAACAACGAATTATAATTTTACAAAAATCAAGATATAATTAAAAATAGTGTGATATAATAAGCAGCAAGCGAAGGCAGAAGGATGAGACGTGCTGGAAAGCACTGCTTTCAGGCACAGGGGATGACTGAGGAGGAAAAAAAGCAAAGGACACCAGCTGAAAAGCTATTGCCAGAGCTTATTTATTTATTTTGGGGCTGAGGGGGGGAGACAGCAGAGGAGGGAAGGACTTGAAAGTAAAAATTGTTTAGCAAACAGTTAAAATGGTTTCACGCTGCTTTTTTTTCTAAAAAAAAAAAAAAAGAGAAGGAAGACAATATTTAAACACAGGTTCATATTCATATTTCAGTCATTTGACTTTTTCATGAAAACAAATATTGAGGAATTAAACACAATTATGTTTTGATTAACTGGAGCTGGTTCCTAAAACCGCAAGGTAGAGCAGCAAGATTGCATCTGTGTCTTCCCTCAATGCCATCCACATGAGTCACAGCGAGGCAGGAAAGCTGTTGACAAATTAATACTTTAAGAAAATAAACTATGGTCATGTTGAACATAGAGCAACTTTATCCTGATTAATTTGTGTTGGAGTCGCTCCAGCCCCCTTTACAAAGCCGCGCAGTTTGTACAAATGTAATTTCCTAATATTTACATGAGGAAAGCCTCAGCCGTTAAGCTTTGCCTCCAGTGTGAGTTTTGTGGTTAGTAAAAAGACAATAAAAATACAGAGAGGTAATTGTAAGCACATTTGGAAAAAAAAAAAAATAAAAAGGAGAGAGAGAGAGAAAAAAAAAAAAAAAAAAAAAATCCCTGCTTTTCTCCACTCCTCCTTGCAGAGCCCTATAAAAGTGTGCTGTGCTGCGGTGCTCTCGCGGGGACGGCGGTGCCAGCCGGCACCCGGAGAAGGTTTCACTAAATGCAACACCTAAAGCTTAATAACGGCCCCGGAACCGCACCAGCCCCGCAACCTCCCCACCCTGGCCCTACCTTCCTGTGCCCGCGCGCTCTCAAAGCCGGTATAAATTCCGATTACCCTGCCTAATCACACGCTCTCTGTCATTTTATGTCTTTATTTAAATAGAACGTCGGGCGTCCGTACAATTGTCTAATTTAATAAATACGGGGAGGAAAAATGCAGTTATAATGTGTTGCTTTGTTTGAAGAATATTAAAAAATAACCTTTAGTTTTAATGAGATTTTTTTCCCCCCCATCAGTTTACACAATTTTCCAGATGCAAAATGAGCTTTTGGCTGTAAAATATTTTATCACATTGTCTTACACAATAAAGATTAGATGTTTTCGCTCTCTCTCAACTCCACCGCAATTATTTTTTAGTGTTTGCAAATCATAATATCATTTAAAAACCATATTTTATACCTCATCTAAAATACTTTTATAGCAGTGTGATGAAAAAAACCCAACACAACATCTATTTAACTACTCTTTTTAAGTGGCTGTAATATGCTTTGGTATAATTTCCCAGAAAAAGGCATAGCTAAAAAAGCTTAGCTGTTCTTGAAAACAAATCTCCCAAGAAGCATCTTTGCAAAAAATCCCCAGAATTGAATTCCCCTGGCTGAAGAGCCCAGAGAGCCTGAATATAAAAATAGTAGCCCTGTCATTTCACATTCATTAAGTGTGAAACTCAGAAATTAATAATGTAAAAATATGCTTTTTAATTAGTCTTACATTCTGCCCAATGTACTTAAATGGGATCAGCAGCTCCCTAATGATTTTTTTCTTAATAAAGTATTAGCCTGTGATGCACTGGGGTTGACAGGTATGATAAACTGGAAAGTACTTTTGGAGGCGTATGAATGATACCAAAATAGTACTCTCCCATTTAAATGTAATTAACATCAGGGAGCAATATTACATGAGGAGAAGCCTGCAAGATTTTTATTTCAGGGTATTTTTTTTTTTTTCATTTCTTGTTTTATGAGTAGTTTGATGATTGCAGCAGTGATTTTATAATTTAATTACCTTTGTTGAAAGCTAAGCTTTTGCTAATAGCAGGTCAACAGGATCATAAAGCAGTCTTCAAAAATATTAAAAAGGAGGTAAATCCCCTTAGCTAACCTACACAATAAGAATGCGGGTACGCATGTCTGTACGCAATGCATTTTACAGATGTATGTATATACAAGCTGCACGCCTGGTCCCCTGTTATTTGTTTACTGTGCTATTTCTAATCAGTATTTACTCTCTAAAGGGACTTATTATACATTAATCATATTCCAAAAAAGGAGGGGGCAAAAAAAAATGAGGGGAAAAAAAAAAAAGAGAGAAAAGGAAAAAAAAAAAAAAAAAAAGAGGGGAAAAAAAAAAAGGAGAAAAAAAATAAAAAGAAAGTTGTGGAGAAATCTATCTGACACAGCATGGATTTTGCCAGACCCAGAAGGGCTGGAGCCCGAAGCCAGTGGCTCCGGAGCAGCAAACGTTGCTCCGACACCCAGGCGGCCCCGGCCCCGCTCCCTCCGCCGCCCCTTCCGCAAACACCTTGTGCTTTTACATTTCTAAAGCAGCCGATTTTAAAACAGGAGATAAAAGATCACTGTTGACCTGCAGTGCTTGCGCAAGAGTATTCCCTAACTTATTTATATGCCAAATGTCACTTGTGTTTACTTAAGAATTTCTTCTCATATCTGGAAGTCGCAGCGCTCCCCGAAGATGCACTTGCCATAGGGTAAACAAGTGGGGAGGAGGGCAGTGCTCCCAGCTCCCTCCTCCCGAAACCAGAGATTCCTCCACCATGTGTCACCCTCCTGAGCCCACACTGACATTTCTATGTTTCCAGGCTGATGGATGCACCAGCTGAGGTGTTGGGTGGCACAAATGGCTTGTGACACTGATGCGTGGTGGCACTTGTGAAGTGGTTCCTCAAATGTGTGTCTCGCCACTGCATGGGTTGTGCCTCCTGCCCAAAGTCCATCCCCTCTTCTCCACTATGGTTGGAAGTTGGAATAAAGGTCAACTTGGAGCTGGCCCAACCCAACCAGACATCTGTTTGCCAAACAGACAGCTAGAGACTGGCCCGATCACAGGTAATGGAAGGGATTTTCCATTTTGATACTGGCTTTCATTTGGTTTAACTGAAAATAGCTAATCCAGCAAAGAAACAAACAAACAAACCAACTAACCCAGTTCTTTCTTTTTCTCTCTTCCGTTGCAAACCTATCCTTCATTGCTGATCCTGCTTCTGAATATCCTAACTGAACTGGAAGGCCTTGGGACAAGCACAATCCCTCATCCCATGACCAAAGTGGCTGAGAAATGGGGAATAGCTAATCCAGCAAAGAAACAAACAAACCAACCAACCAACCAACTCAGTTCATTCTTTTTCTCTCTTCCATTGCAAACCCATCCTTCATTACTGATCCTGCTTCTGAATATCCCAACTGAACTGGAAGGCCTTGGGATAAGCACAATCCCTCATCCCATGACCGAGGTGGCTGAGGAATCAAAACATCCAGATGAAGGCCTTCCCCATGAATATGGTGCCCCACTCTCATCCCAAAGACCTGGGGCAGTCGGGGTGAGGGATGCAGGCCCAGCAGGTGCCCAGCTGGCAGCAGTGCCACACGGGACTGCAGATGCATCACTACAGGACATCCATTTCTCCTGCTTTGGTGACTTCCAATGTCCTTTAAAAATGCGATCATGAAATGTCATTTCTTTTCTATTTATCTTGGCAGTACAAAACTGCCTAACTATTGGCTATACGTGAGCTCTTTTATAATATTTTTCCAATCACAAACACCATTGCATTGTTCCCCGGGGATTCCCGTGATGGATCTATCTATCTATCTATTTACGCGTTCATGAATCAAATCATCGGAGTGGAGAAAGTTTGTATAATCTATAGCTTTCATAAGATTTCACCGAACTTATACTTCACGGGGGATTTCCAGGAATGTGACGTTATTTGCACCCTCGTCGGGCACGTGCCAAACACCTCCTCTCTTTCCCACACGATTTACTGTCCTGTCAAAAACCACAGAATCACCCCAAAATCAAAGCTTAAAATGCATGACCAGCTCCCAGCCTGCAAAGGGAGTTTCCAGGAGCAGGGACGTTTTAATGGGCAGCTGAATCAGAAACTAATCATCCCAACTGCCCTCATGTAAACACACGCTGGAAATTTTATTACTGAGATATTTGGGGTTTTCCTGATAGAGAATAAAAGACAAATAATCGAACTTATTGGAAAATATTTACATAGGGCCACACAGTGCAAACCTGGGGAAAGCTGAGCAGTGTTTACTCAGAGGAATAGCCCTGGTGCAGGCAGAGGAGTGGATAGTGCTTGGCTGCCCGGGGAATTGGAGGGAGTTTGTCTGAGTCAGACACGCAGGCAATGGCCCCACACTGGGGCATCATAATGCTTTAATTAATTAATGTCTGTAAACTGTTTGGTGATCTTGGGATGAAAGGAGTTCTGGAAATGCCAGGTATTATTGAAAATTAATTACTGCAGCCTTCCCCCCAAATCTTGCTAAACATATTTCATTTTTTAATCTATCCTGCTGCTTTCATAAAGCTCATTGCAGAATTATTTCCTGCTAAATATTAAAGGGCGAAAAAAAAAAAGAGGGAACCATTTAAACAGCAGATTGAGCTGCAGCAGAAGAGACTGTACAAGGGGAGGAGATGAAGGTCCCTGTGTGTGGGGTGGGCACGGGCAGAGGACACGACAGTGAAGATGTGCTGCTCAAAGGCGTCCCTCTTTGGCCAAGCCAAGACCTGGCACTCACATGGGGCTGAAGGGACATTGCTGGAAGACCACGCTGCCACAGGGAGACAAAGCCATGGGAGATGCAGGACCAGTTTGGGGCATCCAAGGACAATACGAACTGTTCCAGCCGCCACCACGTGTGCACGTTGGCAAATCAATCACTCTAAATGCTATTCATCATTCAATCAAAGGGAGACAGAACATGTATATTATTTATACAAGTCTGAAATCATTTCGTGTTACTTACTGAAGAGTCACCTTCCGCATCATTGCAAAGCAAAAGGGAGGTCCTGGAAGACTCTGCGTGTACCAGTCCCACCAGGCACACGCCGGGTGGCTGTGAATGCAAAAACAATATGCTACTAAACAGATAAAATAGACATCATTATTGTACTTTTTCAAGGTTGCAGCTTTATACACGTGCATTTTAATTCACGTAATGCAAAAATTGCTAATTTTGTGTAGCTTATTTATAAGAGCTAGCCTATGGTCTTTCTGGGGTGTTATAATACTGTGGTGGCTTTGGAGCATCTTTCAGCTCTCCTTGAGCCAAGTCAAGCCTTCTGCTTCAGTGAGCAGACAAAACCCAAGTCTAATACATGTCTCTTAGGAGGTTTAGGGGGAAAATGGAAGGAAAATGTCCCAAGAAACTTTCATAACTCTAAAATGACCCCATTTTGTACTCTACACAGCTGCAGACATTGCAATGACCTGTCTTCTCTTGGACTATCCTACCCCGTTTCTCTTGTTGGAGCCATTTGGGTTTGTTGAAATAAGGGAGGACCAGTGTGAGTAGAGCCCCCACAGCCATTCCAGCAGGAAAAACCACCAACCTCTCCTCCTTTTCCTCCTCCTCCTTCATCTCTTCCTTCTCTTCCTCCTCTTCTCCTCTGCAGAAGTGAGCTGTCTCCCCAAAGTATGTCCTTAGTCATGGTTGAATGGAGGTGGGTTCTTCCATTGCACTCCTGCAACTTCTTCTCACAAATTCTGGAAGATATTAGGTCCTTCCTGGCCATCTCAGGTCAAATCCACAGGTCATGTCTCATCTATTGACGATTTTCAACAGAAAAAACATGCGTTTCACCAAATCTTCATCTGTATACTTCTGAAAGTGAACAGCAGATGGGGCTACAGAAATCATCACATTTAAAAAAAAATATGAAAAACAGCCTTTACATCCTAAAAAGCAATTTATTCTACACCATTTCAAAAAAATAAATAGGATTCTCCTTTTCTGTTTTAAGACATCAATGAATCTGTCGCATAATGGGCTTTTGTAAACCGATTATCCTTGATAATCTCATTAGCTGAAATTATTTTACTTTTCTAACATGGTAGATTTTTAAATACCTTTTATTTCATATCCCTCTGGGCACGTTGCAGTGAAATTTACTATTAAGCAAAATAATTATCTATCTCAAACCTTAATGCTAAAAAGTAAAAAAATAAAATAATTACAATCTAAGGGCAGATATTGGAATGAAGAAAGTACAAGAAAGCCCACAACTGAGAAGAAAAAAGGGACATTTCCGCGAGCAGGCAAATCTCTTCTCCCTATTGACAAAAAAAATCATATGAACGTTGAGAAGTAAATACTGGTTGATGTAAATGACAGGGCTCACACTCAAGGTGGGGTTTGTAACCTCCTGCGATGGAGAGGAGCATCGGCAGCGCGGTGAAGGGCAATGCTCCATCAGCTCCCATCAGCCAGCAGCTTTGTCGCCCACTTCCAATAACAGACCTGAGCAATTAAGAACTGTGAGTTGTTTCAAAATCAGCTTAAATCTGTGGGGTTTTTTTAACATGTTGAAGTTTGCAGCTGTAATGGGATTACGGTGTCGGCAGAGAGAGGGAAGTTTGCAGCTGTACTGGTTCGGGGGGTAGGAAGCAGCTGTTAAAATAGAGGACTAATGGTGATTAATTCTTATTATGTGTTTGAAGATCGCACAATGAGTTCAGGACCCAAACCCTCCCGCAGGGAATAAACTGGAGGAGGAGGATTTAAAAAGAGGAAAAATAGAAGGGGAATTTTAATGTACATTTGGCCTAAATGGCCTGGTCTTAAATCACTTTATTAATATTTAAGTATAATTTAAGTCAATGTTATTAACACAAAAAAAATATCTAGCTTGGGAAACCTGTAATTCATGCATATTTATGCAGATTGGGAGATCACCTGCGCCCTCTCAAAAATGCACACATCAGGATCAGGCAGGGAAACATACCTTTGTCTTGCGGTGCAGGCGACAGGCTCTGGCACGCATGGAGGGCACTGGCCAGCTTGTGGAGACCCAGACCCCCTGTCCTGGTCTGAGGGACCCCCAACATCCGTGTCCTGAGGCATCACAGCTCCCACACAGCATGGGAAGAGGTGGGAAGAGACCCTGTCCCACTTCTGCATCCACCACTGCAGCGAGGGATGCTGGTAGGGCTGGAGATGAGGTGCAAGCGGCAGGAAGAACCCAACCTGGGCTCAACTCGATTCGCGGCCTCCGGGGAACCTGCAGCATTTCCCAGATTCAGGGCAATTCACATAAGACTCAGGTTATTTGCTGCAATATTGTGGCCAGGTCCTATAGCCAGTTTGCAGAGAGAGATAGGTGATGTGCTGGGTGTTCTGGGGCTTCCCCAGAGCACAGCAGGTCGAAGATATGAGATTTCTATTTATATACTACAGCCTGGTCAGGAAAGCGACTGTTTAACAGCAAAGTTAAGGGGAGAAGGAAGCAGCCTGGAAAGGCTGGCAGGGCCAGACGGTGCAGGTGGGGTCTTCTAAGCCCCCAGGATGTGGTGACCTAGAACAGGCTGCAGCAGGGTCCCCAGGAGCATCCAGCCCCTCTTCCCTGAGAAGCTGCTCCCAACTCATCCATTTTGCGGCTTGACAACTTCACGTGGCTCTCAGGGCCCTCCTGCGGACAAAAAAAATAAAGAAAGAAAAAATAAAGGAGCAATAGGGCAAGCTCCAAGGTCTGGGCTTTGTTTTTCTTTAATGATGATTAATCAAATACTGTACATGCAGAGAGATTTCACTGAATTAGAGGGGAGAAATGGCTGGGAAAATGAACAGGAAGCTAAACTTTTTTTACATTAACTTCTTCTTTTTGAGCTTAAACTTTGAAATCATACTAATCTTTTCAAAGTTGCACAAAGAGATCACAAGAAGATTTATACCAGGACCAAATAGAACTTCCTTTACTGAAATAATTCTGCCTATGATTTTCATGTTTCCACATTTTTAAGATGTTTCATTTTGAAAATATGAAAGAATTAACAATAACTCACGACTCTGCACCAAGTGCACCAAGAAATCCTGTCTTTCGCATGGCTGTAGCTGATACCCATTCCCAGCAGAGCTGGTTAGTAAATTAAAACATTCCTTCTAGCAGCAACTGATAACTTCGAGCTGATGATGTAGGTCAAAGACATCTGCAGTAAATTATACCCCCCACCACAGGAGGAAGGGGCACACTTGGGACATGAAGATCGTGTGGATTCCATACTGGAGACCAAAACATACATTTTTACTCATAGCTGCTGCATAACCAGATACCTCGCTTTGGTTATTTTTGCACCCAAGTATCAATGGGTCAGAGATAAAGGCTGGCATGGATTTATCAACCAACAGCCACCCGGAGGGCAGTGGGGTACGACGTGGTTTAAGTGCTGGGTGCCCAACCACAGAGCCCTTTGTGGAGCTCAGATGACCAGAAAAAGACATGCCAGCCTGAAAATACCTGTGATTTCATTTGCCAGCTTTGTGGGAGGCTTGGGTTTCAGCAGTGTGTCCATGTTATAATTAATAAGCAATTTCTGTTTGAATGGCGTGTTTTGTCTTCATTTGAGTACGTTCTCTGCAAAGACAAAGATCAAGACAAACCTACTCAGAACACAACGAAGATAAAAGGGAATCATAAAAAGAGACAGACAGAGGAAAAGAAAGAACAAGGAAAAAGAGAAGACAAAGAACAGGGAGACACCAAAGAGGACACAGAACAAAGATAGGCAAAATGAAAAGACAAAGAAAAGAAAAGACAAAGAACAGAGATGATAGAGCACCAGAAAATATGCAAGGGAGGCACAAAAGGAAAAAGGGGGGAAAACAACAACTGAGAACAAAGGGCAGAGAACAGAGCAAGAGCAGAAACACACAGGAAGGGAGAAAAATGGGAAAGAATTCAGCCAAGATGAGGCACGAAAAACAGCCCAAAGAACAAGAAAAAATAAACACAATAAAGAGAGAAAACAGCTAATCATCTTCTGATTTGCATTAAAAAATAAGACGTGGCAACACAGGCTCAGCAACAGAAGAGTTGTCAAGTTGAATGTCAAGATTTCTTGTGTCCTCTAAATTCAGTGGGACTGGCAGTACTTTGGAAGCCTGCAGGTTGGGTGATGCTGTGGGAGAACAGGACTGGTGAGTTGATGGATTATTGCCAACTGCTGAAGAAATGGCAGAAACCAGGGCTGAAGGAGGACTGTCCTGGTGACAGAACAGATTTAGAGGGAGGCACTTGCAGGGACAGGGTGCTCAAAAAGCAACAAAAAACTCTTCCTAAAGGTAGGACATCCATCTCCATGATGAACCAAGCCAGGAAAGGCACATCTTCTCCCTTCCTAAGCTGCTTTGAAAGAAAAGCATGGCATACCTCCAGATGCACAAGGGTACCTAAATTTTAAAGTATTTTTATAACTCCCTCTGTGAAAAAAATGGCATTAAATAAAAATCAACCCTACGTTAGCAGTTAACAGATATCCAGCTGTGATACAAATGCCAAGAGTCATCAGTTTTGAGCTTACCAAGACAGTCTGTAGGAGATTTAGAAGTAACACCTAGAGAATCCAGAAAGACTTCAATCCTGCTGCAAAAACTGGGCAAATAAATCTTGGCAATGGAAAACCAAACAATTCAGGAGGTACAGAGGATGCTGAGGTCTCCCTGGTACAGGAGGAGGACACCAGAGGGATGGAGCCAAGCCAGAGTAGGGAAATATTACAATAAAAGACTGGGGTTTTTTAATTTATTTCCTGCTAAAAGTCTCTCATCACATTCCTTGTGGGGTCCTTCAGCTTTACAGCACCTCCTCAATGACCCAACACAGTTCAAGGCAGATGCCATGGGCTGGGGTGGAAGTGTCACTTTCCAGATCTGAGACAAAGAGCTCTGATTTTGTAAAACACCCTTTGCAGAAACTCAAAAGGTGTAAGGTCCAGTTTAGTCTCATAAGAATAAATGTTCTCAGTACCTCTGGATTTGGTTCTACAGATGTTTTAAGGCAGCAAGTAAGTTCATGTATCTGTAACAATTAAATACTGATCTCTTTCAGGTTTCCTACAGACTAAGGGAAGTTCTGGCAAATGCAGAATCGTACAAAAAAAGCCTCTTAAGATGCAACAAATTGTCAAAACCTAACTTTTTAAGTACTTGTGTCATTTTTCTTATTGAAACATTACCCTTATTCTTTATACAGGATCAGCTATCATGAAGGACTCAACTAGCACTGATTATTATTGGTACACTATGTTTTAATCCATTAACTTTTGTAACACTCTTTATACAGGATCAGCTATCATGAAGGACTCAACTAGCACTGATTATTATTGGTACACTATGTTTTAATCCATTAACTTTTGTATCACACTTAATGTCACTAATACGTAGAGCCGTACTACTTGATATTCTTCATTCAGCATTCAGTTGGCTGGCAATAGGGGAAAACTGGTGTGCAGTGGGTTAAACATGCTTCCCATGCTGCTCGTTGGTTATATTTTATTTACCAGTATTTCTAGAATGTGCTTTTTTTTTTTTTTCCTTTTGAGATTTCCTCATTTCTTTCAGAACACTTTCACCTTATTTCCGGGCTTCTTCTCCCCAAGGGGCAAAGTGGAGGTTCAGAAACTTCATATGAACTTCCTGAAAAAGAAACAGATCACCTATTAAAAAAAAGCAAGTGGAATGTGCTGTGAATATAGTTTAATATGTCCCAAAGAAAGAGCTGGCTCTAATCACAACATAAGTTTTAAAATTCATTGTTGTACTCAGTTTATTGATTTAATAATGTATTTATTATTTATGATTTCTACGGCAGATGGAATTCTATTTCCATTATTTGATTCAGGTTAATCAGAGGATAATGTGCTGCTTTTATACTTTCACCTAAAGACTCTTCTGGTGCTGGAGAAGCAGAGTGTTTTCCAGAAATGCAAATCACATCCTTTTCTGTTAAGCAATTGCAGCTATTTCCCTACGAAATTATAATCTGTTTAAAATCAAAGGCTAGTATTTGAACTAAAATAATTGCACACATATGAATTACACCTAAAGTAGAAAGGTTTCCGGGGGGGCTCTGGCCTTTCAGATGGTTTTACTCTTTTAAAATGCTTGTAAGTGGCCTTTGGGATGTGCCCACTGCTCCTTTCACCCAGGTACCCAAACCTTCACTGGTAACTGCTGCTGGTCACTGGATGAGCTCCTCCTAATTTTGGTTTCCCACCACTCAATACCAAGACCTTAGGAAAAACAATCATCTGCCAAAGATGTTGTAGAAAACACCTACAAAGGGTGTAGGCATTCCTGTAGAAACACACCTCTGCACCGTGTCCTGAAGGAAATTTTGATTTGACAGGATTTAATTCACATATCGTGAGCTTAACAAATATTTATTATTTCTGTGTCCCAGTATGATGCTGAATCATTAGTTTCCTTGGAGAACAGCAAATACCACTAGCAACAGGCTACTAAAATCAACTCAGAACACACAAGGTGAAGGAAAGAGAAATCAGAGCAGTGAGATTTTCATGCCAGCTGATTTTATCCTACCCTAGAATGATTTCCAGTGTTGCTGATAATAGATACA
Organism: Calidris pugnax; assembly: GCF_001431845.1. Taxonomy (NCBI): domain Eukaryota; kingdom Metazoa; phylum Chordata; class Aves; order Charadriiformes; family Scolopacidae; genus Calidris; species Calidris pugnax. Next base: position 5,845,975 of record NW_015090865.1, on the reverse strand, counting down.
GGGCATTGCAAGATCTGGTTGGAAGTCTGACTTTACTCACTTTTTTTTAAAAAGACACTCCACCCTCCGAGTCCCCCCACAAGAAGGTCTCCCAGATGCACGATGAGTCCTGTGAGGGAAGGTCTAGTGTTCACTGAACTGGTAGCAACTTTCTCATGACCATATTCTCACCTGCAGCTCACCCCTGGAGCTCTGTTGGCAGCGTGGCTGTGCTGCGAGATGGGAGACTCACACATTCAAAGCTAGACTTTAGAAAAACAGAAAAAAATTTTTTTAAGAAAACCCTGACCCCAACAGGCTTGAAGGCTGGAGGAAATGAAAAAAAATATCAGTGTGCCACAGTATGGAAATATTTCCACAGACAGACATGAGAACAGAGAAAGCTCTTGGACTCTCCAGGAAGACAAAGAAAGTAAACTCAGGATGATTTAAGTAAATTTTCACTACTTATTTTCTAGGTTTTCCAGAGGCAGGATTGAGGATGGACTTATCCTCCTCCAAAATCTCTTTGGGCATCCTCTCCTTTAGAGTATCTGGGGATGGCAGAGTCCTGCAACCAAAACTTCTCCATCTCTTCTCAAAGACAGAAGATGACACTGCTTTTACACCACTGCCTGACCATAGCAACACACAACAGGCAATGAAAGCAGGGAAGATTCCCACACCTCCAATATTCAAGGAAAAAATACCTAAATCTATAAAATGTGTGCTTTAGCTTTCTTTTGCTTTATTTTTTCCTGAAAAAAAAAATGAACATCGTGGGGAAATCTGCCCTTCTGCCTGGAAGAACTTGGGAAGAGCAAGGAGAATGGGCAGAAATACAGAGGTGTAATTTAAATGCTATTATGCCCGAGTTGAGTCCCCTCTCAGAAATTTGGCCCTCCTCGACATTGAGCTCAGGCACAATCCCAAACCACAGCTGTAAAAGCATCGCTCATTTTAAAGGTCCAGTTGTGCTGCGGGACAAACATACGGCTCTTACCAGCCCATCCTCTTTTTTTTTTTTTTTCCTGCTATACACTATTTGAATTTTATAGTTTGGAAATGAGGGGCATCTTACCCAATTAGGTACTCCATAGCCTAATCAGCTTCTTTCTCTACCAGGAAAATATTATGCGTTTCGACCCAGCTGTTCCCTTGTGTTGTTGTGTTGTCAGTCATATTCTGCTGGAGAGAAAAGCGATGGTGAGCTGAGGACATTCCTGCACATCTGTTAGCTGAAAGACAGGAATAGTAAAGGATTTTTAGAGCAATTTCCAGAAACAATAAGAATTAGTTGCTCATCTGATACTAATAATGTGTACCTTTTCCTCTTCTTTAGCATGTCTGTCAAATAATGTAATTATTAAGGACCAACAATGTGGCTTTTTATGTGAACCAGTGCTGACTACACTGGAGTATTGCATTTTTAATTATTATGATGTTAAATGGCTTTAATTGCTGACACTCTCCTGATTCACAGAGCATTTTTATAACATTTATTAAAAAAAGGCCAAAGTTTATTTTACAGTCTGCAATAAAGCAGAACACAAAAACCAGCAATTGGCTCAATGATCCCAACACATTAGTTTTATACACAGACTGCATATTATTCCTGCTCTATAAGTGATGTGAAAAGCAAAATTGAAGTCCTGTACAAAATTTGATCATCTTACTTAATAACAACAGATGCTCAGAGTGGTGGCATTTTGAAAAGAGCTCTGTATGCTACTGGTTATTAAATGGCAGGACATTTGGCATCCTCTAACATTATACCATTTGAAAACCATAGAGTCACATAAATAGCCGATGAGAGCTAGAAAAAAAAAAAATTAGCTCCTGTCTGCATAACAAAACTCACTTCATTTAAAATATTTAAAATGGTTAGGCTGCCTTTCAAAAGAAAAGTCCGGGAAACTTGTTGGAGGGGGAGCGTCCTTTTTATCTGGAAAACACAGGAAAGCAAATATGTTGGGGGGAAGAGAAGGAATGGTACAACAGCATGACTGATCAGCCTTAACCGAGAATGCTAATGGCTTCTGCTGCTTTGTGTCAAAAGCTCAGCACAATTTGGAAAAGGCTCTGGCACAAAATTTCCTTCTTGATTTTAAAATGAAAATATTGGCAATATGTAGCCAAATTAACATAAATGCCGGACGCATCGACAACACATGGGTATCATTTTAATGGTGCAATTCCTATTCAATAAAGAGGAATCAATAAAGACAGTGGCTTACTTTCTTCCCAGTATAAATTATACTCACAGAAATATCTACTGCCTACATAGTTATACCATTGCTATTTCGTTAGATTCATATATACTATAAAAAGTTCTAATCAAGTTGATGGGCACATACAGTGTAGCTTTCTCATTTTTATTTGAGCTTAACAGCCACTACGTCGTACATTTTTCAAGGCAGAAACCATCAGGATCTATTTGCCCAACATGTTTTACCTAGAACAGCTCATTCCAATCACTGTTCCAAGGAAGAGCAGCGGAGCTGCAAGTAAATACCTGCATCAGGCATTGCTACCATTTAAAAAAAAATATTTAAAAATCAAATAACCTAAAAAAGCCTCTCAAACACGCGATGATTTTGCCTGAGAACTGAGGACAAGATTCGCTGGGCTGTAAGGGGTGTGTATGTGCACATGCCTTTTATGTCTACTTAATAAAAATCTTGAAGATTGGGTTATAATGGAAGTGCTTATACATCCTTAACTATGGCGTTGCAAATGGTGCTACTGTCATTAAGAGTGCATTGTTGTTTGTTTTATGCTAATCTTCCTTCAGTGTGACAGACTGTCACCTGCATGGGGGGTAACTTTCAGCACTATATTAGCCCATATGGCACAAGCTAAATTGTATCTAAGCTATGGGCTAATTATGGATGAGTTAATAAAACCAAGCAATGTCAGTCTGGCCACTTCTTCTGGTCCTCTGCCGACCCCCCCAAGTGAGTTATTGCCTGCACCGCTCTCTTAAACTATTTTCATTTTTGTTCTCCGCAATTGCTGCCAAGCTTTATGCTTAAGACTCTTTAATCCTTTTCCTTTCTCAATCCCGCACAAGATCAGATCAAAACAATCTCTCTACTCTTTTTTCCGTGTGATAACTTTCCCCTGTTCATCAAGGGGTGGTGCAACCTAGCGAGTATGAAACGCACCGCCTTAAGTTTCCTGGAAACTTATTTGCCCAGCTGTGATATAACAAACAGATTTTCATATTTTCAGGGAGCAAAAAATAAAAATAATCTTCCTTAAGTATGGGTTCAAAGAGATGAACATTTACTCCATTAAACGAACAACCAGGTAACAGAAAACTGTAGGAGTGAGCAAAGAAAGAGTCTTTTCACATGTTTTAAGGTCAAGCACGGGCTTAAGTGTTTTTTTGGACAAAGGCCCAGCTTCTTTCCCTTCTTAAAAAAGCGGGGAGGGAGGAAGAGGGTACCTCGCAAGTGTTCGTGTTCCCACATCACTCCGTCTGCTCTGCTTTGTCCCCACTTGTGCCTTTCAGTTGCCAGCCCCTGGCAGCTGTGAGCGAGCTCACTCTTCAGTGTACTCTGCTTCTCCAAACACACAGTGCCGTCCAGTAACCACCAGTAAAGCACGACGCTGCGGGACCGGAGATCAAACTTTGGACTGACTAGAAATAGAGAGAAACTGTAGAAAAAAATTGCCGGTGATTGAGAAAGGAAAACAAAAAAGGTAATGCAAAGTGAAGTGGATTTCAGGAATAGGAAAAGAATAAGGGAGAAATAAAGTCAGTGAAAAGGCCCATCACTTCTTTGCCTCCACTCACGCAATGGTCCTTCCCTCATCTACAGCCTGAAAGAGCATCTCAGGAGCAGGCAGAGACCAGGCCCACTCACGAAAGGGAGAATTACTCAAGGACTGCTCAGGTTTTAATAAAACAAAACAAAACTCAAATAAGGAATGTCAACAAAAACATCATGCTAGGGGATATATTCCTTAAACCTGGCAATTAAGTGCTTCCCCGTATGTACCAGCATACAAACACCTGGCAACAAAAGTCTCGATTCAGGACACAAGACATCTCCAGGTACCACGCAGCTTGTTGCGTTGTCCACCTTCAATCCAAGAGTCCAAAGCTTAGGACAGACTCGACGTGTCTGTCTGCTCCACTAGTCTATGGGTCTTTCAGGATTTTGTTTTCTGCATTCAGTCCCAGTTAGCAACTAAGAAAACTAAAAGGATCATGCATAAAACCTTTGGAGAAAAGAAAACGAGCATCCTCTTGCCTTGTTGGAACTTTGCTTGAGTCCTGCTTCCTCAATCTTAACTAGAACGGGGGCAGAGCATACATCCTGGACTTCATTTTTTCCACAACAGTCACGAAAAACAGAAAGGACAGAAACTGAGAAGTGTGAATTCGGATGTGGTGGCAGATATTCAGCACTTCAGGCTTTGGCCTGAACTCTGCCCCGAGGGATCTTAGTATCTCCCTACGAACAAAGGTCTGAATTATGTCAGTACACTAAGGCTATTTAATAAAAACTTGCATTTAAAAAAAAAAGCAGGTTCAACTTCTGGGAGTCAGCAACATCCTTCCAGTCCAAGCATTCTTGTTTTTAGATAATGCTGTGCAGTTCCAAAAGGAAATACCACAAGGTTGCTGTGTGTCGGAGCTATTACTTCCACATTACAGCTTCATACCGCTTTCAATACAAGTATGCAAGAAATAAGTAGATTTCTTGTTCTTTATTTCCTGTAAGGAACAATGCCATGTTTCACACAATGCCTTGTTAAATAAAAAGTCATTGGGCAAACTGCTTTTAAACCCATCATATGTAATGAAATGTTTCATCTGGAACTGGAATTGTTTTTCCAATTCCAAGTTTTACTCTCTCCTTGGCTTTTTCCTCTTTTCCTTCTTATTTTCTTCCCTCAGTTTATAGACAGTCTGCTAATCTACTCAGACCCACAGTACTGAAAACTCTCTTCTCACTCAGTGAGTCACCCCTGGAAATGGATTATTGCCTTAAAAGTCAAGTTCAGACCTAATCACCACTTAGGTAGTACAAGGAGACAAAGGCAATATCATTGTAATTCAAGTTATTTAGTCCTTTACTTGAGAAAAATTCTTCCCTGGACTATTCCCTCACATGTATGAAGCCATTGGTGTGAAACTGAAATTAAGTTTTTCCCCTAAAAGATTAACTTAATTTAATTAAATTCAAATTCAGTTCAAACAAATTCAACAATTCTGGGAAATCTTATGGTTCATGTTACACCTTAAGTGATTACAACAGCCCTTTCTGGCCTGATGGATACTGATGAGTCTATGATTCTGTGAAATTACTCAATAGATTAATTAAGTTGGAATGGTAAAGACTAATTCAACCTTCAAAACTGAACCGGTGTCTCTTACCTTGTTTTCTCTATAACACCGGAGGAATTTTGTTTCTTTGTTCTGTTGTAAAAACACTGACACAGGAATTACTGGATTGTGCTTCTCCTTCAAACGCTGGGACCTGCAAAGAGAGCTTCTAGAGAGGGTCTTTAGTGCCGTAACATGTGTTCTGTCTCTTCTTGGGTGACAGAGGTCACTCGTTAGCAGATTATACCCAAAGTAGTTCTTTCCAGCAATTTGGGGACTTAGGCTAGGAAAGGCAATCAGCAGCATCTTCAGTAACTGGAAATTTCTGGTATGCAGAGCCAAAACTTTACGCTGTAGGAGGATGCACAGGAGCAACTATTCTATAGAAGACATTAGTGGTTTTGTGGTTGAATCAATTACATTCTTTCACGAGCTTTTATTGTAGCAAACTCTTCCAGAATGACCAGCCGGGCTCTGTGACCTATCAGGTTTTCTAGCGCAAAAATAATGTAGTACAACTTCCCTTTGAGTCTTTGTTCTTATGAATTACACCTCAGGTTGCTTTCTCCTTGGTAGCCATTCCTCTCCTGTATCACCTTATGTTTGAAGAGATCTAAAGATTAGACCACTTAACGGCACACTGTGTTCACTATACAAATTATTGATTGCCTGTTTTTAGCCCGTTTCTCTCGCAGTCTCCTGTAGTGAATTGAGAATGGAATACAGCTGATAATATGTGCCCTTTCCTCAAGTTCAACCACCAAAACACTTGGGTTACAATCTCACAGGATGTTTCTATCATTATCTTGCTCCCCCTAACGAGTAACGCTCAGGTTTTAAGCAGCAGAACAGCACTCGCTGACAGCCTGAGACACTAATTATATTTTTTTTTTCTGTTATAGCTGCATATATGAATAGTATAATAGATCTGGATTATACATTTTCTATATTTGTTTCTATATTTATTTTATCAGAAAATAAATTCTAAGCCTAGCTGCGAAGTTCGGATGCATCCATGAACTCTCCCAACCTTGCCGTTGTTCCGGCTTCTATTTCCAGAAGACCCATCGATACACTAAAATTAAGCTTACACAGCAAAACCCCTCTTTTTTTCAGGTGTCTTGGAAGAACAGAGGAAAAAACCCATTACACTGTGGTCTGAGAAAATGAAGATTTGATTCTTATTTGCACAAAGGATCTCCCACAGAGCCTTTGGAGTACAAAAGCTGTTACAGTGGAAGCAAACTGTGTTTGGGAAGAATCCTTGTTATCCTAAAAACAAGGTAATGAGGTGACTGTTTCCAAACGTAAAAGGCAGAAACTTTCTGACACGTGACCCCAGGACTCCAGAGACCCTGAACAACCAGCAGCTCTCTCCTGTGCTTCTCCTGGCTCTCAGGCAGCCCCACTGGACCCTGTCCCTCTCCCCAGCCTCCCCCTCCATCCTCTTTGGGGCCGGTCAGACTTACTGGACTGGTTTTAATGGCAGCACAACACTCAGTGCAGCACATCATCTTGTACAAAGGGAAGAAACCTCATTGTGACCAGCCCATAGACACCTCCTTCTTTCACATAATGGCAGCACAACACTCAGTGCAGCACATCATCTTGTACAAAGGGAAGAAACCTCATTGTGAACAGCCCATAGACACCTCCTTCTTTCATGCCTCCTCTTTCTTCCCAGGAGCTTGCTTTGGAGCAGGTCAGACCTGATGTCCCATCACAGCAAAGCCTTTTCCCATTAGCCCCACAGTTCCAGGGGAGGGGAAGGCAGCAGAATTCCATCTGGAGGACCTCACCAATTGCTCTGATGAGCTTAGCTCACACTGCTCGCCTCCTTGGTCACTGGGTCATAAGGCCACCCATCCCACCTTCTCATAGGTGCTTCTCACCACCAGTGCTAGGCTGGAAAATGCCAGCAGAATATTTGATTTATTGGTCCCATCCTTCTCTGTTCAAGGCTGTAGCACTGAGCTAAAAGAGCTTTCTCAGCCAGCTGTTTCACCCACCACTTTGCCTGTATCTCCCACACGCTCAAGCAAAACAGATACTCACCGTAGATCATCGTTGCATCCAAAAAGTGCTGTCTTTATGCGTTTAAAGCACCCGACATAAAACGAACTCAAGGCTTTGTCTTCAGGAAGGTACGATACCCTTCTTGAAAAGGGCTGCCAGCCCTTGGGCCACCACTAAGGCACCAGGGGCAGGAGCAGCTGGGCTGGACCTGTGGCATAGACCAGCTCTTTGAGCATCTTTGCAATGCTTTGGAGCTGAATCAAAGCACTTACTGGCTCTGTGGGCATGTGCTACAGGTGCCACATCTCCAAGTCCTACGGAGCGCAAAAGGGCTGGTTGATTGTGCTTTGCTTTGTCTCAAATTATCACCTGGGCAGGGGGGAGCAGGGAGCAGGAGGTGCTACACCTGCCAGCCCTCCCTTCGCTGATATAAAGATGCCTTTGGTACAGAAAGTGATGCAGAGAGCAGGCTAACCAGGGATAAAGCAGAGCCGGAGAGGAGATGGCACAAGCTTAAGCTGGATTGAGTACAAGATACAGTTTCCCAGCAGCATGAAGAATCTATATATTTACATAAGAGAAAGGTCCTCTTTTATAGTGGAAAATTCAATCATTTGATATTCGGCAGCTGGATACTGTAAAAATCATTCTTCATGTATCTCATATTAAGTCACGGTAAGCTGATACACCTGAGCTTTTTTACAGCGCTCGGGGTTGAGTATATATAGATTGCTCAACTTGGAAAGGTCACTCATGCTGTACACAGGAACCTGACCACAGTAATCTGTAAAGAGCAGATATTGTTCTCCTTGTTTGTAAAGACTTTAGGAATGTAAACAGCAGCGCTCGGACCCTTTCTTTGGGATGTATCGGATTCGCCGGGCGTTGTGTGCGAAGTTTACAAATGTAAGGCTCCGCCGTTGGTTTTGGCAAGTCTAGTCATAATCTTCAGCGAAATCAAAACACGGCAAAGATCACACTCCACATTTCTGAGACCCATTTTAATTAAAAGCTTTCATTGGGAAGGGATAGTTTCAAGCTCTCCCCCCCCTCCTTCTTCCTTTGCATACAGACATAAACATTTACCAGAACCAAACTCGGCATTGATTTTCCTTTATCCCTTGTGCTAGGCTGAAGTCCCCAGAGATGAACAGATGAGGTTAAGGTTAAGAAAGTTATGCACAACAGCTCTTAACCTGATGGCTAGGAAGATAAACAACGTGCTAGTATCATTTAGGTGAAATCCTCTATCAAATTACCTACCTCTGTTGGATTTGGAATGGAGCGTTCTCGCTTTTAAATGAATACTTTGCATCTTCAAAACATTTCTTTGCAAGATTTAAGTCAAACATCCATTATAAGGAAAAAATACAGTTCCTTGAAATTTTGACCACCTGTTTGGACAAGGTGACCTGGCCTGAGTTATAGCCCGGTCAGATGCAGCTGAGACGTGGTTGCAAGGGCATCTAAAATACAGTTAGAGACAAAAAGAAAAGCAGAAAAAATGTGCCTGTTGCTCTATTACATCTTCTGCCTATTCCTCCCAATGTAAAAATTCAGATGCCAACACTGACGATCTGTTTTACGAGCTCACTGAAGTCAGAGGCTTAGCAGAGAGTTTTTCCACAGGTCAGGTCCTCAGCTGGTAGAAATTCTTAGCATCAGGGACACCAGTGAAACCACAGCCATCTATTTTATGGGGCAAGTAGTGAGGTTGGGTGGTCTCGTGTTAATCACCGACAAGCCCCTGTGGTATCGATGGTTGTTCCCTGCACAGATTTGGACGGACCCCAGTCTAACAGCCACTTTTCGGTGATGTTCAAAATTAAACAAACATGTCTTTTAAGGTGAACTCCTGGAAGTCAATGCAGGATTTATTGTAGCTTGGTACAATGAATTGTGCTGATTCCATTGGCATTATTTCCATCTTGAAACCACTTATGACTGAAAGACAGTAAATACACTATGTTTCTTCAATACAAATCTAAGAAGTATTTGGACATAAAATACTGAGTAAGCTCACTGCCTTTCTCAGACATTTGTTTTCCATTTGCCTTTTAGAAAAAAAGTAATGCTTTACTTAGTAATTTCTCCATTTTATTTAATTATTTGCACCAAATCCAGATCACTTCCTCCCCTAGGTAAAGATTTTTATTTATTAAAGTAAAAGTGCATGAAGAGTTTTATTTTCCATTCGGCAATTTGCTCCAATTTTCATAAGCTGAGAACACTCACTCAAGGTTTTACTTGTGTAAAACCCAATTAAATGTTTCAAACCCCAAAATTCAGTATGCATTCCCTGTAACCACTTTGCTCCACGGAAGAATCTGGAATACGGTGGAAGCCAAAGATAGTTTTTACTAATTTTGGCCTTGGGAGATCAAATATATCCCGAGAAAAAAAAATACTGAGGGAGGATAAATTTCATACCATTAATGTTGTAAAGCTGTTAGCCATCTTGCAAAGCCTTTTGTATCTTTTTTTTTTTTTTTTTGCCTTCCAGTTTGGATTGTTTTATTATTTTATTTTTCTCTACAGATATTTGCCCGGCCAAATAAACAGTTATTAATAAAAATCAACTTCAGATACTGAATTTTAACCTCAGCAGAAGTTAGCAGAGAGACTACTTGCCACTTCAGCCCTAGTTCACTCTCTAAAATAAATCAAGATAAAACATTTGCAACACAAATTTGTAGAGAACAGGGTCCATTTAAATACTGCTGGTGAAGACAGAGAGACTACTTGCCACTTCAGTCCTAGTTCACTCTCTAAAATAAATCAAGATAAAACATTTGCAACACAAATTTGTAGAGAACAGGGTCCATTTAAATACTGCTGGTGAAGCCCAGTTCTGCAAAACCTGAGTTTTTCCTTTTTTATCCCACTTCCAGTAGTAGATGCTGTCTTTGTTGTGCTCCTACAGGAGAAATATCCCTTATCGGAAGAAGCAGCTACTCAGATTTTTCTCAAAGCTCTAATTCCCAAAGCAAGGAATTTGGGGTAGTGATCCAACAAGACCTGGGTATTTCCTGATGAGCATTATCACCAGCCAAGGAGCATCAGCATTGCATCGACTCACATAAACACATTTTTTATGTAAGTGGAAGGTAATGGCTCATTTATCTAATTTTATCTTCAAGTAATAAATTGAGGAATAGTTGCTTTAGACTGTTCCGCTCGTCACAGATTTATAGATGTGACAGCTAAACCTCAAAATTAACAGAGGAAATTTTATTTTCTCAGTCACTGCTTGTAGAACTCTTCAGTCTATTACTATCATAATTAGCAGAAGGGGAGTAGAGAAAATAAAGTTTGTCAATAGAAAAGGAAAAGATTTAGAGTGAATTTGTCTTTACAAATGTGGCTGCTGTGCAGAGATTCAGGGAGAAAGAATAATTAAGTTATACCTGAAAAGGACCTAGTACATTAAGCCATATCCAAGTAAACCTTCAGAAACACTTGAAAAGGACCTAGTACATTAAGCCATATCCCAGCAAACAGTAGCAATAAGTGACAGTAAACCTTCAGAAACACCACTTGGTAAATTACAGTCAATGTCTATTTGTACTATGGAAAAACTTCTTTTCGAGCCTGAGAAATCTGTTTCTCTCTACAGAAAGGATGCTCTGCACAGGGTGGTTTTAGACAAAATATCCTCAAAGCACTCAGCAGAGCCCCTAGAAGAGCAAATCCCAGGCTCAAAGGTTATTTAGGAGGTGCAGAGCCCCTACCTCACCTCTGACATCTGGCGTAGAGCAGGCAGTGGGGAGAGGGGGCTGCAAAGGCACTTTTGTGCTCCAGGGTGGCTCAGTTAGAGAGATGCAGGGTGCAAGTTAGGGAGAATTTGGGCTACTTCCCCTCACAATGAGGACTTGCTGAAGACTGAGGTAGCCTGAGATCAGGACAGGAGATGCAAAAGGCAGCTTAAACCCAGGCTTTCTCTAGGTGTCTACCGTATGAGTTTAAATTATTAAGAGCTGTAGGATCTGTCCCTTCAAAAATTACATGATTAGATGATGGAGTCGTTGTTGCCTAGGCACGTTTGTAAGAAATAATAATTTCCCTCAAAGAATCATTAAACAGAAGGGCATCAAAATTAGTTACAGAAACAACCATATTTGGCTTGATCTTTGGCTGTTGTAAATCAGCGTAATCTCAATGACTTCAAATAAAATGATGCCAGTTCTCAGTACTGAGAGTCTGTTGGGTTGCGCTTAAACTCTGCCCAACATCTTGACACCCCGTGTTAGTCTAGTGTTTATTCTCCTACATTAAAAGGACTAAAAACACACACCTTTCATCTGCTCTCAGCAAATTGCATGGGATTTCTCCTTGGCTAAAACTATCAGCTGTGCCCGGCCACAGAAAGGTTGTCCAGCTGCTTAGGAGCCCATTTAAATATGAATTGAAACAAGAGCGTTTCATGGAAATTTGGACGCTCCAAGCTCTCACTGGCTTTGTCCGCCTGGAGATTGTTTGTCCCTCCTTTCAGCTCAATAGCTTCTTTCAAATGATAACAAACAAGGATGCTGGGGAATACCACCAAACAGCTCCAAAGATGTAGCTTTCTTTTATATTCCTGGGCATGTCACTTGCTAACAGCCCCGACGCCTGCTCCTGCAAACGGGAACAAGGCGAGAACCCACACAAAAAAATGCCCCGCTCCTGAGGAAACAAGCAAAACAAACCAACCCACCCCTCGAAACAAAGAGCAAAAAATATTTCCTCAATTAGGCAGCTGAAAAAAAAAAAAAAAATGTCCAGAACCTGGCAACCCTTATTCATGTGTGGGCCTTGTTTTTCTCACTAGTCTGGCTCGTTTCAAATGGTTTCCGTCAAGAATAATGGCCAAGAATTGGTTCTTGATCTTCCATGAAAAAAAACAAGGTACAAAGTAAACCAGATAAAGCTGGGCTGTAGGAGTATAAATTAATGACGATTTCATAGCAGACCTTCTCGACTCCCATAAGATCAATTGTCACATTAGAATAAATGCCTAAATTGAGCACTAGAACTTCTTTTAAAGCTAGAATTTTCATGGATACGTACATTCCTTATGAATTTAACTAACAGAAAATTCAAGTCTAAACTCAGAAGTATTAATTATTGTCAGATTTGATCAGATTCCAGTCGATGCAAATCAGCAACACTGCAGAGGAATTATTAATATTACTATTAACATTATTATTTTTCTGGCTATCCACTACGATTCTGCTTGATTAATTGGGGGAAATATAAAAGTCCAGATACAATATGCACTTTTATGTGTTTTAAAAACTTAGCTGATATCATAAAAAAGCAAATTCCCATACCTTTCCCCCCAAAAATTCCTCTGTTTGCTGCTAACTGGGAGGGTGGGTTATCCCAGACACAGACCTGACCTTTGTGATCCAGAATTTCTCCTTTTCCTGATAAACCTACACGGAGAGCAGTTTTCTCTAATGAAATCAGAAAATGGCAATGACAATTACTGCATGTCCAGAGCATGTTTCAAGCATTTTTTCTTTCCCTGATGGTAACGGACTCCCAGTATGGGGAAGCTTATTTCTTAAATGTCATCGCTTTTGTCACTTTAAGTTCTATTAAGATTGGTTATTGACTTTATGTATAATTAATGGCTTTCAAAGTCCTACATTTTTCCACGTGATAAATCTTGGTGCTGAGAAACCAACAAATTTCTGTTGTTTATTGCCCTTCCCTCTTCCCCACCCAGGAGGAACAGAAGTCACTTGAACTAAAGCCCTACGGCTTCTTCCATAAACGTGTCTGGATGTTTCTCACTTAGGTTGACGTGACAATTATTAGAACTGGCACATATAAACACAAAAAGCAAGAGGCATTAACAGGTCTATTCACTAAGGGTTCTGCACCCTTTCCACGAAAAAACCTTAAATAAAAGTAACATGCCTAAATTGTGTAAATGTCAAGGTTTTCTCATTCATTAATTCCCCTCTCTTTGATGTGCAATGCTCCCAACTCTGTCTCTGCTCAATGGAGAAGGGCTGGACTGAGAAAAAGCAAGTCATCCCGGCACATTCCCTGCCTCACAAAGGATGCAGACTTGGACTATGATTCAAAAATGCACTTATGTGCATTGCACCTACCAAGAAGCATTTGTTCGGAGCTCGTTTCCCCCCGGCCCCAAGGGGACCGACAGCCATAGAGTTCACCACATGGGCCTGGAAACAGGTCCACAATGTCCTCCTGGTGCCCCACAGCCAGCACCCACTGCATCTGAATGAAAGGAACAGAAAAGTGTGGAGAGAAAAGTTAATTTTTTCCTATCTTTGGACTGTGCCAGAGAAATTCTACCCCCACAGAGGGGACTAAAGACTCAGTGTGTCTCCTCATCATCAATAAGCTCTACCCTTACAGAGGTAACAGCACCCCATAAGGGTCGACCATTGCCCTACCATGTAATACATCTCTACGTGCAGGCTGAGTCCTCTGCCACCGCTTTGGGCCATGGCAAAGCCAGGTGGCATCAAGGAGCTCCTGGGACTCCAGTTTGGACCAGAAAACCTCACTGTTGGCTTTGACCCAGCAGGCTGCAGAGATTTGTGGAGATGGGGGGGTCCTCTTCCTTTTACAGGGGGTTGCTGAGCTCTTTCTTCCATGCAATGTAAAGGAACATTTTATTTGTGAATGGTCCCTTTCTTTGGCGGAATGCAGTTTCTATAGAAAAACAATCTCTTTATGGATTAGAAAAATACCTGATGCTTTCAATCCCCCAAACAATTCCATACAGACTCTACAAAAAAACAAAATCCCCTCTGTGCTTAATGCCTCCTGCGCGTCCTGAGCATAAATTTGCCCGGAATGACTGTAATGAATTCACGAGGCTTCTATGACCAACACTGCTTCAGCAGGAGAGTGGGGAAAGGAGAGGAAAAGACCCAAACCACAGCAGAGTTCAGTGCAGGGCTGCACAAAAAAAAAAACAAAACCAAAAAAAAACCCCCAAAATAAAAACTAGTCACACCTCTGTCATGGTATGAAGGGAGTTTCTTCCCCCTGACTCCCCCCAAGTCACGTAGGTGGCACGTGACAGCGGGCACAGATGGCACGCCGTGGCACGCTGAGAGTGTGCCAGCTGTCTGGCGTCGGGACACAGGTGCTGAGGCTCGCCCTCGCTGGAAGCCAGACCTCCAGGAGTCTGCCTCCAAGAAAAGAAAAGAAAAAAAAAGAAAAAAAAAGGGGAAGAAAAGAAAAGAAAAAAAAGAAAAGAAAAGGGGCATCGTCTGCGTTTCCTATTCTTGGGTTTGAGATCAAACAACGTGCATGCGTAGAATAAAGGATTGCAGGGGAAAAGTATCTCCTAAAGGCTATTCTGCACCATGCTTGGGGCTGATTCACTCAAACATCAGAATTGCATTGCTCTATACAGACAACATATGATTACAGACATTGCTATGCACACGTGATTCAGCCACAGGACAATTTGAGAATAAGGCCCCAGTTATTCAGACCCTCATTGTAAATCTGAATATCTAATACATCTCACAGGGCACAGCGACTGACCACGCATACCCCTTATGAGAGTGAAATACAGAAATAGGCAAGGGAAAATCCAAGATCCATCACCGCTTTGAGTTAGCGTCATCTCAATTGTACGGTGATTTTAAAGTTATTGATGTTTATTTTCAAATCCATACCTCTGTAGATTGGAGGTAAGTCACTGCGGGGTGTATATATCAGGTGAGTGACAGGAACGATGACATCAATAACCAGCTACCGCCGGTGATGTAATGCCAGTATCACAGTTTCCCATTTTCTTTCGGCACGAGGAAGCACTATCGACAGCTCTTCTCAAACGCCGCGCTGCGAGAGATGTCAAACAGGCTCATTGATTAGTAATAGAGAGTTATGGAAAAGCCCTTACGCCGTCCATCAGCGGTCTCTATTAGTAGCCCAGCCCTTGGCTTTTGGACAGCGTGAGAATCCACCGGCTCTGCAGGAATAAGGAAAACAGGAGCGGAGAGCAGCCGCCAGCTGGGAGCCGGGGACAGGCACCGCGCCCCAGCCCACGGCACACACAGGGTGATTTAGGGCTCTGGCTGCTCGGCTCTGCCAAATGGAAAGAGCAGGGGTCAGGGAAGGCACACGAGAGGAAAAAAAAAGGTCTGGCAGAGTGGCAATTTTACAGCAAATTGTCATCAAAGAGGAGCAGCCACAAAGAAAGGGGGAACATGAGAAAGGTGATGCGGATAAAGTGGCTCGATTCTTCTTCCCCCTCCCATAAATAGCTGGGTGTCAGCTGAGCTGCAAGGATGCTCTGCGCTTTCACTGGGGCTACCAGGCTTTGCTTGGCTTCCCTGGAAGTTCTGCCTTTCAATTGCAAATCAGTGCTTGCTCCTTTTTTTTTTGTTTGTTTTCTGACTTCCATCCTTAACATTACTTTCTCATGCAAACATGTAGCTTTTAAAAGAACAAAATACCCAAAGATATAGGAGGGGGCACTAAGGGTATCACAGCAAGACCATATATTCAGTGGCTTTTAATTTCTCAGACAGTTGATTTGTTCCAGGCTGTTTACCTGCTCAGGGCTGAGTAGGTGTATGCAGATATAGATATATTTAACAATTCTGGCAAGCTCAAGAACTAGGCTAAGAAAAAACAGAAGCTGTGAAATGTTAAAGAAAATGTGTCACTCTGCTCTCTCTCTCAGCAAATCTCGTTTCACCTGAATGAGAAACCTGAATGGTGCAGGGGCAAGGGAGGGCTGGTTCGTTCCTCTCTGGTCCCCACAAGACTGAACAAGATGGGACACCACCACCATCTGGGACTGGAGCTCTACATCAAAAAGCCACCAATGCAAAGGAATTTACTGAGTATTTTTTGAGATTACTCTTTTTTGCGGGGGGGTGGGAGGATGAGTAGTGAGCCCTCATTTCACAGAACCTGAGAAGGATGAAGGTCCTAAAGCCTCCTTGCTTTGTGCCACCCAGCCACAACTGTGTTCATACCCAGAAAAAGCAGGAGCAGGTCCCCAGCTCACGGCGTTGCTGAGGCAGAAGCGGGAGCGCAGCCCGAGATACCAAAACACCCTCTGATCAAGTGTTTGGTGTAGTCTCTCTTGGCTGCTCGATGCAATACCTCCTTTGTTTGTTCCTAGCAGAGCTATTTATATCGCACACTGAACTGAAAGGCAAGCTTCCAAAGGTTTGCATTTTAGGGTTAGTTTGGGCAAGTACCCAAACCTCTGGATGCTAAACTCTCCAAACCACCGGGGTTTGCAGAATTAGGCTAGAAATCACACACAAATGGGCTTTCTCCAAAATCATTTTTGCACTCCATTTGTAACTGAACCACTCTCTTGACATGTTTTTCTATTTTCCTATCAAGATCTAACCAGGATATGAAAGCACTGAATACCAAGCAAGAAAAAAAAATAATAATGTAAGTAAAGGCTGCCTAACTTGATTGGAAATACAGTGCAAGAAATGACATTCCCTCACACTGCGGTGGAGGGAATCCGTCCTTCACTCGGGATTACAGTGCTGGATCTGGTGGCAAGGTATCAAAAATAGATTTAATTTTAATTAAAAAGATTATAGAAGTATTAATAGAGGGAGCACATCCTCCTGGAAATAAGAGAAAGGGGAGCCAAGCCAAAGGAAATGTCAAGGACATTTTGTTCTGGGGGCTTCTGTGCTCTGCAGGCCCAGAGGTGGCTCTGAGGTCCCCATGGACCAAGTACGTCCTGCCCCTAAGGGGGAGGACTTGGCCAGGATGCCAGCGAGGCCCGAGCTCACATTTCCAGCTTATTTTTGGGCCTGGAGACCTGAGGCTCCACTTGGACCAATCCATCTTCATAGATGGAGCAGGGAGAGTGATTTTGCCAGCAGGGACCAGGTCCTCCAACGCTCAACTGCACAGCGCTGTTGAATTCGGTGCCATGGGCCACCTGTGCCAAGTGACCACCAAGCCAACTTGCTCGTCACAGGCTAGCAGCCCAGCTCTGCAGCAGGCACGTTCCCAGACGCTCTGGCTTGTGTTTTTTAGCCAACAATCCGATGAAGACAACACAGCTCTGGGTTCCTGACCACCCAGAGACCTTGCAGGAACCCCCAGCCTGGAGCTGCAGGGCAGGGGAATCCTGCCTGCTGGGTACATCCCGAGAGAGGCAGCCCATTCAAGGTGTGTTTTGAATATTTTTACTTTCTATACAGAAAGGTTTGGGATGGTGGCAGTATTTAGGAGGTAGGTTTGGGGCAAAAGAGGCATATTCTATCATTCTGAACGCCTGCGTAGTTGTTCAAGACATAAATAAGGCAAGCTGCTTTCTTCACAGCAAAAATCCTTAAAAAAATATTTGAGGTTAAAATACTATTCAAGCTCTGTAAATCTGAAATGTCTGTCATTTTGAAAAACACACCACCTACAAACTACATTCCGAAGGTAAAGGTAATTTAAAAAATAATAACTTTTAATTAGTAAAACATTCCTGAAAACTATTATGACTTTTGCTCCCACTGTTTTTCAAATTGGGATATTCGTTGAAACAAACCCTTGCCTGGGAGCTGTTCCCTTTTTGAAAGAATCAGCGTTCTCCCTAAGCAGAGGTCACATTAGATATTTGTCAGTGGTTCCTTCTCCTGAAACACCATGAAGACCTACCGCCCAGAGACCTCAGACGCTGGTGTGTCTGCACATCCAGAGTTGTCCTTTCAGCCACCGATGTGCCCAGCAGGAATCCAGTTGTTGGTTTTCCCTCCCACCAGTGTCTTTCACGCTCGTGCTTCGTCCCACAAAACTCTCTCCTTCCTTGGCTGTTACAAAGACCGAGATGCAAGAATGATGAGTTGCAACTCCTAGACAAGACACAGATGTACACGTTAGGCCACCGCATCTGTCCTTCTTACTAAAGATGAAGCCCCAGTTTATATATTTAGCCTTGATTTAGTTAACATTTCAAGTGAAAGACAAAATGCCTCGTGTCTACTTGAATAATGGATGCAACTGAAGCAATATCCAGTAATACAGAATTATGTTACTTTTTAATCAAACTCTCTATTGCTTTCTTCTTTTAAATTACAGATGATCTGTGCTATCCCAATATGTCACTCAGAAATGCAGCAATCCTGCAAGAGCACGTATTTTTAAAAAAGCCCTGAGAAACATCCTGTAATATTCATGCAGTAATGCTGTGTCTTTTTAAAGTTTCACCGACTGTGTATTTTAAAGCTTTTTTTTTTTTTTTTTTTCCCAATGCCCTTGCTACCTAATTTGTAAAACAAATCCACAGTCCGGGACAAATCCAAAGGTGGACATATGTGTCCTTGTCTAGTTACTAATGTCCACCATTCCCCTGTATTACAGTGGTTTATCAGCTTGCTCCTTTAAAGAATTTGACAGGAGTTTTTTGCCTTTGGCAATCCAGTTGCAGTCTCATTCTACATCTGTTTTGATTGTCAACCTAATTCTGAGAGCAGTCAAAAACCTAGTCAGATCTCTCATGAATATCTTGGCAGGTTATGGCTTATTTAGGCTACGAGGAGCTCTCCTGGAACAGCATCCAAATATACTGCAGATTGACTCACCCAAATATAAATCCCTCGGTGTTTACAGCCCCTTCCTGCAAACAATTATTAAAATGCCTCCTTGAGCAACGGTGCAGAGAGCAGTCGGCCCGCGTGAAGTTCTACCTCTGGATGTCCCTGTCTTCCTGGTGTCCCATGGTCTCCTCCACACGTGGGCTGAGCTCTCCTCCAGCTGCATCGGCAGCAGCAAGGTGAAGCGCGGGAGCTCTTTGGGGAGGGGAGAGCAAATTAAAGCTCACTGCAGGAAAGTTGTGCCCCTGGCACTCTGCTCATGCAACAGCTGCAGCTACAACAACTATCATCTGACATTCTGACATATACGTTGAGCAAAGCAGCAAGCGAGCCAATGCCTACACAATATCGCGCAGGGCTCCCAGTCCCAGCCTTGAGCAAAACAGGTGTATGACATCCTGTTGCTAGTCTTCAGAGGTTATGGGCACGAGGAGAGACATCTGAGAGAGGAGCAGATGAAAATAACAAAGAAGGTTAAGGCTCGGGTTGACAAGCTCATTGATAATATTTTAGATGGAACAGACCTGCACGTTGACTACAAATTGCTCCTAATGTCTCCCGTAGACTGCGGGCCGCAGTCGAAGTGAAAATGGGCTCATTCATTACTTGAGGCGAGCAAATTTCTGCGAAAAGGAACCGCCGCGACCCAGAAGACTCCAGATGTCCTCCAGGGCCCAGGTTGCAAAGCTGTCCCGGTGCCAAAACGACGGCTCTCTGCTGAGCGGCCGCGGCCTTCGCGCTTAGATGTAAATAAACGGGAGCAATGAAACCCTTCCGTAAATATTTTTGAATTTGGTGGAAAATCCTGTTGCAGCATTTTGCTTTTTAATGTTCTGAGACTAATTGATTATCTAATAGGAGGCAAGGACATTGCCAGGAAAGACATTACTCTCGTGTTAGCATCCAGTACATGGCTCTTTGTGAAATTTAACCGGGAAAAAAAAAACTGTATTTCGAAGAAGAATTTTAAATCCAGTCTTCTACATTCTTACATGAGAGACATTATGGCCCAGAAACAGATCATGGGCTGCCATTCCTGGAAGTTCATTGCTTCAAGTCACATAGCTCCCTCGGCTAATCAGCCTTTACTAAGTTGCCGTATTTTGGGGAAAGAAAACACGTATTAAAGTGAGACTGTGTCTACATAAAAGATGCTCGGAAGAGCACTGTTGGATATTAAAGTTAGCATCTGCTATTGTCTGGTTAACAATTGGCAATTACCATTAGTTTCCACTGTGGCTGATGGAGTCACAGATGGCTGATTGAGTCAAGTAAGTGCACTTATTCCTATTGAGGGGTATGTGAGAGCAGGAAAATAGTTACACTAACATTATACACAATCCAGCCAAAAAGTCACGAGGCATCAATTTCAGCTTGTCTGGCCTGTTTGAGACCGGTGTATTTTAATCCCGAAAGATGCTGTAAAGAAGGGCTGTAAAAACTCAAAAACTAGGTATCAGACTGTGGTGAGGGGTTAATACAGTGAAAATCAATTTATGGTGACCTGCAGAGGTATCTCTATCATTACAGGTAAAGCTGCTGGGAAAAATTTGGATCGCTTCTTTTCCTTTTTAATAAAATTGGCTTGCTCTGTAATACATTAAAAACATTTCAGTAATCACAATCTATCATCTTTAGTGGAAAATCTTAGCCACTTGGTTTGCATGTCCTTAATTAGAGATTTAATAAGTAGACAACTGTTTAAACACAGCCGTTTTGCCCATTAATATCATGTACCTTGGTTTGATTTAACACCTATAACTACTAATATATTGTGCCATTCAGTAATGGGACTTTTATGTTTTTAATAATTCTGTGCTTTAGAGGTATTAAATTAAAACATGCCTATTGCATCTCCATGTCGGATTTCTGTATTTCTGAGACTTTGTACCCACTGTCCATCGGGTTGTACCTTTTCTGTTGACCTGATCAGTCGCCAATCGCTGTTGTCACAGCTCAAAGCAGGGGAGGACCAAGGCAGGGGCTCTGCTGTGGGTTGTCCTCCTTCCCCAGGGAGAGCATCCCTGCCTTGACCCACCCAGAACTGGTTCAACACCCTCCCAAGACCTAAAAACCCACGTTATTTAAAGATATCCAGTTCACAGCAATGCTAACAAGACCCAGGCACCTCTAACCACCTTGGCTTACCCTGGAATTTGGTATTTCCACACCAGGCAGCATCATCACTCTGCTTCACGTGAGAACTGAGCTTTGCCAACCTCCCCTGCAGCAATCCCAGTCCTTCATATTCTCCTCAGTTTTACATCCTGTGCTTGTCTGCCCTGGAATACCACCTGAGGATCACCATCCACCATCCCTTTCCTTGAGCTCGTGCGAGAGAAGGTCACCCAAGCTGGGACCAAGGGTGGAGAGCACAGAATAGTCAGAGTCCACCAACCAGCTCTTGACCATCTCATGGGGCTTTGGATCAGGCCCTGAGTAAAAAATCCCAAGATTGTTTTGGTCAAAAAAAATGTTCCTAGATTATTATTTTTTTCCAGACTTATTACGCCTTCAGAGACAGCGGGCACTACTGGCTGTGAAGATGTAGAGACCTGGAGATAAAAAACAAAATCGGTGAAACTCATTTGTCTCAATCTTAATTTCTGGCGTGCATTTTTAAAACACCTTTGCCAATCAGTTCCTAAAAGGCAGCATTATTATTTTCTGCAAAATGCCAGCCAGGGTGTGTTTAAAGGGTGGGAGGAGACAGAGATGAAGGGAGGACCAGGGTAAGGACACCAGCGCGTCCTGCCGATCGCAGGGGCTGGTGAGGAAAGAGCTTGGTGCTCTTGGGCTCACTCGCAGCACAAAAACTGCCCCAAATTTGGCAGAGAGCTCGGTGTGTGCTCACAGGGAGCGAGGGGGGAGCTCCACCAAGAGGGTTTCCTCGGCCGCCCGCACCCTGCCCTCCCTCGCCCCTTCCCACCCCACTCCATTCATTACACAAAAAAATAAAAAAGGGAAAAAAAAAAACCCCAAAACCTAAACTGCAGACTCTCTGTCGAGCTATCCCTCACATTTCTGAGGACTCCTGCCAAGCTAACCCACAGATGATTTTTCTTGGCATCTTTATTTTTCGATGATGTTTTTTCAACGCTTAGCATTAAGCTGAAATATTGTTTGCCAGGGATCACTGCCCATCAGGTGCTTTATTACAGATGAAATTAGATTTCTTTACAGTTGCGCTGGAAGAGGAGAGAGAGAGAGATAATGTGAATAGCTTTTTAAAACGGACAGTCATTTCAGCAAGGCAGGAAAAAACACCAGCACTCCCCCCCTCCCCAATCAAAACTGCTTCCCTCCTCCCTCCCAAATTTAAACTGGGTTTTAAATAAAAAAAATTAAACAAATAAATAAAAAATTTCAACTAAATGTATTTATAGTACTGGGAATATATTTTTTTCCAGCATGGATATTTTTATTCCTACAGATTTAAATATCGGTTTGCTCTTTTTCACTTCGAGGGCAATAGTCAAAATCCCACAACCCTCTGCAAGAGGATATTCCCGAGGAATGTCTTCCCCAAGGGGAGGCGGGGGGGGGCAGAAAACCAAAAAAAACCAGCCCCAAAGGTGAGTTTTGGAAGCATTTTGTGCCAGTAAGACAAAGCGTGTTGCTGCAGCGGCGCCCGGCGCTGGCAGCTTTCCACGCCGATGCGGCCCCGGTGCTCGGGGGCTGCTGCGCCGGCATCTTCTGCAAAGAGAAGGCACAATACAAAAAAATAAAATAAAAAAAATTAAAAAAAGCACCAATATTGGCTCCTACACAAAACATGTTAACTTTCGGAGATGACAGGCGGTTTCACAACAAGTGTACCTTTTAAGAAGGGGAGATTTATTTTCAAGGAAACTCGTTTTCCACGTTTCTCACGTCTGAAGTCAGTTTAAAAGGTTTTGGCGAGGTCTGGGGGGGTGCTTGGGGGAGGGTGGGACTTTTTTTTTCTTTTTCTTTTTTTTTCCTTTTTGGCCTCCGATCTACTAAAGAAGCCTGAATTTTGCACCTGCATAACGCTGCAGGGGGAGGCTGGATAAAGCTGTAAATTGTTTAACAGCCAATCTGGAGAAGGAGCAGCGCTCTCAAAAAATAAAAAAAATAAAAATACCAAACAAACAAAAAAACCAAAACAAAATAAAAAAAAAACTCAACATAATACCTCTGGAAGGCTGGAGGCAAGATTCATTTAAAGCAGTTTTCGCTGTCACGGATGTCACGGGTTTGAAGCTCGTCTTGTTTACCGGCTGAAGGTTTCACACTGTGTCAGAGCTCTGCCAGGATCCGGCATTAAAACGAGCAGTTAGTGGGAGTCAGCCATAAAGATGGCAGATCTGCGAGACTGGCAGAAGCCACGGCGAGCTCCCTGGTGCAGCTTTTAAGCACTTGGCACGCTGCTCGCTCAAACTGGAGAGGGGGCCGCGCGCATCATTTGGGCCTGAGTGCAATGCACTCGAAATAATTACTTTAATCAGCAAAAGTTAATTACTTTAAATCATAAATTAATGGCGGGAGCATTTGGCAGGGCCTGATGTGCGTGGCGAGGCTGTCAAGCAAAAATCACAGGTGAACCCGGCCACCCCCCCGGTCTGGGTATCAGGCGGATGGAAGGAAGGAGCTCACCTACTGTGCCCGCCGTTTCTGCTGCATTAAAAAAAAGAACCCCCTTTGTAAGAGGAGAACAGCCACCTTAAACTGTCACCTATAAAAAAGGGACCATAAACAAGCAGATTGCTGCTAAGCAGGTGCTGCCGGAGGAGCTGGCCCTTGATAATAATAAGATCTTAAAATGGCATCTGCCTTTATTTTATAGCACAATTGGAAAGATGGTTAAAAGTAATAAACCCAGCTGATATGTTTTATGAGTTGGTAGTTAGCGGTGTTTGCGGGGGATGAACGGAAGATTTTGGGGAGGTGGGGGGGGTGGGGGGGTGTTGCAGAAGATGGGGAGCTTAAAGGGGCTTAAAGGCATGTTAAGGCACAGGGGCTGGTGGCTGCGGAGGGATGCGCGGGTACCATCACAGATGCCATCCCCCTGCCCCTCGCTCTTTAGGTGGCCTCTCTGATCTCACCTGACAGGAGACCAACAAATTGTGATGGAAGAGCCTAGGAAAGCCAGGAAAAAAACCCCTTCATCACACAAGCTCGTCCTTCCCATCCCTTTGCCCAAAGGAAGAGCCCGCACTTGGCTTCCCTGTGCTTTACGTCACTGTTTAGGAAGACAATGTGCATTTTACTGGAGAGCATCTGGAGGGTTAACCCAAAACCAGGTTTCTAGTTCATAATGAACAACTTCTAAAAGTTGTGGGGGAAAGTGAAAAGATAGGGCAAAACTACATAACCATCACATCCAGCTTTGAGAATTAGCAGTGAACTAATTCCTGAAGTGCAAAGGAGAATATTTGCAGAATGGTGAAGTTGGTAAAAGTGACTTCAGATTTTAGGAAATTATTATAAGGTTAAATCACTGAAAAGAAATAGCATTCGGTTCCATTTGAGGCAAAGGGAGGATGTTTGGGGCTAAGGTCATGAACATATTCATGGCTAAGGCCATCCATATATTTAATATGCACATTAAATATTAATATATATACTAACATATACATCAAATTTAATTCATTCTCTAAATTAACTTTAATTACAGAATGAGATCTTTTCAAGGGAGAGAAAGAGACTTGGGTACCTCTGTCCTCTTAATTTTTTCAGGATGATCCAGCAATTCCAGGTTCACGATGTCAGCAGGTTAATCACATGTACTGAACCTCTCCCACAGTCTCCTTGCAGGTTCTCCTCACCATCTAAGACGACAACAAAGGTGAAAAAATGTCAGAGGCTGCATTCAATTCCATAAAGTATTCCTGCAAAAGACTACACTGTCATTTTACTTTTATTTTTCTACTTCTACCTAAGAAAACACTCCCATTATTATCTCCCTTTCAACGTCCCACAGCATAAAAAGCTGCCACAAAGGAAGAAGAGCTTTGCCGTGCATCACTCAGGTGTCCCCTACCTCTGCCACCTACTCTGTGAGGTCCAGGACCGCTCCTGATGAGCTTGGGTTAGGAGCAGAGCCCATGGGAGACTGCCCATGGTTCCATGGAGGTGTCCCATGAGGCTGTGGTGGGACCCGTGGTGTGGAGCAGCCACCTGAAGCCACACAGAAGTACTGCAGCCTCACCCTTCTTCATGCCGCTGGGTGGACTTCAGTGCATTTTAAAATCTTGAGGCTTTTTGACCTTTTCTTTGGCTGGCAGTGGCAGGTGACTCAATTTGTACAGGGCTGCTGTTCTACCTCGTTTTGATGACACTTAAC
The DNA here is from genome assembly GCF_001431845.1 of Calidris pugnax. Classification (NCBI taxonomy): domain Eukaryota; kingdom Metazoa; phylum Chordata; class Aves; order Charadriiformes; family Scolopacidae; genus Calidris; species Calidris pugnax. The sequence goes on along the minus strand of NW_015090865.1, from coordinate 5,820,777 downwards.
GATACAAAGATGCTGATATCCCAAAGCCTGCAACTGCTTTTTTTTCCCCCCAAAGAACACCCTACTTTTGCTCTACAGGCTTACGGTAATTTTGTTCCTCTCCAGTGCAGAAGAGGAACCGTCAGGAACTTCTGTTGCCAAGAGCTCTGTTGAAAACTGTCTTTTTAGGCTGCTCTGAGGTTTGCTCTGCAGCTCAATAATTCAAAAGTGTTCAAATGAGCTCTGCATTGACAGCATTATTGGTGCCCCTCCTAATCTTACAAAACACGCTAAACCATAGAGCAGTATTTTGATTAAATTCTTCAACTTTCCATGATCCTAGACACTGTTTTATGCATGACCTTGAATGCACATAACCAGAAATTTTCAATTCACAGAGACCTTCTCTTTGCAAAATATGGTAAGCGCATCAGGAGCGGGTGTCTAAGTAACAGCATCCAAAATTTAATCAAAGATTGCCTTGGACAACTGCAGAAAGTCAGACTCTCCCTCAGCGATATAACTTGCCAGACTACTCATTGCAGAGGTTGCCAGATAGGTGACTGAGTACAGAGGCTGAAATTACTTCCCTGGGCTTTCCTTTGTTCCACGGAGGTGCTAAAGTTTTCAATATCACTGTTTATTATAGATGGCCTTTTAATCCTCAGCAGCTCTGGCCAGCCATGGCGCCCAGGGTCGGGACCTCCACCAGTGACAGGGAGAAAACTTCCCCTTAATCTCCCCAAAAAGAGGATGCCAAAGATGCCCACATCCCCAGAGCAGAGGAAAAAACCCACACAGACGAGTGGGGCCAGGAAAGTAACGGGGAGCACAGCGTGGGGGTCTTCTCAGGAAAGCTCCCCCAGCAAACACTGACCTTGAGGAGGCGGACTCCATGAGTAGGTCAGGCTCCTCAGCACGACTGGCAGCTTTCCTGTGTGAAAAATGAAAGTTAACTCATTTAACCAAATCCTGGTAACTCACAGCAAGCTGCTTAACCATCACTGATGGGGTTCCTTGGATGCCACGCTGACCTCAGCTACACGGCTCCTCCCAGGAGAGCATCCCCGAGCTCCAGCCAGAGCCTCCCTGAAACCAGCTCAGTCAGTTTTTCCATCTCTGGGACAATATGGCCTCAAAACGCCAAGGGTAGTCTGGAAGGTGTTAGCAAATACATGGGAATTTGGAATTCTTTACGAGCTACCCAACACATAAAATCACTCATGCTCTGCGAGAAGCCAGTTTGCTCATCTGGCACACAAAAACTCCCGCAAGCCCCAGATCTAAATGTCATTTTGAACAATAAGCTACGATGCAACAAGTTTGGGTTGCATAGACCTTAAATATCTTTAAGATTGCCACCCGCTGGCCCCAGCTCTCTGCTCCACAGCCATTTTTCCAGGTGCTCTGGTTTATGGGAGCTGCCTGGGTTGGGGCAGAGCATGCAGGGCCACTAATGTAGGTGGCCACGTGGCTACCAAAGCACAGGACCACAGAGCAGCACAGAGCATCAGAGCATGCAAAAGTTTTCCATCAGTGGACAACACCAGGAGCAACAACATGGAGGGGATGGGATGGGGAGCACAAAACTGTGCTCTTTAGGTCTTCCCTGCACAGCTATTCAGGAAGCACAGGATGTTTTCATCTCGAAACCACCTCTAGATTAGTATTCTACCCTAAACAGGCACTGGAGCAACTTGATGCTAAGAAAGGATGGACTTAACAGAGCATTCATTTTTTTTTTAGTATTTTTTTTTTTCTCCTCAGCACCTAAGCTGTTTCAAATTAAAGAGAATCCGGCTTCAGGAGGCAGTGCTATTTTAATCATTCCAATGTGTCCAGTGCGGGAGATGAACTCAAAAGGTGAATATTAAAAGTAGTTGTGGAATTCAGTCATTTCACGAATGAACACATAATAGCCAAAGGCAAAACCGGAAGGCAACTTCACTTCCAATCAGTGTTTTCATTTTATTGAAACCAGATTGGAATTCCTGGAAAGAAGCCTACATATCACATCTTTAATACTAATTTTCATATACTCCAGTAAAACTGTCAGGGTGAATCAGTTGTTGAAGAAAGCTTCCTGTATAATTTACAGATGTACCTCCCTGTAGCCTGCGATTTCGTCCTGATTCAGAAACCTGGTTTTGATCACACTCGCAGCTTTCCTCTCACCTGTACAGGTTTTCCTTGGCTCTAATTTGATTATTAAAATTGGACGTTTTATGGGAAAGCTGGCGGTAAAAGTAAGCCAGCTGCTGTGTACTCAGCAAGGCTTTATGTGCTTATATACGTACTCACCTATACCCACCAGAGGAGAGGCATGCCTGGACGCAGATATCCTCCCACAAATTCATCCTGGGAGGATGAAACAACCCTCTGCCTCCACTCGGCGCAGACACCTCCATCCTCCAAAAAACATCAAAGAATCAACGAGCGGCCGAGGATTTCCAAACAGGGATAAATATAACCCTTGGATGGGGGCTGTAAGAGCCTTTTCTCCTAAGCCCTGAGATAAACCCAGCACGGTGTTTGTTTGAAGCGGGGGCCAGCGAGGCTGCGTGGCCGCTCGCCACCGCCACCGCCCCCAAAACCGCTCGGTTTCGCACTGATAGCTGCTCTTTTTGTTTCCCCCTGCGAGCTGCCAAGGCCGCCTGCCAAATCCCTTCCCTGCAAGCCCACCAAAGAAAGAAGGGCGAGCTCTCCCATGAGACACCCCCCCTCCAATGTCTCAGCCCCCCCCCGGGCGCTGCCGTAGGGAAACACAACGTTATTCCCGCTCTCCGGAAGGAGGGATGGGGGTGGCAACGGGATGCCTTGGGGAGGGGGTCACTTTATGGGGTTATTGTAGCCCTACGTCCCCACCGCTTGGCTTTGGGTACTGTCAGCACTTCCATTAAAGCTCCATTAGGCTGGGGTTTAGAACTCATCTGTACAAATTTGCTCAGGCTGCAGGAACTTGGCAAACAAGGAGTGCATTGTGGGTTGTTGGGTGTTTTTTTCATTCCTCCCAACTCCCCCCCCCCCCCCCTTTTTTGAAAAGGCATCCCCTCCCAAACCCCCAGGAGCTCCAGGACCTGCACCCCCAGCCCCAATTCGGAACTCTCTTTTTTTCTTTCCCCCCCCCCCCCCCCCCCCCAGTTGTTAAAAAAAACATGGTTTGGCTTCTTTTTAAGCATCTTTTGACACATGTATAAAATGTTTATTAGTTTTAGACATTTCTGGGCTTGTAAAACTCAAAATTATCTTCATTATAAAAAAATGAAATTTAAGGAAGCTGGAGGGCATCTCTGGAGACTTTGATTCAAATTCTGACGAGGCCACAAGTACACATAAGAGCTTACTTGTCTCAGATGAGTCTCCACGCGTGTGCTTCACAAAACCAGGGCTCTGTGTCGGCACCAGCCCTGGCAGGAGCTGGCAGAGGTGGTCCAAAGAGCCCGTTGGCAAAAGACCCTGTTGTCTCTCCCAAGTGTTTCAGCATCACAGCCTCCAGCCCAAGGTGGAAGAAAAATCTGTGCAGAACATTGAAATCCAGTATTAAATACCGTGTGCTGTCCTTTAACTACCTAATTGTGGGGGAGGGAGGAGAGAAAGTGCAAGGAAATAGCCGAGGAACTGGTGTTTAAACAGCCAAGTACCACAAGCAACGTGTTCCTTCAGCTGAAACCTCATTTTGGCTTTTTGGGGATGAGAAGATACTGCACTCTCACACTGTGAGTGGAGCATTAACGCCCTGGTTGGACCCGGCTCCCGGCACCTTAACGCAGCAGGATGCTCCTGTTTCTGCCTAAGCCTCCACAGCTGAATAGCCCTGCCCCAAAATAAGCCAGAATTTCACCAAGACTGCCCTTCCTTCTGCATCTGGAAGGTGGAGCAGGAGGGCACGCTACGTAGGTCCCCAAATGTCACGTTTAAGACAGCAGCAAAACCAGCAAGGCAACTTTCATGTGCAAAGCATAACACGCTGCAACACGCTTGTGCCACCTTCTCTTTGTGTTTTAAGTCCTGTCAGTACCATCTAGTTCATTGCACAATGTTTTAATTATTTTTTTCCCAGCTACAGGATGATTTTCTTCTTTTCAATTTTAAAGGGAAAAAAAAAAAACCAAAAAACTTCTTTAAAAATATATCGGTACAAGGCTGGGTGACAAAGTGGGTTAATGCACAAGCCTTTCACCTCCAGGGGCTGGGTTTCAAAGCCGGGCTGGGTGTCTGCTTGTCACATCACAGCCCCTGCTGCTCCCTGGCACCAACGTGCCTGCGAGCGGGCAGCCCGTGGCTGGGGTGAAATAACAGGGTATCGTGGGTCAGGACGGCAGCATAACATAAGAAACGAGGTTAGAAACTACAGAAACTCTCAACATCCAAATTAGATTCAGCCCTTTCTCTCTTTTCAGCAGATACGTACAGCAGAGTCTGTACGTTTGGAGTATATGGCAGGTGAGTAGGGGATTTGTTTGTTTGTTTGTTTGACACACTGAGCACAGCTGTGATTTTGCAAACAGGCACTGAGGTCTATTGATAAACAGCAAAGACCATAAACATACCCCTGGCCTCAAGGCCCTGCTTAAGGGCACACTTGAGCAAATCTGATACCATTTAAAAAAATCTGTAAACTTTTCATTGTTCACGTTACAAAATTAACTTTGCACTCCTTAGCACCAGACAAAACCTGACAGTTGGATTAACGGGTTGCATTTCATCTGGACAGAATAAAATAACTCAGACCTGCAGTAAACTCAAAAGCCGTATTTCCCACAGTGTTTCCACTAAGCAAGCCAGTAACAGTCCGGATCTTCATCTCTCCTTCCTCTTCTCTTATGAAAAACCCATCAAGACACGCATTTGGAAATACCAAACTTCTGGCAACGCGTTTCTAAGCTGGTCTCCTCTTTATTTGTCTCGGTGCCTCACATCTAAAGCCATTTAGAAGCATCATCTCAGCATGCAGAAAAGTAAAGTGATGCCTTTTAGGCTGGTGGGGACCAAAGTGGCACCTACAGCTGGAGATGTGGGGTGCTGTGTAAGAAACTCACCGAGCCCCACGGGTGCGTGGCTGCCTCCGTGCTCTCCAAGCCAACAACAACAATATTCTGCATTTCTTTCTGGGGCTCTTCCCAACAGTACATGATAGATGTCTCCCAGTAGGTATCCAGCACTCCCTGTGGAGCAGAAAAAAGGGAAGATATTGTTTATTCCTGTTGTGGCAGAGGAAAGCCAAGAATTTTTAAGCATCCCCAGACTATTATCATGGCTCTCTCTCATTGCCTGCCTGCGCCTTCTCCCAAACCCAGCCTTCCAGATGCACTGGGGTACAGATCCCATTGATCCTGAGGGATTGCTTCCGCTGGAGTCTTCCATGTGCTGCTGTAAGGTTACTCCTTAGAAAGTCCAACCCAAAACCTAATTTGCCTACTCATACTTTTAATTAAAACATCCTCATCTCTAGCCTACATCAACCACACACAGCCTCCTTCTGCATTATTGTCACCCCTCTGAGCTGCTTTCCTCAGGCTGATGGGTCCTGGAATGAGGGGGGATTTGGCATTTCTATCACCACTTTTTCCCGTGTTTCAGCAACATCAACTTTGTCATATTTACATTGCAAAAAAGAAGATTTTTATCTCTATATAAAATCTACACAAAGTGATAAGAAACTTTTTGATACATATGATGGTGAATGATCAGTGACCAGCCCATGATCCCCTGGGGAAGGCAGGGACATCCCCAGTAACAGCCCGAGGGCATTCGGTGCTGCACAGCCCTAAACACCTTCTGCAGTGGCTCCTCCATGCTGAGAGGGTAAAGGAAGAAAGCAAGAATACTTCTGTTTAATGATACAGAAAATATAAAAAACCACAGATGTACCAGAAGTTTAGCACAAGTCTCTAACCCACAGCAATCACAAGAGTGTTTCTTGCAGCAGTTTTGTTTCACCAAATCACAAAAATATCTCCAGTACCTGAGGGTGGCGGCAAAGTCCCCAGCAGAGTCTCAGACCTATTAGTCTGTTTGTTTTTTCCAGGCATCTTCTATTTGGCATTCCCTTTAAATCTGTCCTGGGGACATTCCTATGAACTTTCTCAGATTTATGAACCCGGAAATAAGATGATCTACATGAGGTGAAGACCTGAGTTATTGCCACAGAGGTGACAAACTCCATGCACAGTTAGTTCAACCGTCCCCACAGCTTATACCAATCTGGCAAAGGGAAACAACTGCAGAGAAGGACAAGAATAGAGAAAAAAAAAACCACACAAAATGAGGCATGATGACAGATTCCCTCTGCTGGGAGTGACCATGAAACCCAAACTTGAAGCACACTGAGAAGCACCTTAAGGAACAAGAGTCCAAGATTTCATTTAAGCATCAAAGTTCGTAATGGCTAAAAGGGTAGATCCCAGAAGTCATTTTTTTGGTAGTGCCTGATCATAAAGTAGAGAGAAGCCTTTGGGTCCCAAGGTACAAACCCTAAATGTTTACTGATCAAACTGAGGACACCGCTTTCCTGGCAGAGAAGCAGAGCAACTGATCTATAACCTCCAGCATAATTTTCTCACTGTGGAAACTTATATTCCACCAGACAGAGCTTCCTGTTGAGATACAGGAGCTGTCATTTTCTTGGAGGCTCCGAAAGTAGAACCAGGAGGCTCTTCAGTGTGGAAAGGAGGACTGGGGAGGGGGGACAGGAACCACTTTTTTGAAAAAAAGCAACACAAGAGAAGCAAACAGGAATTTCTTAGTTAACTCCTTAGTCCAAGTCCAGAGTCAAGTCCACTCACCTGCATTTTGGGAAGGGAGAAGCAGACAACTCTCATTCCTTCTTCTTTCTTGGGGGACAAAGATGACACTGGCCAAAAAGCACACACCGATGTCACACCGTTGCCACTGGCACGTGATACAGCAGTGACTGTCCTTCTGCTCCAGTTCAGCCCAAGCCTTGTTTCAAGAAGAGGATGCTTCATCCATCAGGGAAACGGTGCTGGAGGAAATGAGGCACCATCCACAGGGAGTCATCTGGAGGGCTCTTCCCAGGAGGGAGACATCCTGAAGGATGGAGCGACATCCATGAGCCCAACAGCATGTGCCCACCAGCTGGTCCCTCTTGTGGAAGGGGTGACAGGGCTGCCTGGGGTGCCATGCTCTGCCCCTAGTCCATGGCTTTGGGGACTGAGAAGCTTTGGCCACCAGCAGTGCCCATAAGATCCATGTTACACAGGACACGGAGACCAGACGGACAGGCTGCAACACCTTCACTGTGTCCTTCACTGTCATTTGCAAACCCCAGGAGCTACTTCAAATTGTAACTATTCTTCCTCCCTTAATTTTGGTTTCCTAAACCAAGCTGGCCTGGGGCTGGAGGCAAGTGTGGAGCCTCTTGGAGTGGGATGAGGAAAGCCTTTGTCCGGGCGCTGGAGGACAGCCAGAGCAGAGGCTTCTGGATGGAAAGACACGTGTCTTGAGAAGGCAACACTTTGTTGTATTTTCCCCCTTTTGGTTAGTGTCTAATCTCACATCTCGGGTCACCCAATACAGACAATTAAAATGAAAACCCCACAAACACCATGAATAGTCATAGAAGGCTGGGAGAATAAAAAAAAAAGAAACGAAAAAAATACATAAAATCACAAGGCTTATTTTCCAAAAATAAAAACTCGCTCATAAAACATATCAAAACAGCCAGCACTCAGCACTGTGAATAAAATTATCGGACTCAATAAATATTTTATGCTCCCATTCTAATTGCCAAAAAAAAAAAAGTTAATTTCTGAAGCAAAGTTTTTTTTTCATCTTTATTTTTAAACCCTTAACATAATGACTGAATGCCTAATACGAAATTGATAAATTTTTAAAAGGTTTCTTTGAAAAAAAAAAAAAATAAAAATTCAAAGCTGAACTTCAGCAGAAGACCACAGGGAAAGTCTATAATCTTTAGTCGGACGGCTGGCACACCACCGCTCCGGCCGGTGCCAGCACTGCATTCTGACAGAACAAGTGTTGCATGAGATGTGAAGGATGACTCCGGTCTGCCGAAAAAACCCTGGAGCAGGTGTTCCTCATCCTCATTTGCAATGGAGCATGGCCCCTGGCTCAGTGAGCTGGAGCAAATGCGCTGGCAGGACCCATCATGTACCTGCGTGCTGAGATGCACTAATGATAATGGATGCGGGCCTATTAACCACCCCATTTGTAATGGCACACGAGGCTGATTGCTCGGGGAGTGAGTCAGCGCCTTTCCAAGAGGGAGCAGGGAATGCTGGGAACCCGTGATCCTTTGTGCATCCCTTCTGCTCTGCCGGGTGGGCGACTCCGTTAGTCTTTATTTAATAATACAAATGAATACATGATTTGCTACATGATTGTACATGAAGATAAGGCGCTTTGGGCAGCGCGGCATCAGCCTTGTTGTCTTGGGCTTCTGGATTACTTGTTTCTACTGCGGTGGGAGGAGGTCCCCAGCGGGGGCTTGGGCTGAGAACCACCAACCCCAGGGCAGAAGTCAAGGGCCCCACAAGCACGTATAAGCTTCGGGGGTTTACAGAAATCTGCTTATCTTTGAGCGAATTTTTCAGGGTGGCTGGGGAAAAATGAGCTACTCGGCTTCTACCCTTCATTGCCTCACTTTCCTTGGGAAAGAAAAGCATAGAATCACACAATGGTTGGGGTTGGAGGGGACCTTAAATCCCATCCAGTGCCACCCCCTGCCCTGGGCAGGGACACCTCCCACCAGCCCAGGTTGCTCCAAGCCCCCTCCAACCTGGCCTTGAACCCCTCCAGGGATGGGGCAGCCACAGCTTCTCTGGGCAATCTGGGCCAGGCTCTCACCACCCTCACACCAAACAAGTTCTTCCCCAGATCTCATCTCAATCTCCCCTCATTCAGTTTAAATCCTGCAAGAATAACCTTTTAAAACACACGCTCAGGCTGCGTCACTGTTTGTGTTGTTCTTAAATAACTCCTTGCTGCTCCCTTTCGTATAAACACCCCTTGCTGAAAAGCTGTTCCCTCAGTTTGTGGAACAAAACAGAATCTTCATGGTGGGAAGGGACCTTTGAGATCATTAAGTCCAACCACAAACAAACAAAAAACCCCAACAAACGAAACAACAACAACAACAAACCAACACACAAACACACCCAGAAATAGACACAAACCAACAGGCACTAGAGCACATGCTCTAACAAGGCAATTCAGAAAGGAAGCACTCGTTAATAAATAGATCACATTACTTGATGCCGTGACCAACTTAGTTAAATAGTCACTTTTGGGCCAGAATGTTGCAATCAGCAAAATACACTGTAATTATTATCATAAACTTAACTACTGGATTTCCCAGGTTCTTGGCAAAACCAAACAAGCTGCTTGTGCCGTCTGCGTCGCAGCAGCTCTGTTTTCATTTCTTTGCAAAATGTGTTAGAGGGCTCTTTTGTTACATTTTGCAAAATAGGCAATTTGGTTGCCAATTTCGTCTAAGAGGCAAATGTCTCCAATTATTTTGCTTAATAAAGTGCTCCTTTTTGTGCACAACAAGCAATGCATGAAAATAAATAAGGAAGATCAGATATTACCTGAAGTTGTAATGACCAGTTTGCAGACAGGTACTTCCCATCGCAATGTTTCATACCTGAAGCTTTATAAGTAGGAAAAAAAAAAAGACAATTTGTGCACATAAATTCATAGGTAACTGCATCAAAATTGTCTGGCACATTCTGGGAGCTTTACACCACCCCAATAATGCAAACAACTGTAAATATGGCTTAAAAGTTGATTTAGTTAATTAGTTGAGCATCTTTGTGTCTAAAAGTACAAAGCAACTGAATCCCATCAGCCAGACTGGATCCAACATTTCTATTTTTTTCTGCTTTTCCCTTGGCAGTAGAAGTTTTGAGTTTGAACAACTGTTCAGAAAAAAAAAAAATACCCACCCCAACTAATATAAAAGTTGTATATACACATCACATGTCCACAGTCTTCCTGTGGTCAGGTAAAGGCCACAAATAAATCTCTGTACAGATATATGCAAGAGCAATTGTATTATGGGAAATCGTGTCTGCTGGTCCACGATATATTCTGTCCAGTTCACAAAATACGAACGCAAGAAGAATGAAGAACGGAGACTTGGCCATTAAACACAACCTGCCAATATTAGCAATTAACCATCTAATATTTTCCTGTTCTGATTTTACCCTTGCTCAACTCGTTGCTTTAAAGGCCAGACTTGGCAACCCAATCCCCCACCCCCATGTACACACAAACCACTTTGCTGGCAGTCACGCTGCAGCCATCAAAGGGGCTGGAATTTCTCTATATGTATTGTACAGTATATTTCAAAGGAATTTTTCTGCCATGCACAGTATATCAATACTCAATGTGGGAGTAATTTAACTTCTTAATTTATTGCAGCAGTAACAGCATTTTCAAACTGGTCATAAAATATTCTTGTACTCTTCTAATCTGGGTTTTCAATGTTCTATAATGGGAATTCTATGAATAATATTGGGAAGTGAGAGATATTTTATACGGTATCTCTAAGGGAACAGTGTTATTGCATAAAAGTTAGGTGACATGGGAGAGACTGATAGAGGTGGTGTTTAAAAAAAATTTACCCTTCAGGATTTGTCACATGAATAATAATGATTTAGTGACATTTTTCCTTCCTAAAAATCAAATCTACTGTAAGATAGGCTTACAAAAAGTATGTTCTAATTATGGATGGCTCCAGAACACATAGAGCACAACCAGCTAATATCAGTGATCTAATGGCCATTGCAAACTGTCCGACTACCCTCTCTTGTCCAGTTTTGAAAATATTCTTACTATTTTTTGTATCTTGCTATTATTAAGGCCCCAGTGAGATCAAGGCCCTGCTACAGGACATGCCTCAATACCACAAACCCGCTGGAAGGATTCACATTCATCACCCACCACCCAGATGGAGAAGGAAGGAGCAGCAGCGTCCTCCTCTCACAGGCAGGGCTGGGGATGGGTTTGCCCCAGACCCCAGAGAAGGGTCTGCAACATCCCAGACACCAAACCTGTCAGATCTCATCCCATGTTGCTTCTTAGCAAGGTATTTTCTAAGCATAGGAAGGAAAATTACCGGTGTCTTTCCACAGGAGGTCTGTATGGATGCTCGGAGGTCCTGGCACCACGGTACAGCAGCCAGTGCTGCAGCTCCCTCAGCAGTGCTTGGCTTCCCTGGAGATTATTTTTCAAATTTCCTTTCAAGGATATTTATCCTCTGATACTCCCTGGAGGTCAACAACAGCCTGCCTATCAGTTTTTTGATTGGCACCCAATTTTGCTTTGGCTGCAAAGAGAACCTCATCCTTCCTCTCAATCGATGCTCGGTCTTGAGCTGTCTCACTTTGCAGAAGCATCATGGGTGGTGGGTTTCTGGAGCAGTGTGGGACACCATCACCTCCTTGTCCCATCGGTACCCACTGCTGACAGCTCCAGCTTTGGGCTCCACCATCCTGCACACCCCAACCCCATTTTTTTCTACGAATGCTTCGTTTCCTTGCATTTTTTGGAGCAGCAGGTGTCATATTATTGTGCTTCCTGTTTTTTTAGCACTCCTGGTGAAATTTATTGTTGTAAAGCGCCCTGAGCACACTGGCAGGGAAAGACAATTACCCAGCATTTCCAGTCTTGGAAAAGTGTAATTGTGATATATATGTGCACTACCTTCCGACACAGTCTCACGACCTGACTCTCATCTTTCCAATTCGAGGCCGTCGCCTTGACGCGCTCTGTCCGGTGTGTCCTGCCCATGGGGGCTGCATCCGGGCTTCTGTCCTTGGAAATAACCTTACACATTGGGACACAAGTTAGGGACCTGGGGTTGAGGCACAACGTGCAATGGATTAACAATTTTCAACTCGTTACAGTATAATTCCGCTCATGTAATTTAAATAAGACTTTGCCCTGAACCTTGTCACTGGTGTACAATTAGAGGATGATGGGTGTTTTTTGATGAAATTATTTTCCAGGGAGAAAAAACCCCACTTATTGGACCTAAAGCATTTCACAGGGCACCAAAAGCTCAACACCACATCGAACCAATCCCTGCCCAGTTTCCTTGTGTTGTAGCTTTTGGATGGTCGCACAAAATGAGCTAAACCCAGCAAACTCAGGCTGCCAGGGCAGAGCCACCATCCCAGGGCTGAGATGTAGTTTGGGTACAACACTCTCAGAGCAAAACAAGGTGACTACACACTTGGGTCTGGCCAGTAGAAGCAGATTTTCCTGGTCAGCTCCTCAGCAGCTTTTCTGGTATCTTCTACAAGCTCCAAAATCAGGGATGAAACAGCAGTTTCAGCCCAGCTTTCCCCGAAGGTGAAGGAAGCAACACAAGGATCTTACTGGGGCACCAAGCCCAGGGGATGGGCATTTCCAGGACACACCATCACCCCGTGCGCATTTCTGAGGTCTAAACAGATCAATACTTGAAATACTGTCCCAATATACACCCTTATTCCCTCTTCATTTTAATTTACTACCGTTCAGTCATTCATTTGGAAATAAAGCACAGAGAATTAAACATGATTGCACAAGGGGTGGGGTGGGAGCAGCCATCCTGGACCAGATTAAAGGTCCATCCAATCCTGGCACCTGTCCCTGCCCCACACCAAGGAGGGCTGCAAGAGCCAGAGCAGGGAGCAACGTTTCCTATGGCTGCACTCTCAGTTCCCACAGATTTGAGCAACCAACAGTCCTGCCCTGTTAACTTTTCACTTACTCTCCCAGTTTTTTGTCCCCACGTTGCCCCATGCCCCTGTCCCCCACATACAACCTTGACCATCCTTTCCGCCTCTTTCTGCACCCAGATAGAAGGACTGCAGGTGTATACATTCTACATACTCTATATATGAAAGTACATTATAGGTTTATATACTGGAATAGCAGTGCTTTTTTCACCTTTCCTGATATTTTTTCATATCACTTGCCTTTTTTCCCTTTTGACACTGCTACTGAGCACTGAACATACGCCAGTGCATGTACACAAACGCCCAAGACCAGGCAGGACCATCCCTAAGCTGATATCTCCATTCCCTATAAACATTAATTATTTTACACAAGAAATGCCAAGCAGCTGGAAGCCTGGGAAGAATTGGTGATGAGCTGACTTGAGAAGGGTACAAGATGGATGCGAAGGACAGGTGGCAGAAATTCCCCATATTTTCACCATCACAGAGTTTCACATCAATTCAGTATTTTTTTTCTGAGACCTAAAGCACGCCTGCTGCTTGGTCTGAGACATGAAGGATCTCGTGTCTGCTTTTATGTGTGTTAGCCCTGCTGTAGTCTCCCGACTGCGCAGCACAGCTGGGCTTTAGTTACCTCCACAGCTGACCGAAGGCAGCAGGATTTCCAGCTTCATATACATGTCTTTTCTCAGGTGCACCCACAGATACGTACACACATTTATGGAAATTTTTCCCCAAAAAAGTTTCCAGGAAAAAAAAAACAGAAGCCTCTGAGGTTACAAATAGCTCAGGTTAATTGACATTTTTTCAGTGTCACTGCCTATGCCTTCTGGTATAGATAAGGTTGAGAGGAATAATAATTTCCCTGCCTGGTTACCCATTTCCAGAGCTGATGGTCAATGGCAAAACATCTGGAGCTCAGTGAGAGCTCCCTTCAAAAATTAGGAAAACTCTGGATATCTAAGAGCTTCTTCAAGCCTGAGATGTTTCAAACAGCATTTCGAGTTCAAATAAATTACTCTTTGGACAAAAAAAAAAAAAAAAAAAAAAAACCATTTTTTCAAGACAAAAAAAAAAAGGCTTTTCAATTAAAAAAAAATATAATTTGGAAAAAAAAAAAAAAAAAAAAAAGAAACACCACTTTTTCAAGACAAAAACATTTTCCTGGAAAATGTCCAAGCATTTCATTTGCCAAATTTGAAGTTATGCTCAAGGGAGATCAGAGTACCTTTGGCACATCTGCTGAAACTAGAGGAACTGTGTCTCTGGCTATGGTGAAGGAGGAGGAATGTAGCGACTTAAGCCTGCTTTCTGGGGTCAGGAAGCACACAGAAAAAGTGATGAAAAACAGCCCAAAGCAAGAGGAGAGCGATTTAGTTTCTCTTCCATGAGGCCATTTCAGCAGCTCGAGGGAGCAGGGGGGAAGGAAAAAAGGGAAAAGCTAGAAAAAAAAAATGAATGAATTAAAACTAAGAGTGGCTTGGTTGGGTTTTTGTGAGTTTGTTGTTTTTTTTCCTTTCCATCTGCAATGGCTTTTGTAGAGATATCAAAATCAAGAAGAGAGAAATCGGATCAAAAAGACTGCACAGATTCGCTTGTAGCAGAAAATAGAAAATACTGTTGGCACCTCTCCTTAGGTAGACCGAGAACCACACAATTCCTTGCTATTGTTAAAGGAGGATTTTCCTTGAAGTCCGGCTAATCCATTAAGGGAGCAAGCTAGCGGGGGCGATGGGCCAAGAGAAGCTCTGAAAAAGAAACTCAGGAAAACGCTGTGGTGCTGCTGTAAGGGCTGGTGTCTTATCCCACCACACAAGACAAAGGATTAACGAGCTTATCTGGGAGCAGCAAGTGAGCCCCAGCAACGGCGCCGCGGCACCAGCACTTATAGGCATCGGTTAGTGGGCAGCAAGGAGGGGGAAAGGGAAATATAAAAAAAAGAAAAAAAAAAGAAAATCAATCAGCAGAAGCCCTTGGGAGAGGGATATTTTGAGGCTCTCCGGCTTCGGGAGCGGTGTTGAGGGCTGGGGCACAGGGAGGCTGGTGAGGAGAGCAGGGAAGGGGAGCACACGCGCCAGCGGGGCCCGTGGTTCATGAACCTGTCAGTCTAAAAGCCTGTTTATGCTCAGCCAGTCTGCTGGAAGCACATCTGCTAATATCCACTAAAGAGAAAAATGGTGTAGGGAATAGGTGGATGTCTTCTCTGCCTTGCTTGGGAAGCCAAGTACCAAGGACACAACATTCTGCTTGGGGAAGAAAACAAGGTGAACGAGTCCTGAAAGTGCTGCCAGAAGCTGCCAAGGAAACATGAGTGTTTTCTGTTCTCAGCAGGGGTAAAGAGAAGGGGAAAAATATACTCCAGATCATGCTTGGTATTTGTATTTGTGCCCTTTCAAGCCTTCCAAGACATACCTGGGTCCCCGTGGCAGGGCGAGCAACACCCGGGCTCTTTCATCCCCACTCGGTAGCCTGGTGGCCCCAACACCAGCATCTGGCACCTGACAAGATGTATTTTGACAGCTCGACAAAAGCCCTTGTCAGGGAGGGTGGGATGGCAAACGCATGGAGGGGCAAGGGCTTGCACCCATTTACCAGATGCTCCCAGCCGACGGTTAAAGGCGAGCGCGAGCAGCTCCTGCAGTCGCCCAGGAGGAGCTGCAAGAAGCCCCAGCGAGGACAAAACACGAGGACAAAACATGTACTTCCCTGCTCCAGAAACACCCAGGGCAGCTGCTCCCGCCGCTGCTGAACAAAGGGCTTGTGACAAGGAAGTCATTTCATATGTTACGTCAACCCCAGCACAAAAATGATGACCAAAAAAAAAAAAAACCACCACCCTAAAAGGCTACAATTCATAGCAAGAAGCTTGAAATCACTAAGAGAAAATTATAGAGAAAATACAGAGCATCTGCGGTTGGGAATCGCAAAGTTTGGTTATTATTGAGGGTAGTTTTAAAGAAACTTACTGACAAGCATTTGGGATAGTCAGCTGCCGTGACCAGAGGGCAAGGGAGCAAGCAACGCTCACCTTCTTTCTCTGCCTGTCTTCGTAAATTCCGTTAGGAAAGGGAGAATTGTCAGGAGCTGAAGGAGGATGCCCCGAC
>NW_015090865.1:5739981-5799981 GCF_001431845.1 Calidris pugnax | reverse complement strand
CTTCCTCCCCAGAAAGATGCCTTTTTCAACTAATCATTTTTTTTACACATGCTCCCTGGACAATCCCAGGTTAATTAATATAAAAATATGTTCTTGAGGGGAAAAAAAAAAAAAGAAGAAAACAAACCACACAAAAGTTTGGCTGAAGCCAACAGAGGACCAGCAGTCTCTACAAATTATCCAAGTAAATTAGAAAGTATTCCATTATTCTTCCATATCTCCCCATTGGTGCAGTTCCTGTCAAATTACATATGGCTGGAAACATACCTATCTAGTTACCATAGCCAAGAGTGCTCTACTGAAACCAGTAGGTGCCAAACTCAAAGAAAAAATAAGAAGTTCTTTAAGAGATTTACCCAAGAGCTATGAGTGCTCCAAACCAGAAACTAGTTGTGTTGGAACATCACCCAAGTAAAGAAAAAGAGAAAAAGGGCAAGAAAAGTAGTGGCATACCATGAGACTGGAGAGAAGGCAGAGCTACTGGTGTCTTCAGGAGAGGATGGTCAAACTTTGGGGTCCCCAGGTACTCACAAATAATAAAATATAATCATTAATTAAAATATAATAATAAAATAAATAATAAAATAATGACACCTGCAAATAATAAATAAATAAAATAAAACACTCCAACTGTCACAATGGTGAAAAAAACCTTGAAAAAGTGGCCCGAATGTAACCAATGCAGTGACGCTTGCTCGTGTTTGCCATCAAAAGCACCAATGTTGAAAAAATAAACGTGAGATGAAGAAATGCACTCACCACACTCACCAAACTTATTTTCAAGAAGCATTTGAGCAGAGAAAACATGCTTATTTGATGAGTCTTTCTGAAGGAGGCAGCTGGGCAGCCTGGAGAGCAGGGATTTGTCCCAGTCAAGCTGGGTCTCCACAGTTGAGCCTCTGCCCATCACATCTCGGGAGCAGAGCGGTGTCCCCGGGATGGATGTGTGCCTGGGGAAGAGAAGAGACTGCACCAGGATGAAAATTTGGCTGCAGCTTCAATCGTATTGCTGAGGATAGTAACACCCTGGGTGGACATTAACCAGAAAGAGCTCCTGCTGCAGATATGGCACCCAAAACCTTGACTTGTCACCAGTGTTGAACTCTAGGTACCTGCTCAGTGCTCTGGCTCCTGATAATACACCTGACCCAGATGATGGTAGCAGTTGTGCCATAACTGGTCAACCCTGAAGCCATCAGGCAGTTGGACTAGATGATGGTTGTAGGTCCTTCCCAATGGAAACAGTCTATTTTAATTCTATTTTATATTCTATTCTATTGTACTAAACTTTCTGGCCCTCACACCATGCAGGGTTGTGTTTGTCCCCAGTGAGGGGACAACCTGTTTCTCCTCAGTACCCTTCTTTGGGCAACACAGAATACTTTGGACTGGAAGGGACTTTTAAATTCCATCCAGTGCCACCCCCTGCCCTGGGCAGGGACACCTCCCACCAGACCAGGTTGCTCCAAGCCCCCTCCAACCTGGCCTTGAACCCCTCCAGGGATGGGGCAGCCACAGCTTCTCTGGGCAACCTGGGCCAGGCTCTCACCACCCTCACAGCAGAATCACAGAATAGTTTGGGTGGGAAAGGGCCTTTAAACATCACCTAGTCTGACCCCCCTGCACTGAACAGGGGGCTCCTCAGCCAGATCTGGTCACTCAGAGCCCCGTCCAACCTGACCTGGACCGTTTCCAGGGATGGGGCATCTCCCACCTCCCTGGGCAGGGTTTCTACAGCTTGGATGTTTTTGGCATAGCCCTCATGACATGTGAGACGCCCCAGAGGTGGCCACGGGAGACACGGGAGGTGGCCACGAGCTGCTGACAGCACGCTGTGAGGAGCAGCGCCGAGATGCAGCTGAGGATGGAGCCGTACCTGTGGTGGCAGGTAGCGGTACCCGCCGGCACCGCGTCGGAGAGTGCCAGGACTAATGACAAGCTGTTGTGAGGATGCTCCTGCAGCGGCGGGCAAAGATTAGGAGCCTGTCAGAAGGCATCACTGGTGGTTTGGGGAGCTCTTTCTGAAGTCGGTCTGAATTAATAAATAAAGACAAGCTTCCTCTTACAGCTCTTTTATGATGGGGATGGGTCTGCATGAAAATCAGCCAAAAAGGGAACAAGTTTGGATTATTAATGGTCACTATTGTTTAACAAATGTTTTTTGTATAACCACCTTGTGCATCCTGGGAAGGGAGGATGTTCAATTATTAAACTGAGCATTAAATTATTTCTTTCTTTCATTTGTTTTCCCAAACTAAACAGGTTGTAAGTGGAAACTCACCGTTCCTAGGGTTTTTATTTTGATTTTGTACTAACTGGTAGCATGCCCATGCTGTTTAAAATACTGCAACTGTCTGAGCTCTATCACCGTGGATTGTCCTTCTTCCTCCCCAGAAAGATGCCTTTTTCAACTAATCATTTTTTTTACACATGCTCCCTGGACAATCCCAGGTTAATTAATATAAAAATATGTTCTTGAGGGGAAAAAAAAAAAAAGAAGAAAACAAACCACACAAAAGTTTGGCTGAAGCCAACAGAGGACCAGCAGTCTCTACAAATTATCCAAGTAAATTAGAAAGTATTCCATTATTCTTCCATATCTCCCCATTGGTGCAGTTCCTGTCAAATTACATATGGCTGGAAACATACCTATCTAGTTACCATAGCCAAGAGTGCTCTACTGAAACCAGTAGGTGCCAAACTCAAAGAAAAAATAAGAAGTTCTTTAAGAGATTTACCCAAGAGCTATGAGTGCTCCAAACCAGAAACTAGTTGTGTTGGAACATCACCCAAGTAAAGAAAAAGAGAAAAAGGGCAAGAAAAGTAGTGGCATACCATGAGACTGGAGAGAAGGCAGAGCTACTGGTGTCTTCAGGAGAGGATGGTCAAACTTTGGGGTCCCCAGGTACTCACAAATAATAAAATATAATCATTAATTAAAATATAATAATAAAATAAATAATAAAATAATGACACCTGCAAATAATAAATAAATAAAATAAAACACTCCAACTGTCACAATGGTGAAAAAAACCTTGAAAAAGTGGCCCAAATGTAACCAATGCAGTGACACTTGCTCGTGTTTGCCGACAGCCCAAAATGATGCATGGTGACACTCGGGGATCATACTTTAAATGTCAGAGTTGGTACTTACTTTTCTGCTCATCGAAGCACGTAGCACCCATATTATGGAAACCTAAATTTCCCACAGCATAATCATTAATTAAAATATAATAATAAAATAAATAATAAAATAATGACACCTGCAAATAATAAATAAATAAAATAAAACACTCCAACTGTCACAATGGTGAAAAAAACCTTGAAAAAGTGGCCCGAATGTAACCAATGCAGTGACGCTTGCTCGTGTTTGCCGACAGCCCAAAATGATGCATGGTGACACTGAGGGATCATACTTTACATGTCAGAGTTGGTACCTACTTCTCTGCTCATCAAAGCATGTAGGAGAGGGAAGAACACCCATATTATAGAAACCTAAATTTCCCACAGTAGACGTATGGGGCAACTTACCCTGCAAAGGGGTAGAAGATGCAGCCTTGGGAGGTCAGGTCTTGTTTGCCCAGGATGCGTCTACAGTCACACAAGCTGAAATTAGAGATAAAATACCAGAAATTATTCTCAAATTTATGAATATATGAACACAGAATCATAGAATGGTCACATGCCGTTCTATGGGACCTTAAAGATCATCTTTAAGGGACCTTAAAAATCATCTGGTTCCAACTGTGAGGTGTTCATCTCCTGAGTGAGTCAACACTTCCATACAAGACTATGCTGAAAACTTCTGCCGTATATTTTTGGGGCCATCAAAGCAGAGGCCAGCTGCACACGCCAGGTTTACCTGCCACAGAAGTGCCTTTCCTTCGGCTGGAGCAGGGCCCTTGCTGTTTTGTGTGTCTCTTCAGCACAGCTGAGCACTCTTTCACTTAGATAATTAATTTGAAATTAAATATTAAATATTAATAAATATAGCTCAGGTAATAAATTGCATATACTAATTTAATTAAAAATAGATTATAGCATATTTTACAAATGGGACGTTTTTGTAAGGAAATATAATGGACTTGTTATGTTTCTGCTTTATCCTAAGAATGAGCAAGCTTCTTGTGCATTTAGTCCTTATTGTGTCTCATTAAATTTTTAAAAACAGCTATTTTAATTGTCAAGTATTTGACAGACTGCTAGAAAAACCTGACACTTAAGTTTCAATTTTACAAAATGCATTTTTAATGAAGACTTCTGCATCCTATTTTATTATCTATAATCATTTTGAAGAATAAGAAAGGGGAAAAAAAAAAAAAAGAGGAAAAAAAATACATCAAAATTTCCATACCTGGGCAAAGAATCTAGTCAAATTAAGTGGTTCATCCAAGATATCTCAGAGAGCATCTGGGCTTTGTTGTGCCAAGTGACACTTGGGCAGTCTGTTCAGCAAAACCACTAACTAGCACTCAGAGTTGTAAGACCTCGAGACCTTCCCACGATGGGGTTAGTGGCCACCAGTCCTGAAAAAGCTGGACTCAGGGAATAGCTTTAAACAAAAGAAGAGACCGTGTGATGTCATTTTACATTTACATTTACATCTACATCCTACATTTACAGTAGGATTGAGACTCACGGGGAACATGAACTGAAATGTTTTGTCCTTTCCAAGAGCTGTGTTTGGTACAAAATGGGTGCAAAAAGGATGATGTCTATGATGTGCCCATCCCAAAGAGCCCCGTGGCAGAGCAATCCTGCCTTTTCCCCTTCCTGCATCTTCTCCTCCCTGGAAGGCATAGGAACCACTAACTAGCACTCAGAGTTGTAAGACTTCGAGACCTTCCCACGTTGGGGTTAGTGACCACCGGTCCTGGAAAAGACTCAGGGAATAGCTTTAAACAAAAGAAGAGACCGTGTGATGTCATTTTACATTTACATTTACATCTACATCCTACATAACCACTAACTAGCACTCAGAGTTGTAAGACCTCGAGACCTTCCCACGATGGGGTTAGTGGCCACCAGTCCTGAAAAAGCTGGACTCAGGGAATAGCTTTAAACAAAAGAAGAGACCGTGTGATGTCATTTTACATTTACATTTACATCTACATCCTACATTTACAGTAGGATTGAGACTCACGGGGAACATGAACTGAAATGTTTTGTCCTTTCCAAGAGCTGTGTTTGGTACAAAATGGGTGCAAAAAGGATGATCTCAATGATGTGCCCATCCCAAAGAGCCCCGTGGCAGAGCAATCCTGCCCTCTCCTCTGCATCTTCTCCTCCCTGGAAAGGGACAGGGCATGAGGAAAAAAAAGCACAGGATCATGGAAAATGCTACAGAAACAGGTTTAATTCGAGAAGCCAATTTTCCAGAGAGGAATATTGGAGTTTTTCCCCTTGCAGCAGCTCTTCCCAGGCGCCTGGGAGCAGCACAAACCGTGCTGAGGAGGAGAGAGGGCGGCAAAGGGAACGTCAGAGAGTCGGGAAGAGCTGTAAGTGGGCAGAAGTGATAAAGCAAAGTAGCACAATGACTTTGACATCCGCGGCTGCACGAAACAAGCGTAATTTATACACCGAGGGGTGGAACTGGCCTTGTAACGGGAAAAGCAATTAGCAGAAGTATGCAGAGGGAGGCGGGGGCCCGCTTTATATTACAACCTTACTGTCACTCGCCTTCCTTGCTTATATACTGCTTCTGGCAAGGCTGCCCCGACGCAAAAGGGATGTGCTGACAGTGGCGGGTGAGCCGGGGTGCTTAAAGTTGAGGCATTGAGTTTTCTTTATTCATTTTCTTTTGCGTGGCTTCCTTTGCCATTAACTGTTTCAGGTTGGGACATCTCTGATCAGCGTCTTCTGAACTGTTAAAAGTGACCACAGACCAGTTAGCAGGGGGGGTTCCCCCTCAATACAAGAAAAATCTACTAAATTAGTTCTCTCTAGGAAACCTAGCCCCATCTTGTCCTACTTGCCTTCTTTAACAGTGTAAAAACTACGTGCCTTTTGTTCTTCTTTTTCATAAGGAAATGACTCCACATGAGCCAGAGTTTCTGTGCTCTTTTTGCCCCTTTTTATAAAAGTGATTTGGGTTTAAGCAGGCTGCGAGCAGCAGAGGGAAAACGTGCATGACTGTAGAGACAACGTACTTTTGGAGGGAAAGGGTTTGCACATCACACCACTGCCAAGGGAAATGCAATTGATTCACTAACAAGTTAAATGGATTTTATGTACCTATTCCATGCGTTAAATACCTGGTAACCCAGGAGGACACTTCTCCTCCTTGAGGGAGGGAGAGTCACACCCCAAAGAAAGGCACAAACGCACCTACAAATATTTTATAGTGTTTTAATGTGAAATACATGTTGTTCCAAGTTAAGCACAGGCCACTAATATCAACAGAGGACCTGTTGCCCTTCTTGGTGGTCTCTCTGATGGCATGGCCCCATCCCCTCATCCCTTCTTTCCCTCCCTTCATCTCCCCTTTTCTCCATTACCTGTCCCCTGCAGCACCGAGGTCCACCCTCCCGACACGTTACTGGCATTTGAACTTCATAGATCAAAAACAGGACAAAGATTTCTACTGGCATTGAAAGCTCAGTAGACAAGATGTCATCTCTACACCACTGATGTTCATGACAAAAACCTCACCTTGCTACTTGGTAACAAGGTACTCATGGTAAAACGCCAAGCATTATAAATTCTTTGCAACAAAAAGTTCTTTTCCAGTTTGGAACCTGGTAAGCCTTCCCATCCCCTGCATTTGCTGTAGGTTCAGGTTGCCAGTGCTGGAGGACTCCCTCTCTGCAAACTTCTCAGCAGGAACTGAGTCAGCACATCACTGAAATGCTTTATAACCCTTCTCCTCTTAGAGATGGTGGTGTTCAAAAGGCAGATCCCAGAAACAGCCAGCAACAGAGGGAGGGATTTATGAGAGCATCGTACAGTCACTGGAAAGGCTACAGATTTCATCTCTTATCTCTGGGTTTCCACGGCAAACGGTGGAAATCCACTAACCCACCTCTATAATGCACAAAAGAAAATAAGTTTTCTGATAAATTTCCACTGAGTTATTTATACTGTAATCCAAGTTATTGTGGAAACGGTTCATTCCAATGCACAATCCACAGCAGCAAAGAAGAATTATGGAATAAGAAGGGAGAGGTTCTCTGTCCTGATATTTCTGCCTCTTCCTCATCACAAGAGGAGCACCACAAGGTCTTTT
Organism: Calidris pugnax; assembly: GCF_001431845.1. Lineage (NCBI taxonomy): Eukaryota > Metazoa > Chordata > Aves > Charadriiformes > Scolopacidae > Calidris > Calidris pugnax. Next base: position 5,792,756 of record NW_015090865.1, on the reverse strand, counting down.
CTCCCGCATCCCAGGCACTACATTTACACCCCAACATTCAACTTCCACTATTCTATGGAAAAATTTTATTTTAATCTTAGTCAGACTTTTCTGACTACACTTACATCGTGTTTGTTCTCTCTACTGGTTTCCAAAGAAAACAAGAGGTAGAGATGCCCTGAAGCATCTTCTGAAACCTGTTATACAGACACCCCAGGAAGTCAGGGAGAGCAAACACCCAAAGCTGTTTGCAATACCTTCCTTTTCCTAAGAACCACCATTTCTGAGAGAGCCCTTCATACTCATAAGCATCTGTAAACATTTGCACCTTGTAACCAAACCCCTCAAAAAGGGATTCACCACTCTCTGTATTTGATTTCTACCTCTAACCATGCATTTTGCTTAAGCCCTGGTCACATGCCAGCACCCATCTGTGTAAATATGCAATTTTTCTAGCTGAATTGCACATCCACAGCCACGACTCAACCACAGAAAGATCATGTAAATAATGGAAGCTGACAGCATAAGTAATTTTTTTCATGTTTCAGACGCCATGGTTGACTGCTGAACTGTGAGATCTGCTGTTTTTAGACTGTGCTAAGTTCTCCCCTTTCACCCCTGAAGATTCGAGACTAAAGGATGAATCTTGAATCACATGCTTCAGATGTTTTTCTTATCACACAGCTCAGTCAACACTTGTTCACATCCTACGACCTTTCCCTACAGCGGAGCTGCATCTTTCTTCTACCTTTCAAGGCCACTTACTCAAACAGTAGCTGGTGTAACTGGAAACACATGAAGTGACCATCACAAACCACGTGCCTCCCCAGTGCATTAATGGAGGGAGAAGTCACTAAGCCCTAAAAGAACAAGGTAGGGAAAGCTACATAGTACAGAGCTTTCGGTATTTCTCTTTTCTGATGTTCTCAGTAAGTCAAGCAGTCTGTCTTGCAAATACTAGAAATTAAAAACGGAGAGACCAAACGCAGGGAGGAGCACGAGGCTTAAAAGAAAGCGCCAGGTCTGCAACACAATGGCCTGCATAATTGGTTCTTTTGAAGTTTCTAATCACTTTTGGTAAGATCAAGTGGAAGTGACAAGTGAGGCTATCGGAACAGTGACTCCGTACAATGGTGGCACATGGGACTCCAACCGGTTTGTGTGGTAATCGTTAATTGTTTGGGGGCTTCCTCTAAGGCGCAAAACATATCTGAAGAGTTACCATTAAAAAAAAAAAAAAAAAAAAAAGTCCTCCCAGCATAAATTATGTGGTCAGTATTTCAGACCTCATACAAATCATTTGCCTGTGAAAATGTTATCAAAATATGAGCTATCCCTTTCAAATATATTTTAAACAATGTTAATGTATTTTCACATGTCATCAGTTGACAGCTCCACCATCGTCGCTCGTCAGCCACCAGGGAAATTTACATGCATTTGAATTCACCCTGCCAAGCAGAGGCAGCCCCGACTGACAGCCCATTTAACTAGGTGATAAGTTAATCTGTACAACATTTGATAGATTTCTGTCTTTTACCTAAGCCATAGTTTGCGAAAATGATTCAGCGACAGGATTTGCAAACCGGTCGTGTCTCTGTGTTCAGTCTCAGTGGGAGGCGTTATATTTCTTCGTGGATAATGCTGGTCTCCACCCAAGCTGGCCACGTCAAGCTAGACTAAATGCTGTCCCACCAACACCGGGATTCACCGTTTCCACTCTCTTCCTTCCACAAATGCAACTTTTCAGCTAAAGCTCAGGTTAGTTATGGAATCAGATGATTTTGCAAGGATGGCCAACAATCTCAACTTACCACCTCTTCACACTCACCCTCTCGTGAGGACTGTCCTGTTTCCTGGGGTCCTCATGCAGCATGACATGTCCATTGGTCTGTATTAGGTCCCAGTCCAGGCTCACCCCATCACACAGCTTGACACAACACGACCTGGTCGTTGCACAGCATTTAAACTCCAAGCAGAAGACAGTGGTTTGTTAAAAATTACCCACAGCCCCCCAAACATGCACAGCACTCCCATGCTCCCTGTAACATAAGTTATCATTAAGCAACCAGACATCACTAGGTTTTAAACAAATCCCTTGAATTGCCAGAATTTTTCATTAAAAAATCCCCTACCTCCAACAACAATTTATGTTTCCTCGCAGTCACCAGGATGACTGTGATGTTCCTTCGCAAGGCCATTCTAAACAGGGGTCTCAGGGCTTCTGATGGGGTTGTATATTTAACCACAACAAAATGCAGAGGACATTTTGATGTTTGGAAATGCCCAGAAGGAGATTTCTATTTACTTTCTCTTACACAGTACATTACCAAAGCCAGGAGACTCAGTAGTCAGCAAGCTATTATTTATTTATTCAAAACATCTTTCATTTCCTGAGATGCAGTATGTTATTTGCAGGGCGCATACTGTCGTTACATGAAGTAAATATCAACAGGCAGATTAAAATCAGGATACTTCACCCATAATGATATATTCTGGTAATGACCATTTTCAAAGAGTTGCTAAAATGTAAGTAAATCTCTTACTGGTTTCAGTAACAAATGTTCTGGAAGGGTACTCAGGGCAACGGAGATGCCACCATAGGCAGACAGGTCTGGTGAATTAAATGCCATGTATAGAGCTTCTATGCCAAGGAGGAAGATGGAGATGTTGAAGATGGAAAGCTACAAAAAGCTTTGGAAACAGAAGAGATTAATGTGCACTGAGCCGTTTGTTCAGATGCAATTTCAAATAAAAGTAACACATTTGCAGCATTTGGAAAGGATCATTTTCTCGTCAAGGCAGAGGCGCAGGCTTAAAATATTAATTAAATAGAACTCAAGTCTATGTAAACCTTGAAAGCAGACACCGAGCAACTAAATATATTGAACCTAAAGGTAGGCTAAAGTGGAAATACCCATGGGCAAGTTCCACTGCGGAAATGTAGGTCAGGAGCCTACTTCTCAAAATGCATCACCCGTAATGCTCCCTATTTAATGTATGGAGTATTAGTTTAAGAGATGGCGGGATTTTATGCGTCTTTTCTATATATATAAAACCTTGATGTGAGCAACCAAACTTTATCCCCTCCCCAGCACCATCACAAGTCCTTCCTGATCTTTGCAAAAGACATAAAGGCTGATTTGACAAAATACCACTAGAAACTCTACTAATTGCCTGAAGAGTTACCAGAGTCACCGGTTTATCTCAAGACAAATGCATTATGGACATTGAACTGTCATTAAACTCCTCAAGAATCCCACTTTTATCTGCTCTTCTGGTGCATAACTGTAGCTTGCACACAAGGTAGAAAGTAGACATTGGAAAGGCACAGGAACAACCTGTGAATTCATGTAGTACAACACAAAAAGAAGAATTTAGCACAGGCATGGTGGTAATTGTGATAAATTTAGAAAATTCTCCATGTTCAAAGCCCCCTCAAAACCACTGCTCTGTGAGCACAACCAGCAAGGCCTGGAGTTGCAGGAACACCTTCACCGTGCACCAGGAGAGACAAATGGCTTAGAGAAAACCAGCTCCTCTTTAGAGGAGATCCACCTTTAGAGGCAGATAACAGGAAAAGGAAACCTGCATTTTTAAAAATATTATTACAACTCCAGGAGCAATAAGCAGGTCCTGGAGTGCACTCCAGAAACACTGTGTGGGTCCACCAGGGAGTCACTGGCCTGAAACACTGCAGATCTGAGCCCTCCTACACTGCAAGAGTGATGTTGGGCAAACCAATTCACGTGCCTGAGCCTTAGTTTCTCCTCCTCAAAACAGAGACAAGAATCCTTCCTTTGCCCTACTTCTGCATCTTTTATCTCTGAAGGGTCATAGGGATATGCAAGACCTAGTACAAGGGGACTCAGATGTTACTTTAATAGAAATAATTTAACGTAGAATAAATAGCCATGATATTAGGGCTGTGAAAAGCCAAGAGGAGAGTTAATAGGACTGTAGGAGGTGGTGTGATGGGTAATGAGGTGCCTACAGGGGAGGGAATAGGAGCAGGGGCAGGGGACAAAGGGTTTCTGCCCGGAGCAGGTCTCATTGCCTGGGAGGGAAGCAGAGGGTGCATCACGGCTACGGCCGAGGGCTGGGGGCGATGGGGAGGTGCTGGCTTAATTCTGAGCTGCTTTTCAGGGGTTAGGATTCACTGGGATGTTTCATTAACATCTCTTTGTCCTTGGGAAAACTCTTGGCACGGGATGCACATACCATTAGCGGCAGAAAGAGCAGCAGGACCAGCGGCGTGGAGCTGCTCCCCCCTTCACCCCCACGTACCCTTCAGACAATGGAGTCAGCTGAGGACAAAGCAGAGAGCCATCGGGCCACACCAGCAGCACGGCTGCCACTCGCCTTTCATTCTTCACTCTCTATGGCAGAAAAGGAGAAATTGAAATTGTAACACACACACACACACTCCCCCCCCAAAAAAAAAACAACCCCACAAAGTATTTTCTTCAACGTGATGTTTTCTTATTGCCAACTGCGAATCAAGAATTAGGATTTTGAGTAGTTTTCTCATTTAACAAATTATTTCTTTATAATAATGATCAATTTATCAGCTCTTTGGTCCCACTGGAGACTGTATCGGGATAGTCCATGCGTTCTGCACTCAGTATACCCATCCTGAGGCATATATTTATCCATTTTGTGGCAAACATTGCAACATTAAACACCGCTAATTGTCATCTCCTGGCCACAAGTCCAGGCTTTCCCCTTCTGTATCGACCAGGGGTCAACACTGATGTGCAACACTTCATCCAAAGGGTTTGGCAGCAACTACTGCAGGCAAAAAAAAACCCAAACCCTCCACTCTGCAGGGTTTTCAGCCAGGACAGGAAAAAAGATAAAAAAACCATGCCACTGTGTGTGAAAAATACGAAGGCTGTTTTAGAGAATTTCAGAGAATTCCCTCCTCTCAATCCTTTGAAAGAAAGCAAAGTAGTTCCCAAATCCTTTCTTATTTTCCTAACCCTATTAAAAGCAACCAGAATGTCAATCTAACATGAGTATCTGTACACACCATGATATTTAGAGTATTTTTCAAATTCATTTCCAACTTGAAATTCAGAGAAAAAGAAAAAAAAAAGAGAGAAAGACAGGCAGATCATCACGAAGCCTCCTCTTTCCCACCAAACAAAACTCTGTAAATCAAGCAGCTTTCTTCTGAAAAGCCACTAAATAGGTGGAAGGCGCTGAGGCATGGATACCAAGAGCTGGCTTCCCCCCTGAATGGTAACTACGGGCAAGCACTCGGGGTCCCTCTCCCATCTGGCACGGCAGCCCCCAGCCAGCGCAGGTAGCAGAAGGGGAGGGGAAGAAAACAGCCTGACTTGAAAGCACATGGAGCATGGAAGGGTCAAACCCTGCCTCATCTGCTCCCGGAGCAAACCGTACAAAACCAGAAGTGCCTGGCATCTGCAATCCAGAACATCATTTGGCACAGTTTAAAATTTTAAAGTAAGTAATTTTCAATTTTTTTTTTATTTTTTTTTTCTCCCCCCCTCCGCCCCTCCCAGCGCCACATGGTGATTTCTGTCCTTTGGAGAGCCAAAGGCAAATACAGACATGCTCAACATACATTGTCAAAGGGAGAGGTTTCCTAGCAACAATACCAATATGAATGGAGCCGAAGTTTCCTTCCCAATCCCCTATGTGACATTAGAGAAATTTGTAACATACAGGGAACGGGAAGAGAAGTATCTAAGAAATCTGGCTATGCATCGTTACCCGAACGTATAAGCAAATCAGTTTGTCAAGTTTTGCTAGCACCACAATTTTCAAGAGCTTTTAAGTGTAAGATGTAGCTGGAAAGGAAAGAAACCCTGGAGTCAATTCCCCATCCTCTCCCAGCACCACGTGCTGCCTCACTCGCTCCCCAGGGGCTCCATGCCCTGGCCAAACCCAAGGAGCAGGGGGTCCCCAGACAGGAGACCAGCCATCACCTCTGCTGCCATGTTCCACTTCTTCTCAAAACACCATTAAAAACCTCTGCTTTAACCAGATTAAGCTTCAGGCAATTGTCTTTCATCCAAGCCCCAAGACCAGCAGGATATTTGGTGTGTCTTTGCGATACGGAGCGAAACGGGCAGCTCAGCATCACCCAACTGCAAACCACGCACCATGCTGCTCCCTGTACAGCAACCCACATCAGTGTTGGAAACACCAGCAGGAAGGTGTTGGAAACAAGAAAAAACCATTAGAGGAGGAGAGCAGCTCCACTGGGGTCTGTGTCTGTGGTCCCATCACTAATACCCCGTGACTGAGGACAATCAGCGCTGGCTCCTGTGTGCTCCTCACCAGCAGCTGCTCCATCAAGGTGGTTCACCTTACTCTCTTCCTGCAGAAACCCATCCACCCTGCAAGGTAATGTGGAAAACTCTTGGTTTGCATCTTTGCTGCCATGAAACACTTCTCTTTTTCTTTTTCTATTTCTTTTTCTTTTTCCTCCCAAGCAGCCTCCCCAGAAAGACAAAGATGGTCCTCTCCAGTAAAGGGGCTATAATGGAAACACCTACAGGTGTCCCAGTGAGGCCCTCAGCCTCTATTTTTAATCAGTGGCACATGATAGGTTCCTAAATTAATCCTCTTCTCTGACAAACCAGGAGCCAAAGTGCTTAATTCAGAGGCCAGTTTTAAATGCCTAAAGTTATAGGGTTTGAACACTGCATATTATGCCTAACAAGGGAACAATGACCCCTCTTATCTATAGTAGGCCCAAGTTTCCCATATCCCACATCTAATTGTGTGACGCCGGCTGTAACTCAAGGAGGGAACACCCTGAATTTGTCATATCTAGAAACAGCTTTTTGGAGTTTGCAGCTCGTTGTGAGCTACCAGAGCCGCGGGCTGCTTATTTATAGGGCACCATGCAAGACATCTGTTCGGTCTGGCTTTTTAACTAAAAGGGGATTTATCTTTGGCAAATCGGTTTTGTGGGTCAGGAACCGGTTCCATTACAGCCCAAGTGTTTGGCCAACACTATTATTTAGTTTGATTTTCATACCTTCTCCCAAACCCTCTGCAACAAAGAGCCCCCGATCAATCATCCGAGGAGACGCGCTGCTAGGGGCGATTAAATAAAATTAAAACAGTTACCTGAGCAGGATTGATGCTTTTGACAGATGAGTTTTGAAATGCTCTCTATGAATTTAGCAGGGAGTAAGAAATTATCAGAAATATTGCAGGGCTGAGACCTAGCCAAAAGCATCCTGCGCTTGGCAGGGTGGGTTACTGCCGAGAACACCACCCTTCGCTGTATATCACCAGGACACAGCAGGGCAGGCCAGCTGGGCCCAGCACCAGAGGAGACCACAATAAAAACGCTGCTAAACCAGATGGAAATCTTGAAAAAGGGTCAGAAATAAATCTGGAGGATTTGCATTTTATCTTCTCCGTGCAAGATACGGCCCTGTTCCTCTTTGCGCCTATTTTCTGCACACAGCAGCTGAAGAAAGGGGCAACCACCCTGCTGACTGGCACAGCACTGGGCACCAACTCACCCTCACCATGGCACCTACCAAAGCCAGCCAGATGTGAGCCAATATCTCCTGGTAGAGCACGTGCCACCAGAATCCCAATAAAGGTAATCTTCATACAAACCGTATTTTTTTAAAAAGTGGGGAAAAAAAAAAATATCTAAATGTATTCAAGAAATCTAAACATTTACTTTAATAAAACATTTACATTCATTACCAGGCGAGATATTGCAAACAACTCTGAGTAAGTGAATTTAGCTGAACTTCTGAGCTGTGCAGGCTAATGACTACGCTGACCAGCTTCAAAACCGTATTAAGACTACTGATTATTTATTATAAAATGCCTGCACAGAGGGAGAGACCTAATTGTCTGATGAAGATCCCAACCCCTGTGGGTATCACAGCATACTATACCTGTAAGAGTCAGGGCTCATTAGCCTAATCACAAAGAGTGATACTGGGAGCAGAGCACTGGAAAGCTACTGATTTTTTACTTCCTATGAGTTTCACAGAAACACCCTCTTTTTTTTTTTCCCCGGTTTGGTGGGGTTCTTTTTCTTGCTATTTCTGTCTGGCAACAGATAGCTTTGTCCCCCCAGTCCTCACCACAGACAGCAGCCACCCCAGGCTCTGTGGGGCCACAAACGTTCAGCATCTCCTGCGGTACCCGATTAATCATAGCCATCCTCTCGCCACGTGCGGAGCCTGCGGAAGCCGGAGCAGACAAGGGTGGTCAGCAGATGTGTGGGTGGTGGGGCTAAGAGAGTGATCTTTTACTTTGCATTAATCTTGCACATGTAGACACTGATGCAGCAGGGATTTTTTTTCAGTCCCTGTAATATGTATCACTGATGAGAAGCTTCCCCGTGATGCTGCTTTGGAATACAGATACAAATTCATTCAGTCTGAATCCCCGTGCCTTGCTATTATCTTATGAGTTTCAAGTGCAGATGCAGCCAGGATAGGATTCATACCTGCATGTCTAATTTTCCTGCCACCCTTCTATGCTGTCCCCGTTCCCCTTTTTCTCAGCCCTGTTCCCTCTCCTCCACGAGGCAATACTGAACAAAGGTGACAGTGACCTTTCATAGGGAGAAATATTGCCAGGCTTCTCTAATCAGGCTGGTTATCCATATCTGTGTAGAAAACACCACAAGATTGCATTTTGCATCCTTTTCCTCCACCAATTCATACCCTGTAAATAAGAAAATGCCTATTTGTTCATCAAAACCATTTAACTGTCAGTGAAAGATCTCATCCTTTCAGCAGATTTTAATCTTGCTTCATCCACTCTTGCTTTATAAATGGAGAAAAAAGTAGAGGCTTAGTTTTAAACAGCGCAAATGATAGACTCTTTTAAGAAACGACAAGTCTTAAAAGATCATGCTCTCAGCAAGTCATTCTTGACAGTCTACCAAAGCTCCTCCTGCTCTTATCTTATGGTGTTGCTTTCAAGGATGGCCAAAGGCTTGAAAATCAGTAAACATGGATTGAGAAATCTAGGAAAAAGCATTGGACGTTACAAGACCATGGAACATATTTGGCCTTAGGACAGTGTGGGCTTTTTCCACAGCTTTCTGGAATTTGTGATATAGGGACATGTGACATGTTTATTCTTTGTGCCACAAAGAGGAGATGCAAAGATGGCAGGAAAGCTGAGTCCCAATCCTTTTAATAATAATTGGAGATTCCCATCAGCTTGGTGAGATCCATTGGGACTGAGATCAGACTATGACACCCAATAAATGATCAATATAATGGCTCTAAGAAGCACGGAGGAGGTCAGAACAGAGCCTCATTTTCTGGGAGAGCTACTGTAAATGTTCTGGATTAAGGGTCCTGCAATTTCTCAAATACTCACTTCCAAGCAGTGTTTGGTGTCCAAAGCCTGGGGAAGAGCTGATGTACACTTTATTGGGAATTTGGTGCTTTCATCTCTCTCATGTACGTATTCCAGGTCTGCAAGGGCAGGTTGTTAACCCAGTCCTCGGAGACACCAGGAGTGTTTCATGCCATATCCTTTTAGCAGAAGGGGGACCACATAAATGCTTTTCTAACTCCCAGTTAATCCACAACCACACTGCTGGCCCTGTTAAATCCACAAAAAAATGAAGACGTGTGAAACTATAAACCCAGAGTTCCTTGGCTGGTGGCAGGGGTTGGAAAGGGTTCAGAGAGACCCTGTGCTTTTCAAGTTCTATGTTTTGTGACCATGCACTCAGCCTTCCCCTGCTAACGGGGCTCCTCTGAGCAGGGAGCCAGCCTGACCTCCCTGGAAGCTCTCGTGCAGACCCAGCGAGCTCCTGCCCTTCCACAGAGAGCAGTTTGGCACTGAAAACCTGACACCCAGCGAGCCAAATGGATCCCCAGCTATGTGCACAGCCACTATTATTTCCTTTGACTTGCTCCAGAGCTGTCCCAGGGGCCCCATACTCTTGCCAAGAACCCATGACATCACTTATATTATTAATAATTACAATATATTCACAGATGGATGGACAGATGGACACTCATATGACAGAGCTGTGCTTAAAGTCAATACCTCTCCTTCCTCATCCCTCCTTCCCACACCCCCAGTTTTCCCATTTGCTTATCTGTTCCCTCCCAGGGAGGAAAGGTCAAAGCTGGTAGTACAATGAGCTGGGAGTATTTCTCCTCTTAAATAAACACAAAACACATTACTCAAATGACTCTTCATTTTTCACTCCGAGCTCACATTTGCTCACTGCCCAGCCCTTACGGAGAGCGCGTATTTCTAAGTACTCCGAGAAAGAAATCACAAATCTTTGTTCCTTGTCCTGTTACGCCACTTACAGAAGGAAGATCCTCCCAGGAAAGCTTTGCAAAGGGAAATGCAGAGCGACAGCTACCCGGAGCCAGCTCCAGCCACCCTCCTTGAGGGGCTGAGTTATTTCACAGCGGCCAAAAGCACGCTAAGTCCTCGCAGAGCAAACGAGCGGAAAGACCTGGCTCCCGCTGGGTCGTAAAGAGCCTGGCTCCTATTTTTATGGCATGGAAAAACACAGGGAGGGTTAGAAGAAACAGGGGGCAATGGAGGCAAACAAAGTCATACCGTGATTCGATGTAAGGGTATGTGCTCACTGCGACAGATACGCTCTTTTGTTTCCCACTTCTCCTGGGCCTCCAGGAAAACACCGATTTTTGGGAGAGCGGCGGTGTGGTTTCACACTCAGCTCAGAGATTCCTTGCTGGCTGTAAGGGAGGAACTAGCACAGTTTGATCTGGAGACTGTCACCCCCAGGTAGGGAAGGGCAGTCAGTTAACAAAGAACAGAGCATCAGCTGCCCCGAGAGGAGCGAATCCATCTCACACCCCAGGCACAGGCTGGCCACGTCCTGGCTCCAGTTCCCAGGACATTTGGATAGGGAAATGCAGAGCGACAGCTACCCGGAGCCAGCTCCAGCCACCCTCCTTGAGGGGCTGAGTTATTTCACAGCGGCCAAAAGCACGCTAAGTCCTCGCAGAGCAAACGAGCGGAAAGACCTGGCTCCCGCTGGGTCGTAAAGAGCCTGGCTCCTATTTTTATGGCATGGAAAAACACAGGGAGGGTTAGAAGAAACAGGGGGCAATGGAGGCAAACAAAGTCATACCGTGATTCGATGTAAGGGTATGTGCTCACTGCGACAGATACGCTCTTTTGTTTCCCACTTCTCCTGGGCCTCCAGGAAAACACCGATTTTTGGGAGAGCGGCGGTGTGGTTTCACACTCAGCTCAGAGATTCCTTGCTGGCTGTAAGGGAGGAACTAGCACAGTTTGATCTGGAGACTGTCACCCCCAGGTAGGGAAGGGCAGTCAGTTAACAAAGAACAGAGCATCAGCTGCCCCGAGAGGAGCGAATCCATCTCACACCCCAGGCACAGGCTGGCCGCATCCTGCCTCCAGCTCCCAGGACATTTGGAAGGATCTCTGCTCCCCTGAGCACCCAGGGAGGCACAGCTCCATTCCAGGTGAGGGAGAAGCTGGAGGAACTGCCATTCTGCCCCCCCAGGGTGCAGGGGGACAGGAGTCAGCCAAAACAAGCCCCTGCCCTGAGCAAAGACTCACTAAACGTGCTTGAGAAATCCCAGGTTTATAGTGTGCAATTTCACTCTAAGGAATTAAAATATTTTTTGTTAGAAATTACTTAACAGATATAAAGTTACACACACATTTTTTGCACAGCAGGTTTTATGCCGTCTCCTTCTCAGATGCTATTAACACACACACACACACACACATATATCCTCTCCTTAAGGTATGGATTAACATCCATAGTCTATTTTCAGACTACCTCTCCATGGCTTTACCTGTTAAAATTACAGCGTGTATATCAAAGAAGAGCAGAAAATAGAAAGTTTTAACAGAGCCTTCACACAGTACCATACCAAGGCAACACTGCCTCTGCAAATATCTCCAGCCACCTCATTTCTGACCTGGGCTATGCATTAACCCAGCCCTAGGACACTTTGAAGAAAATACCTTTGCACAAATACATACCAATTGTAGGTGGCTTTGGGTGTGCACGCACAACTGTATGTTGTGTGGCCAAATATTTCTTCCAAAGTAAGGTTCCCAGCTCCCAAAATCTGCCCAACATCAGCTCAAGTCTCCCTAGGTCTCGTTCTGGCTGCTCTGCGCTCAACGGAGAGCTCCATCTCGGGGAGATGATTAGAGAAATGAATTAGATTACATCTTTGCTCATTAAAGAGAGAAAATTCTTGTAAACCTGCATGAGCTTATCATAAAAGAAGTATTTTCCTTCCCTTGACAGCTTCTGCTCTGAAAAAAAAAAAAAAATCTTGCATAACTCAAAAGCAAACAAACAAACATCCAAGTCACCTTGGGTTTTGGGGTGGTTGGTTTTTTTTTTTTCCCCTTTGTCTACTGCTAGCAGCCTTACAATTTTCTCCGAGGATGAAAATCAAAATAATATTTTTTATTACAAAAGGAGACAACTTCAGATTTGACAAAGCTCTTTTTCTTAGTATCGACAAGCAATCATCATCTATCTTACAAATGGGTACTTGCCTCACAGCACATTTGTGCGATCACTGGATTTCTAGTCCTTCGAGAACCAAGATAACAAACGCATCTTCACCAGCTTCAATGATTTCAAAGCTAATCAGAAGATAAAAAGGCTGGCAGGACAGCTGACAATACATTACTAACCAACAACAGATCTTTGCAGGACATTTATGTATTTAAATTTCAAGCGTGGGGGAGCTTGGACACGTGTTTATGAATACGAGGCAGCCAGAGCAAAGCAAGACCAAGCAAGTAATAGCACAGTGTAGGCACCACGAAAGCATCCGTGTGCTTCACCTGGATCCCACAAAGCTGTGAATCAGAAGATAAAAAGGCTGGCAGGACAGCTGACAATACATTACTAACCAACAACAGATCTTTGCAGGACATTTATGTATTTAAATTTCAAGCGTGGGGGAGCTTGGACACGTGTTTATGAATACGAGGCAGCCAGAGCAAAGCAAGACCAAGCAAGTAATAGCACAGTCTAGACATCATGAAAGCATCTGTGTGCTTCGTCTGGATCCCACAAAGCTGTTCCACCAGGATGGGGACCCGTAGAGTGGTGCTGCATGGCCCAGAGAAGGTCACAGTTGCACCCATACAGGGGAAGTCCCCAAAACCAACATACTCAATGCTGATTTTTACAGGAAGGAAAGATGAGCCATGGAGATGGCAAATCCCAGTGGCCCCATCCATGAGCTCTCTATCTGTCATGGAGGCCCCAGATTTCTCCACATCAAGGTCAACAGTTAAATTCCCATCAAGCTGGCTCCACAAAAGTCAACGTGCTGAATCTCAACCGTTCTGCCACTGTCTGCACTGGGGTCTTAGACCAATTTTTGCTGTCGAAAAGATGAGTTTAGGTATTCCTAACAGAGCATGATGGACTATGATCCCAGCTGCACAACCTCTGCTGGATCTGGTGCTCCTGTGCCCTGCTTAGGACCCGTCACAGCAATGGGTCAACAAACTGATCGAGGAGGCTGATGGCAAATGTAAACTCTCCTTCAAGCTTTCACCAGGAAAAGTCTTAAACCTACCAATAGCTCAGTCTTCAAAAAGAGTTTCTTCTCCACACCATGTGCCTGCATATGGCTGACCTGAAATATGAACGTCTATTTATAGATACCAGTAATCAAAAGTAATGACTCCAGTCTCCATCCAATGGAGGCACAGCAAGAGGAACAGCCCCTATTCCCCAGAGGCAGTGTCAGGAGGCTGCTGATAGTCCTTGTGACTTGGAAGGGGAGCCCAGTGAGAGGTTGGTTAGGGCATTTGACTTTGCCTTTGATGAGGGAACAGTTAGCGAACAGTTCGCAACGATAACCTTCTGACTCCAGAAAAATGTTAAAATGTGGGTCAGCAAGAATTTCTGATTGTTTTACTTTACCTCCTGACTCCTGAGTTCAAAGCGGCGAAGCTGTTCCAAAGACAGACGAATATATTTAGATTTTGGTGACTGATCACAAGTTCCCCAAAAGCTTACATATTCATCCCAACGGGGAAGGGATCACCGAGGGCAGCTGTAATTGGTCCAGGGGCATTTTGATTATCTGCAGATTACCTGGCTCTTGATGCAAGGAAATACCTGTCAATTTGCTCAGTGGGGCTGGGGAGGAGGTTTGGTGGGAGAGCAGATATCACGATGAGCCCTTCTGACACTGGACCTCCCCCCATCATGTCCACTTAGAGCCACTCCGAGGGGGCTGTCACGGGGCTTCTCAACCCTGACTAAACCTCAGCTACTGCAAAGAAAATAAACGGCATCCGAGCCATTTATTACCCACGGCAGCAGCCCCACCGTTCTCCTCGCAGGGGCTGGCACTGAGGACCTGCCAAAAAAAGTGTCTGGAAAAGTACCCCAGCTGCAAGGGGAAAGGGGGGATGGGATGGGGGGGAAGCAGCCCTGTCCCCCACCTAACGGCCACTCCAATTTATTACGTTCTAGTCTTCGGTCAACTTTGAGAAAACGACTGAAGAGTGAGTTTCTATTACAACATACATCATTTTATCAACCTTATTTTTTGTGATATTTTGTAAATCACAATAAATTTGCTTTCTTCTGAATATTCAGATGCTTCAAAAGGTACCCAAAGGATGCAATTAGACCCTAGGGAAATATGCTATTATGTGCACATATCATGTTTTGCATAGGCTTTCCAGCATCTACATAATTTATGTTTTTCTGCATAATTTCCCCTTTTTATGTTTCCTATGTGTTTGTGAGATAATGCAGAAGTCAGTTCTCTACCACCAAAAACACAGACAGAACTTAAGTCTGTATTCTTACTTCACCCTATCTGCTTTACTTCCCACAAAACCCTTGGAAAAACCCCCGGAGAAATCCTTTCATATGCACCAAACATCAATGCCTGAGGAAAAACCCAGAAGGTCAAGGCAGCTCTCTGAAAGGAACCAGAACCTTGTCCACTCCCGTATTCAGCTGGGCATTCTGAGGGGCCTCTGATGGATAACGTTGAAATGGTAAAGCTTTTAAACTGTTTATAATCCTCACTTCGTGTTTGAAACGTACAAAAATAATTCTCCAAAACTTTCAAGTCGCTTTTTAGCTTTCCATGCCAGTCACTTGCATCCAAGCTTGTTTTTAATGGAAAAAAAAGAAATAGTCGCTTTTTAGCTTTCCATGCCAGTCACTTGCATCCAAGCTTGTTTTTAATGGAAAAAAAAAAAGAAATAATAACAAAAAGGAGAGTTTTCAGTCAGGGTGTAAAGTTGATGCCTACTCTTCCTTTTCAACTCTGTTGGCTGGATTTTTTTGCATTTTTAATTTATTTTTTTTTAATTAAACAACAAAAAAAAAGGAAATAAAACTAGGGAGGAACATTTCATGCAGGTGACCCCACAGCCTGGTAGCCCCAGGCAAGCCCAGCCACAGGCTGAGTCCCCACACAAGTACCTAAAAATGTGGATCCTCCTCTTCCCCAGGATGCGATAAACAACTTGTTTAATATCTTCAGATGGATTTTTGGTGCCCTCTCTCGGGTACCACCCAGGGACCCATCTTCCCCAGGAGGTGATGGACAAGAAACAGGGACCTCTCTTGCACAGCCTGCCCCCAGCCACGATGGCTGCTCCCCATGTTCCAGCTCCTGGAGTTCCAGAGAGCAAGAGAAAGCTTCTTGAAATGTCAAATAATAATAATTAATAATTATATAATCATCTGCCCCTCATCTTTGGACTCATATTTTCAAGCACTCAGAAGAGTGAACCCTTCAGACTCAAAAATAAAAACTATGAAACAAATAAGCACATAATTCACCCATTCCCCTCAAAAAAAAATCCCAGCCTAATACAAGCAACCACTCCCAAACACGGTCTCTGCAAGTGAAATTGGGAGGAAAAAAACCACACTTCCCTTTGTACCTTACCCAGAATATTATGGGCTAATCCACTTATTTAAAACTCACTCCTGAGTCCATGTGAAATCAGTCATGGACCAGCAAGGACACATTATAAGTATGTTTTCTTCTCCACAAACCATGACAGCCTTCAAATTGCCAACAAAAAAATGTCTCATGCGAATAAAAGAAAATATTTATGTTGTGAAACCCACAGTGTGAAACAGCAGGAATAAAATAATCTGGTAAAATTTAAAGAATAAGATTCTTTGTAGAATACATAAGAGAACACCTGCTGCTTTCCTTATTTTTTATTTATTATAATTAATATGTTCAAACTAAGCAGTATGCAGATGTATAAAAACAAACAGCCGAAAAAAAAAAATAATGAATACTTTTCATTAAAGTTCATTTGAAGTTGAGAAAAATGTATGATTAATTAATCACAACAGAATCTGCTTACTTAAAAGCCTATTGACATATGTTTTAAAATCATTTGTGTAATTTGAGATAACTAGCAGCAAGGACCGCGCGCAGGAGGTTCTCCCGCAGCCACCAACCCCTGCGAGCACGAGCCGGGACAGACGATAGGCACTTGGTGGAATACAGCTTATTTTAAGATTAAAAATACAGAAAACCAGAAAAAAACGCCTTTCAGAGATTATTTCAACGTGCTCCAGCACCTCTATTCATTAATCAGATGCAGTGCAAGCTCAGTCATCCTCTCGCTGTTTATATCACTATTTATTTATGAATAAGCACACAAGCCAGCACACAGGGTCTCACATATCACAACACACACACACATATATATATATATATTTGTAGCCAGAGTTCGATGCCATATAACCAACCTGTACTGGATAATACATTTCTGAATGAGGTAAAGAAAGGAAAAAGGTAAAAAAAGGAAAGACTTGGAGAAAGTTGGAGGTTTGGACTGGGTAAAAGTCAGTGAATGGATTTATTCTAATGAAAACTGAAACACTCCAGGTGAAGTCTGGGATTGGTGAGGTTTCACTGAAGGAGAGGAGGATGAAATACTTAAAAAGGAGTTTCTCAAGGAAGAAAATTATGGATAGGAAGGACAGTGATGGGATGAAGGAGAGGTTTGGGAGTGGGATCACAGACCCACACTTACGGGGTGCCCTTGGTCCCTGCCTGTGCACCCTCACCAAGCATTTTCTAAGCCAGGAGCGGAGCAATTTTTCACACAATGTGTAAGAAATATCTCACTTTTCAGGCAGGGCTGGTGTCTCAGGAGACCACAGAGCTGTTTATGCTAAAACTGTTTGGCCTCACCTTTGTACCCCTGTAAGATGCAGAGCCTGTTCATGAAAGCATCGATCCCCTCTTGTTCCTATGATATTGCTCTAATCTAGAAATACAAAGAGGCTCATGTCATACATATATTGTATCGCGTTTCCCGGTGGAATAGGAAAATTAAAACAAATCCACGAGTACTCAGTGGGATAAATAGCATCGTGCTCTCCCCGGGCAGAGCAGAGGTGGCTGCTGGATGTGGGGCACATCTGCCCTCCTGCTCACCCCCACCAGGAGCACCCAGGACACCCCCACCTGCACCAGGGCTGGGAGAAACCCCCACTTGCCAACGGTCCCAGAGCAAGACAGAGCCAACCACCCACTGACCCTGAAGGTGCATAAATTAGAATTAATCTCTCTCAAGGTGGGGCAAAAAAATAGAAACTACAAAGGAGAAGGTGGAAAGAATGCGCTTTCCTTCCAGCCTTCCCCTTCCCAAAGCATTTTGTTTCTGCTCCTCCTACTGCAGCGTCAGCATCCAAACCCGACCTCAACTGAATCTTTGTCATGCAAGAAAACAAAAATCCCTTACAAATCCCTTTACACAAAATAAAACAAATTCCAAAACAAACTCGAGCAGCAGCCGCCACCAAGCTTATTGGATGTAAAACCTCCATGGAAAAAAAATAAAATCAACACAGTCAACACAGACAAAACAAAATACAACAACAACAACTGAGTCCTTCAGGCTCCCTGGTACTCAAACACCAATGCCTCGGTTATCTGAAATAGCTTAATTTTCAAAAGAATTCAGATCTGACATTTTCCACCATACCCCTTTTCAGCCTCGTCCAGCAGTGCCAGGAGGCTAAAGCACGTTCCCTTCTGAGGTCCAAGAAAGAAGGCAGATAAGCAGGATTTTCTCAAAAATCAGGGTGATGTGAAGCAAGAGAGAAAAGAGGAATGTTTCCACCGACATCAACCAGGTGAAGGGGAAAGCAGACACAGCTCCTGCTGGTCCTCCTCCTGTTAGCTCCATGCTCTCAGCCTTTCAGTGAGCATCCCTCACCTCCTGCCACCTCCTCCCACCTTCCTGCATACAGAAGCGATGCTGAAGCACCTGTGAAGAACTTGATAATATTTTGGTAGCCCTGTTTTGGTTTGGTTCTTTCAGCATAACTCCATTTCACGTGGTTTTGTTTTCCTCTTGTAACTACTGGTGAAGACCAGCAGTGTCCAGGAGGCCACAGTGCCACACACTTGTCACTTGGCATCACACCTGGCCACCAAGATCGTGGTGTACACTCCATGCTCACATGCAGCTGACCTCTCTCCTCACCGTAAAAAACCTCTTTGCTAAAGTCCTGTACAAACCATTACTGGGTTCTTTCATTTATGATGATCTAAGAAGGTGTTATTACAACTTGCCATCCGAACTGTGCTCTTAAATACCAGCTTGCACAATAATTAAACGTAGTAGAGAGAACATTGTTAAAATCAATGACCCAGTGCATCAGCAGTTTAAACACATTTGGAGTTAACTTGATTAAACCAACCGCAATTCCAGAGAAGTTAAGTGTGAATGGTGTGGACCAGTGTCCAGAAGCTCAGAGGTCCTGCAGGAAACCCTTCATCACCTGCATTTTGGTGGGATGTGCTGCTTCTTCATCCATCTCCTCTGTGACTGCTCTGCTGTCAAAAATAGAGTGAATACACAATGTTACGACCATAATGCTGTGTATATACAAAATATTATTACCATTAACACCAACATAATAAAGAGAAACTATAGAGGAGCCACTCCCCTTCCCCTTCTGATAACAACAATGCTCTGAGCATCTAAAATGAAAAGCATGAGGGCACTGGAGGTAAAAAATCAGCACAATATTTTTTTTCACAAGCCTTTTTCCCAATTCAAATGTATTCACCCCAGTTGTGACCACACTCTGTTCACTTTTGCCTCCCAAAATCATTGGAGAGAGAGGGGTGTAGGCAGAGCGAGGAGTGACACCTCAATGGGACACAATTTATGGTGATGACACAGCCCTGGGGGGACCTCAGAAAGTTCAGCTGAATTAAACAGAAAAACTGAGCGATGCACAGGGTAATTGGGCTATGTAGCCAAATAAAAATGAACAGAGCAATACCAAATAACACATTATTTCAACCCAAAACTGTGTGGAACTTGAAACAAATGGAATCTCATTTAAAGATACTTACAGTTTATTTTTTTTCAGGTTAAAAAGTGAATAAACTCAAAAAAATTGCTAAGTCTTCTGGATAAAAATCGAGGCTGGAGTAGCAAAGACCAGTTCTTTCCTACTCCCATAGCATCGTTTCCTGTGCTGTTGTGGAATTAAGAAAATAACAGAGGGAGAGTCCACAAAGGGAAAAAAAAAAATATCTATTTTCTATTTTTGTCCAAAACTATTTCTTTCCATTTTTCTACAAATTAACAGTATTAAACAAAAAGAGAAAAAGTTGTTTAGAATCCAAAATTCTATTGGCACCTAGAAAAAGGACCTTTTGACAACTCCAACTCTTTCCTTAAGCAAGAAGATTTATAAAAACTGACCTCTTCTCATGAAAAACCCACTTCAATAAACTATAGGGTTTTTCATCCAAAAGTGGCCATTTGAAAATTCCCAAGCCAAAAAACTTAACCCTAAAGCACATATAGCTATATGTCAGCATTAAAAAACAATAGCCAAAGGGTTTAGTGGGTAGATTTTTTCCTGAATTTTTTGGCATCTGCTTGACATATATCACAGTCAGTAGGATTTACGATACATGGAGGAATACCTATATATGTTTTATGTAATGTACACATAAAAATGTATTTCTTCATTCCAGGCGGGTGGTGGAGAGATCCCAAGCAGTTTGGAGCTCTGCTGTTTGCAGAGACCTTTGCTGGCAGAGGCTCTGCTCCCAAGTACAACAGAGAGATTTTTTTCGCACTCAACTTTTTATTTATAATATTATAAAAATAAATACGACATATTTAGGGGATGTGTCATATTTTTAAAAGCTCAACCAAGGCACATCTTGGACTTTTTATTTTTAAGGTTTGTCCTTTTTAATAACATAATTTCCTGAACAGTTTTCTACGTACAAAAATCTGTCACAACGCTCAGTTTTTATGCAACTTCAGTTAGTATCTTCAAAAAGCAAATACATAGATGCCCTTATGAATCTTCCTAAGACCAAGAACAATACTAAAATTCCCTTTTATAGCAACGAGTCATGCAGCATCACTAAAATTTAGGCCTGGCCAATACGAAATGGAGCTGAATTAACAAGTGCAAATCCTTTCAGCACTTTCCTATGTACTGTCCCCCATCCTAGAACAGGCGCCAGTCAAAAAAAAAAAGTAAAAAATTTTAAAATCCTGCTTTTAAGTCCAACTTCACTGCAAATAGTTCCTATGCTTTATAAGAAAACATACCTCACTGAGGTCTAAGGCAAAGCTTTGGCTGTGCTGGGATATAGAAGCTCTTAAAATGCACAACAAATATAACGTTTGTATTTCAGCAAGTGCTGAAGAACCCCGACAATGTTCTGCAAGGACAAGGGAGCAAATAGAATACAGATTTTGGAACCCGAATTTCCAGAGACCACTTGGGTAAATTCTCCACAAACACAAGAAAAACCTTCTCTCCCAAACAGGCTGGACTAGGGCTGTCCTTTTACCTCAAAGCACACGCTTCCAGTAGCACCTCTTAACTAATGGCATATAAAAGAGATGACTATGTTTAAAATATTCATGTAAGAGGGGGTCTATGATCAGGCTTTACTAAACCCCATGAGGGCAAATGTCTGCTCCACTCCTGTCCCTGCCCTTTCTGCTCTGCTCCTGCCTTTAAAAGCCACCGACGCTGACATTTCCACTTTTCTCCCTGGAATCAAGGGTGGTTTAACAGCTCCTTGTGTCAATGCTGGCACAAACAGGAGGCAAACCAGGGCACGCAACATCCAGTGCTCCAAGAGAGACCATTTTGATTGCGACAGATTATTAGAGTCTTACACATCTGGTAATTCAGTAAATTCTCATCCACATATGCAGGGTCACCCGTTGTTAATGACACACCTGATGGAGAGCAGCTCCATGAAGTTGGGTCTACAGGTCTCCATGATGACCATTGCTGCACTCCAAATCCTGCATGGTTCCCACACCTCCTTGCCCATGTTTTCAAAAACCACGAGTGCGTGCGGAGGGAAAACAACAGAATATTGCAATTGATTATTTAGTGCAAAAAAAGAGGAGGAAAATTATCACAGGTGGTGATGGCAGATGTGACAGCCCAGGAAACTTGGCAAAATATGGAGTATATTTGATTACTCGCATGGATGTTTCTATAGTGTTGATGTGTCAACTTTTTCTAAGCCCTTTTGATAGCAAGGAGTTACATAGAATAATAAAAAATTGCAGTTACAAAGTTTATTTTTTTTTCTAAACACCTAAATCACTGCGATCGATAGCAGCTGCTGTGAGATATTAGCTGGCTACGCAAGGCCATAAAATTCCTTCAGTAAAACAATGGCAGCAATTAAATGTTTAAGAACTGATCATCACTGTCAGGTCTCAAAATGGATGCGTGGCCACACGAAAGAGAGCAGCCAGACATAGCAGATCCTGGCACAGGGCCAAAGCCACTATATTTCCAGGCAGTGATTCTAAATATTATTACAGTTAATTAGTGAATACTAACTATTTTATTTTTTTTTCCTTCTTCCCCCAACTTTTGCTGACAGAACAAACCATGAAAAACCTCACACTCTCCCCAGCAGCAGGAAAGCCCCAGCTGAGCAAAGTGGTCCTTTATCCCCAGCAGCTTCCACCAAGCATGGACCTCTGCATCTAATAGAGAGGTGGTCAGTCCATCTTGCCCTCTGAACTAAGTGGAAAGAAGCCCTTTATGGCAGCAAAGACAGTACAGAGACAGCAACTAAAAACACATTACCTTCTTCTTGTCCAAAGAAGCCTTCCTGTACAATCTACAACGTGAAGCTGAGAAGACAGCATCTATCTCCACTGATGAAATTCCTGTCCATTGTGCTGCACATTTGGAACAAAAAAATAAAAATCAATACAAACTAAGGCTATTGTTCAACCTTTCATGGGATGTGTGGATAGAAAAAAAATAAAAAAGAGATTTATAAGACAGGATGATGACAGAAATTAATTGCTTTCAGTAACAAACCTTTTTAAGGCCAATTTGTCCAGATTTATAAATTTATCCCACATTTTTTATGTATCTACAAGTAAAGAGTATGTAATCATGAAGAGTTTATGTTCAGGGTATATAAATCATCTCACAACACCAGCGCAACTACTATTTTTAGGAAGTTTTACTGATCTGCAGACAAAAGTGAGCTCAAGAGCATCATGCAAAGGAGTGAAGGGAACTTGAGCAGGGGCTGCATCAGGACGGGCACGGAATGAGGTTTAAAAACCAACGGCTGAAAGGCCCAGGAGCTGTACTCACCGGCTTCATCTGTCTTTGCCTCTGTTAAGAGCAAACAAATTGTTCTTCATATAGCTCCAGCTTCACCCTTAACCTCCTGAAAGATCACAAAAGAAATATGCCAGCGGTACCCAGGAAAGCTCCCACAGTGGTTCAGCCGTACGAGGTTCAGCGTTTTATTTTACCTCTCTGAAATATAGACCAAATATGAGCCCTTGCCTCATACAAATCTTCTACAAATCTCCCTTTGTTCAGAGCCTTTAGACAAAACAGAAAATTTAATGCAGTAAATCTCCAGAGAGAAAGGAGAAGCGGAATGGCCCAAGATCAACGGAAAAAGGTATTTCCAGGCCACGTTTCCAGGCCCGTGTCCACCCTGTTGCCACCAAGAGCTGCCCACCTGGGCTTGAAGGAGACCACTGGGCAGGACAGGCAGAGGGGGTGGGCTAACTCCCACAATAAACTCTTCTGAGATACCACATTGTCCTGGACATCCAACTCTGAAGCAACATTCCCGTTGCAAAGAATGGAAATGAAATGCAATATTTCTATTTTAAAAAATTAAAGCCCTTGAGCCACTAATTCTGGGGCATCCTTTATCCTAGAAGCCACACATTGATATAATAGATATGAAGGGTTAGCACAAGAGAGACAAACACTCAGAAAAATCATTTACAAACAAGGGCTACAATAGCATTAGCTATTATCTTTCCCTGTATTTAAGCACATGTCTGGAAACACTGCCCAAAAAGACTGTGTATATTTAATAACCCCATGGTTCTCCCCTTGCTTTGGTGCATCCATCTCATTCCTGCCAATATCCCGCTTCCAACCCCATCCCATCCATGCACAGACATTCATTCAACAGGAAAACATTATGTGGTGCAAAAACCAAGCTGGGATTATTAAGCAATTTGATAATAAGTATTTTCCGGGTGCTAGATAGAGTCCCTGTGCTTAGAAACCTTCAGTGGGAGGTGTTTTCCAAAATAGAAAGCAATATTCCAGTATAAACATTTTTCATTATAGAGTGTGCAAAATTGTGTTCCACGTACAAAATTATAAAATATTTAATTCTACTTTTTTTAATGTGGCCTCCTTACTTTCAGTTTCAAAATGACATTTTTCCCCCACTTAAAAATGCCTAAAGAAGAAGGAAAATCATAGAATGGTTTAAGTTGGAAGGTACCTTAAAGCTGATCTAGTTCCAACACCTCCCAGTAGACCCACTGGCTCAAAGCCCTTGTCCAGCCTGGCCTTGAACATCCCCAGGGATGGGGCATCAACAACTTCCCTAGGCAAAATAAGTAAATAAAAAGTTTAAGTAGCATAAAACCAAAAACCATGTATATTTAAGGTTTTAAAACAACATCTGGGTTTTGGATTGTTTTTCTTTTTTATTGCTGAAGTCAATACAGTTGCGTGTGTGTGCGCCCACCCTGAGCCAGGCTCAAGAAGACTTTACACAGGGAGTAGTTATACCTCAAAAAGGTCCCCTGCTGATGGCTGCAAGCAGAACTGAGGAAAAAACTGGCAAGAAAAAATATTTACAAATATTTTAATAGTTGCCAACTTTCATCATGTTATAGCAAGTCTGACTGAGGCTGGAGATTTTCTTAAAGCCTCAGGTTTCACAAGCAGCGATTAAAGAAACTGGTGATTAAATGAGAATCAGAACCTTGCTTCAGATAAACAAGGAAATCACTAGTCCCCATAGTTGCAAAAATTCTTAAAATTGTGTTCCAGCTACAAGATATGGATGGAGAAACAGAAGGCAAACCTCTAAAAAAAAAACAACCAAAAACAAATCCAACACACTAACTTTTTTTTTTGTTATTAACCTGAATTACTTTTTCAATAAATTATTGGTGGCAGTTTTTCGCTCAATTTTTGTAAAAATTTTTGGTTTTGTTTGCAGTCTGCACATATTCACTTAAAAAAAATAATTAAAAATTAAAAAACAGGCCAAAGACAGCAGTTGCTCAGTAAAAAAGTCTTGTCCTCAAGAACTAGAAATGAGGGATTTAGATTCCTTAGTTCCTTTTTAATGTGCACAAGGCTTGTGCTCTACTACTTATCTTGGGGTTTTCATTGACGGTGGGGACAAGGGAAGGGAGAGGGCTCTCTCCAGAGGGAGATTCAAGGCATCTTAGGAGGAGAAACCTCCACCTAAAGCTGCTTTTCTCCTTCTCCCCGCTGCCTGTGGAAGAGACATCAACAAGAAGCCAGAATTGCATCTCTAATTGCTGACTTTCCAAATCCCAGCTGGAGGGACCGCACTTCAACATTACCTGGGACAAATTACGAGGATTAAATTATCTAATCTGGGGCCAATAAGTCATTGTGTGGTTTAAATATGCAAAGCCACAGTCCAGACAATGGATACTAAGTTGGAATTGAGAAGCACAGCTGATCTGAAATAGTCAACAGGCAGAAAAAATTGCGTAAATTAATTCTTCAGGAGATTTCAGTAGCATACAGCAGGATGCCAAGATGGGTTAACAACTCATTTACAGAATTAAAATGTCTTTCCCTTTTTTTCAACTCAACTTCCCCTTTATCAACTCAAAAATGTCCAAAGATGCTATGAATTTGCAAGACCCTGGTGACAAGAGCGCTCGGAGCGAGCTCTTCCAGCCCGGCCCTGGCACGGGTGCTCACCGGCGGTGGGGTGGGCTTGGGGGGATGTCGGGGGAGATGCCTGGAAGTCATTGCCTTCTGGCTCTCCTCCAGTCATCCACTAAAGAAATCAGTCCCAGTAAAGTTCACACCGTGAGCACTGAGATGCGTTGTGAAGTGCAGGGGAAAACATGGGAAATGTTACATCTGCAGGGAAGGGGTTTAATAAATGTTTAAGGAAATGACTGCTCTCACGGTCCCGCTCTTCCCCGAAAACTGACAGAGATCTAAGCAAGATCTCATCAAGTTTGTTGTCTCCAAAACTGCAGTTGTCTCAAGGCATTTGAGGGGTCCTGTGTGATCCCTGTGTGTTTACACGTCCTGTGTTGGGGCCACGTTGCCTCGTGATTCACCTTGAATCCTTTCCAACCCTCTCTCCCTGCTCCTCCAAAGTAAACACAGAAAACATTTTTAGCCAGTGCTTTTACCTTCAGTTCAATTAATGCTATGCCAGCCTGATGACCCCATTCAAAATGCAAATGAAAGAGTGTTTCTGGAAACGCCTTTTGCAGCTTTTTACCTCTTCCTGATGCATTTCCCTCGGTCTCCTCATTGTTAGGCAAAGAGCAAGGCGTTTATGAGAAAACTTAAAAAGCAGGCTCTGAACCCGAGAGAGCACATCAGATGGACCTGTGCATCCCAAGACACCCCACAGCACAGAGCTGTCACACCAAGCCTGCTCCACCAGCCAGTTTCACGTTATCTTATGACTCATTTGTTATTTTTTCAGCTAGAGTGTGGCTTGTAAGGAACAGCATCAATTTAAAGAAAGCCTCTCTCCAACTTATCGCTGTATAATGAGTGTCTTTATTTAAAACATGAAAATAATCCTAATGGATGTCCATATGTCCTTCTAGTAATGGTCCCGGGCATTGAGGAGTACCTTGTAGGTCAGAAGATTAAACACAGCCTGTGTTAGAAGTAACCAAAAGTCACTTACCTGCTGGTGGTTGCATGCATTGAGCTGGCAGTTGCAGTCCTGTTTAAGTGAGAGTCTAGGTCATAAAAACCACTGTGAGAATGATGCTGTTTGCACGCCTGGCCAGCAGCTGTGGGAGACAGGTCAGAAATGGGGAGTTCCCAGCTGATCCCTAACATCTGCTCCTTTAAGGAGCTATCACGGCCAACCTATTCACTCATCTTCTAAAGCAAGAGGACCAACTACACTAAGCTATGAATATGAGGTAGATATAGAATCACAGAATTACTTTGGTTGGAAGGAACCTTAAAGATCATCCAGTTCCAACCCCTGCCCTGGGCAGGGACACCTCCCACCAGACCAGGTTGCTCCAAGCCCCCTCCAACCTGGCCTTGAACCCCTCCAGGGATGGGGCAGCCACAGCTTCTCTGGGCAACCTGGGCCAGGCTCTCACCACCCTCACAGGAATGAATTTCTTCCTAATATCTAATATAAATCTACCCTCTTTTCAAATTCATTAAAAATATAAAAATCAGAGGACACCCATCATTAAATTTGCCTAAAAGGTACAAGCATTGCAGCCAACAACTCGAGAACAGCCCAAATGACACAACTGCTGCTCCCAGAGCCAACCTCAGCAACTCACCTCTGGCCAGGACACTGAGCTCCCCGTCCCTCTGGACTTATGGATGTACCTTTGAGGGTTTAGGACTTCATGACCTCTCCGTTTAATAAACGTGAAATGCAACATCTTTAACTTTCCTGCAAAGATAAAGCAATACTTGGAGCAAGTTGTATCTGCCACACACAACAGAAAACTGTCAACAGTGGAGGAATGTGCAATCAGCAATTAGGACTACTTAATATTCCCAGAAAGAAAGAAAAAAAGCACACACAGAAAAGTGAGATTTAACAGGCAGTTAATTGCCAAGCATTTAAATTTAAGAATTGGGAAACTGTAATTTTAATTATTACTGCATTATGCATTCATACATTTTCATGCTCATGTGCTATAGGAACCTCAGAATGACATGACACATTTTAATTCAACACAATTATTTATTGACGATTAGATCTAGTCAAATAGCGCCTACTTTTCACAACCTTCTCCCTGTTTTCTTCAATAGTGAATGGCACATCAGAAAGAGAAATAGGAATAGCTCAGATGTGATGTGTCAATTTTTTTTTTGGTATATGCTCTTTACTTTTCTTTATGAATTTCCTTTCTTAAAGCTGTCTCTCTATATCTCTGGAATGATAGAGAGAGCCACTAAATAATACATGTCTCTCTTAGTTATTCAATAATACTTTACTTTGTTTCCTTCTTTGCCAACCATGTAAGGAAAACTCACCCCAGCAAATGAGCAAAGAAAAGAGTAAATTTGAAGTTTAAAGGCAAAACTAACTGAAACAAGTTTTAAACTATGTCCAAACCAATATAACTTACTTGTTTCTTAGCTGAAAACAAGGGGAAAAGGAGGAGCTATCAGCGTTTTAACCAAGTTTTTCCCTCTCAATGTGCAATAAAGTGCTTAAAATAGCTTCTAGATGGAAAAACAAATAAAAAAGAAAGAAAAAAAACTTACAGCAAGCAGACTTGAAATCCCACACACAAGCGCAGGAGTCCTCTTTGATCCCCAAGAAGGCAAAAATATAAGCTTCATATTGTCCCCCATATTTTGAAGCCACAACCCAAAAGTTTGGTGGAAAACACCCCAAAAATCTAAAATTATTACAATTTCCTCTAAACCCATAATATTTTCCTAATGTTAGATGTTTTATCAGTTCAAAGTCTTGATTTTCTTTCTTTGTTTCTTTTATATTTTTTTTTAGTATGGTAACATGTTAGCCTGGAATATCAGATGGGTTACTGGTATTCACAAAAGATTGCCTGTAAGAACTTCTGGTCTCAGTAATAAAATTCCACCTGGGATGAAAAAAGCTATTTTTTTAAATATATTTTTTGGAAGCTGGCACTGGAATTTCATCCCATTTTTCTTCATTTTTTGGATAATGAGATTTTTATTCCTTATATCCTTCTTGGTTTTACACGTATTCCTCTTTTACATAGTTATTTGCCAAATGCCTTGGTGATCAGCCCCTGGAAAACTACCCCAGGCAGGAGAGAGCAGCAGCCCCTACCTCCTTCATGCCTTCTTCAAGAGCGGGAGTTGTACGACCTTCATCATAAATTCAAGGTCTACTCTGTAGGGAAAACATTTATGAAACTATAGAGCTATTCTGGGGTAAATGATAGAATAGAACTTCCCTGTGACTCATATAATCTCAGCCAAACTTGTCCTAATTAGGAAACAGGTAATTGTATTTGCTTGAGAGATGACAGCTGTATTATAAGGCCATAAATGCAACTTCCTACAGTTGCTGCAAACCCTTTTCCCCTTCTCCTGCTCTCCCAGAGAAAACTGGGGAAGCCACACCATAGGCGTACAAGTGGAACAAGTGCACATTCCCACGACCCAAAAGGGCTCTTTCTCCAAGAAAATCACAAGTCCACCAGGTACCTGGCAGCAAAAAAAGAAAAAAAAAAATGTTCAAAGGGAGTGCAAAGGCTGTGGAAGCCTCTAAAGGCATGGAGGAGAAAAAGCAGCAGCCTTCCAGGATGATTGGCAAAAGGTAGGTTATCTTCTGAGCTGTTGCCAAGGTCTAGGACGTAATTAGATGTCAGGCACCATTCAGCAACTGCCACCAGCTCCCCTTTCCTCCCCGGCCCGAGCCCTGGCTCCAGACTGGGGATCGTTAGGAGCATCAGGCAGGCACAGGGTGGGAAACTCTTTGCCTGTAGGCACTAATTTTAAACCTCTCTCCCCAATCCCGTGTCCGGGGGGGTAGGCACGCAGAATTTAGGGCAAGGGGAAAAAAAAATAATAAATAAATAGAACATGGGGGAGAGAGAGAGAGAGAGCAGCATATAGAATACATTAATTTTTGAGATTCACACTGAGGGAGAGGAGAAGACTATACCCCAGCTGCCTCTAAAGGAGCAGCAGCGCTTACCCATGTGGTTTTGCATTCTCCATGCGCTGGTTCGCCAAGGACTCTGTTTCCACCTGCAGGACACACACTGAGAGAGGATGAGTTTGCAGGGATTGCATTTCTTAAAGGAAGACAAAAACAATCAGCGGTTAATATATAAAAGCCTGCCAGTCTACATAGGGATAAAGGAGGAATGACAACTCCTGGTATGCAAAACCTGTGAGAAAGCTCTTCAGTCTTACCAGCCTGAACAGACGGGTGTTGAATACTGCCTAAAATCTGCTTACATATGTTTATTTCAAGCTCCTCTGAAAATTATGATGCAGGACATGCTCTTTTCCTGGGTTTATTTAATTTTAGTGTCTCTTCAGTCACTGATGCAGAATTTTCCCTGCGTATTCAAAGAGCTGAATGGGTTCATTGAGATCTAGAAGATACTCCTAGAAGAATTCCAGCTCTTAACTGTTTTCTAGGAGGAAAGTCTTCCCCTGGCAGTTGTGTGGGGTATCTTTGGGATATTTCCTAGTTTTCGGGCAATGAATTTAGTGCACCTGAAAAAAATGGTCACAAAAATAGCACCTGAGGATTAATGCCTGAGAGAAGCATGTGCAAACCCACGGTATTTTTCCCAGCTGGACATTATGTTTGAAGTTATTTTAGACTTCATGTACGAGAGACCACAGAGGCTGGACATTGATTTTCACTGAGCGCTGACCTGCAGAGTCCCTGAGAGTTTTGCCCCTGTGCCTCCCCAACAGCAGAACTTAGCCCTTCATCTCTTTGTTATTAATTGTGTGAAAAAATAAAACCATACCTGAAAGCACTATTTTGGTTCTCTATCAGCGTCACCCACGCTCCCTTTCATACCTTTGGTCATTGAGCTGGTTTCCAGCTACCCCACTTTGCAGTTTGTAGGGAAATAGTTGTCATAAATCCTTCGAGGACACATCACCAGAACCTCTCAGCCATGGGACAGGCTCCAGACTTCACAGATTTTCACCAAAACCTTTTGGGTACAATATTCAATACTGGCAAGGACAAGGCAGAAAGCAGTGATGATCATAATGCTTTAAATAAACAATTTCAAAAGCAGGGATTACTTCTTTCTGACTAGATTTAATTGAAAAGGAGAAACATGTCCAAATGATTTCCCATCCCGTTTCTGTACTGGCTGAGGAAGGGGAACATCACTCTCAGTCACTTGATGGATAACTCTTGGGAATGTTTCACCTGAGCCAAGACTTTGAGACAATTTTCAGATTTTTCACTGTGCAACCGTGGATTTGAGTGAGATCCTTCCAGTGGTTAAAAATGGTCTCTAAGCAACAAGCACTAAAATGTTTTCAAATCTTTTTTTACTTGACCCAGGATTTGTGCTGAGTTAGATGAGTAAATACTGGCATGATGTGACATTCTTGTTATTTATGTTACATCCAAATAAGTGGAAGATAACCTAGGCAAATTTCCATTATCTAATTATAAAAACCTTCTCATATTCCCATGAAACTAATTTTAATTTGATGAAAAACAGACAACTTGGAAATGGATTTCCTACGATTTGAGCGATAAGATTCTTTCTCAGTATGTTCTCAATTTACCAAAGACTCCAAAATTGGAGATCTCTATTAATAAACATTGCTGGTTGCTCATGCAGTGACTTTATGTTATTACAAAAATAATTTAAAAAAAAAAAAAGTAAAAAAGGGAAAAAGATTGCTAGATTTAGCAGCTCCTCTGCTGCATTTGGGGGAAGGAGGGAAGGACCACACTGTGCTTTATTTTTGAGAGGGAACTGAAACAGGCTGAGCTACCCCCACAACGGCTCCTGCAGAAATCAGGTGAAATCCTGCTTTTTGTGAAGCTACTTACACCATGACCATTCATGTATGTTTAAAATGTCAAGAAGAATCAGACAAAAAGTTGTCTTTGGAGCACTGAGAAAGAGAATTACAAAAATTATAATTATTATTTTTAAAATTATAATTGCAGATTATAATCATGATGTGCAAGCAATTAGCCACAGTGGAAACAAACTGTGCTTTGATCCTTATTTCCTATTAAAGGTCACAATCCTGCAATCCCTTATTTCCAGCTACCCCACTTTGCAGTTTGTAGGGAAATAGTTGTCATAAATCCTTCGAGGACACATCACCAGAACCTCTCAGCCATGGGACAGGCTCCAGACTTCACAGATTTTCACCAAAACCTTTTGGGTACAATATTCAATACTGGCAAGGACAAGGCAGAAAGCAGTGATGATCATAATGCTTTAAATAAACAATTTCAAAAGCAGGGATTACTTCTTTCTGACTAGATTTAATTGAAAAGGAGAAACATGTCCAAATGATTTCCCATCCCGTTTCTGTACTGGCTGAGGAAGGGGAACATCACTCTCAGTCACTTGATGGATAACTCTTGGGAATGTTTCACCTGAGCCAAGACTTTGAGACAATTTTCAGATTTTTCACTGTGCAACCGTGGATTTGAGTGAGATCCTTCCAGTGGTTAAAAATGGTCTCTAAGCAACAAGCACTAAAATGTTTTCAAATCTTTTTTTACTTGACCCAGGATTTGTGCTGAGTTAGATGAGTAAATACTGGCATGATGTGACATTCTTGTTATTTATGTTACATCCAAATAAGTGGAAGATAACCTAGGCAAATTTCCATTATCTAATTATAAAAACCTTCTCATATTCCCATGAAACTAATTTTAATTTGATGAAAAACAGACAACTTGGAAATGGATTTCCTACGATTTGAGCGATAAGATTCTTTCTCAGTATGTTCTCAATTTACCAAAGACTCCAAAATTGGAGATCTCTATTAATAAACATTGCTGGTTGCTCATGCAGTGACTTTATGTTATTACAAAAATAATTTAAAAAAAAAAAAAGTAAAAAAGGGAAAAAGATTGCTAGATTTAGCAGCTCCTCTGCTGCATTTGGGGGAAGGAGGGAAGGACCACACTGTGCTTTATTTTTGAGAGGGAACTGAAACAGGCTGAGCTACCCCCACAACGGCTCCTGCAGAAATCAGGTGAAATCCTGCTTTTTGTGAAGCTACTTACACCATGACCATTCATGTATGTTTAAAATGTCAAGAAGAATCAGACAAAAAGTTGTCTTTGGAGCACTGAGAAAGAGAATTACAAAAATTATAATTATTATTTTTAAAATTATAATTGCAGATTATAATCATGATGTGCAAGCAATTAGCCACAGTGGAAACAAACTGTGCTTTGATCCTTATTTCCTATTAAAGGTCACAATCCTGCAATCCCTTATATATGTGAAAGCAACAGCAGAATTCACCACATGAGTCATTGTGAAAACTACCAGAGCCCGTCCTGAAACTTCTGACATGAGACAATACCTAAAATGACCATAAATATGGAACAGCAGGAGAAACCTCAGCTCAGTATCTGTATCAGACCCAGGTTTGACCGCTTTTCCTGAAAACTAAGCCACACAACCCCCCGATTTCCTGCAAAGTCTAAGAGGAAGATCAATTTAACTAATGATGTGGGGGTTCTGTGTCCCCACGGACCTCACACATATTATTTATAGAATGCATTAATATTTCATTTTTCTCATCCCTAAACAGTCTTTGAGGGTGAAAAAAAAAAAGAGATAGCTTGAGACAGGTAACATTTTAATTGAAATTAATGGGATTGGTTTGATTTCACCTCTGAGAATATAAAAATCATTCATTTTTTTGTCATGAAAAGAATCTTCAAGTCTCACCGGTACCTTGACAAGCACGATGAATGCTGGGTCACGCCGAGAATCCACCTCCTGCCTCTTGCCAACCTGTGCTGTCCAGACCACCACCCTCTGGTTCATGGGAAACTGCAATGAGGGGGAAAAAAAAAAAGCATAGATCATGAAAAAGTAGAGATAAACCTCTGCTTTCCCTCCCTTTTTTAGTGTTGCTGTTGGTCAGCATGGAGAAACGCCGTCCCTTGGACGAGATGGTGTGTGATATTGCCATTTTTTCAACACTGTCTGTCAATGGCTTTAACCTCTGACCGGGAACAGTAAGTATAAGAAGTCTTTTATGCTACCTCTGAGTTGAGCTAGACCTGGGCTGCTAAACGTGCCAAATTAATGTGCTGTACAGATTGCTGCTCTCCCAAGGCTGCGCTGAAGCGTTGTTGGACCGGTTACAAGAGGTTTGCCAAATCGCTGCAAAACTGAAGTATTACCAAAACCCAGAGTGCTGGCCAGCCGCAGGAATCGTTTCATTGCCATCCTTTTATTCATCCTCTAAATAGTTTCATGCTGCCAAAGCGGGCGCATGAACCTCTTTGCTTTAATTTATATTATTAATATTTATTTTTTTTTATAAAGCGTTAGAATGGGATTGTGTTTTGGGAGTCGTGTGGGAGCACGAACGCACCGGGGTTTGTGCTTTGAACTCACTTCTCTGTTTGAAAAGCTGAGTCAATGGACCTGAGTCAATGGACCTCACGCTCCTAAGTCACTTAAGAGCTCTGGGAATCTCTCTAAATCCTTTCATAAGCTCAAAATGGAAAACAAATGGATCACCAGCCTGGAGCCCGGGTTACCTCACAGCTCAGGCCCAGTTTTCCTCCCAGTGCCCTCCTTCTTGCTGTCTGTTATCAAATAATTTTCCTTTATTCATGAAAATCTCTTCTGTCAAACCTTCTTATCATACACTTTACAATCTCCATGAATACTACAGCCCCACAGGCCAGGAGCTGCCTGGTGCCTTCACTGAGTTGTACCACACACGTGAATTCAGTCCCAACACAGAGGAAAGTCTTGAAATAATTATTTATCTTCTACTGTGATTTGCAAATTATAAATGGGAAAGTGAAATCCAACTCACAGACAGAGATGAGGGGCAAGTAAAATCCCACAGAAGCTGGTAAAGAGTAGATGGAAAAGTCAAATACGGCATTCTTGCTTTAGAAAGCGTAAAGAGGGCTGCAAGATTTACTTAAAATTTCATAGAATTACAGAATTAGAAATTAGAAAAAAATTCTTTTTATTGCTAGCAAATGACATCGAGTATAAAAAAAGAATCCTATAGGATTTTTATCTATCTTTTTTGGGGGGAAAGCCCTTGAAATACACATAAAAAGACTTCAGGAATTCTCTGTGAAGGTCAGCCTTTCATCTCCTGGGCCATCCTAACTCGGTGTGTCAGAGTCAGACCAGATCCAGGGCACAGCTGGTGGAACACGCTGCCCACGGCCTCTTACCCCAGGAAACAGGGTAAAACGATGGTACAAAGACCCTCAGCTTATTTATTTTTTTTTCCAATTTCAACCCAGGGACCAGATTAGGCGAGTTCCTTTCAAGGAATTAATAGATAATAATAACAATGAGATGCCTGCTTCTTCCGAGGAAAAGTGACCTATATTCCAGGTAAGGAAATGCTCATCCCGGAGAGGCACGGGACAGACGCTGGCATGAAGGGCTCTGCTAATAGCTACGCTTGTGTTATTTTCCATCTAGGTGCCCAAAGGAGCTTCCTTCCCTATTCATGCCCAGTGCAGGGCCACCCTTTGTTACAACATTAAAATCTGCTTAATATTTTTTATCATTTCACATCACAGCCACAGTAATTGCACCCCCAGGAGCCAGCCTTCTTCCTGCCTATGATTTTCAATATTATTGGCATCTTTCTCATTTGGGGACCTGAAATGATCTTTTTTTTTTTTTTTTTGCATTTTCCCCGTGAAATGACAAACACGGCTGGTTGTGGCTCAAGCACTATTTGGAGCATGACCCCCTCGGCTCCTGGTGTTATCCAAATTAGATTTTGATCTTTGTCAATTAGGCTTTGCCACTGTGGACCTGCTGTGCCATTATCAGGAGAATCGCTGTCAGGGTTGGTAAGTCAGTGAACTTTGGAAGCCTTTCTGCCACCTTCCAGGGATGCAGCTTTTACAATTAGCACTGTCTAAAAAAAAAAAATAATAATAATAAAATAAAAATTTCTGTCCACAACCTTATTTCTGGCGACCTTTGCACTGTTTGTCCTCAGACCAAGAATCACAGAGAGCTCTGCCTTCCCATGGAAAAAAAACAAAACAAAACAAAAAAATCTTCATTTCTGCAAGCAATTTGGCTTGCCTCTTGCTCCTTTTAATGTTCCTGGCTTTTTAATGTACCCTGCGATGGATTTGTCGGGGGGCCAGTTTTGCTTCTGGGGGGGGGAAAAACCAGTGGCCAACTGAAGAACCAATGTTCCTGGCTTTGTAATGTATCTTGCGATGGATTTGTCGGGGGGCCAGTTTTGATTCTGGGGCGGGGGGGAAAAACAGTGGCCAACTGAAGAACAAAGATGAATGCCAGGAAATCTTGTGTGGTTGTCACAGGACAGGGTTGGGACGCTGCTCCAGCTCAAGCCTTTTGGCAGCTGGTTGGTCTGGAGC
The DNA here is from genome assembly GCF_001431845.1 of Calidris pugnax. Taxonomy (NCBI): domain Eukaryota; kingdom Metazoa; phylum Chordata; class Aves; order Charadriiformes; family Scolopacidae; genus Calidris; species Calidris pugnax. Next base: position 5,757,177 of record NW_015090865.1, on the reverse strand, counting down.
AGTTAAACTGGGCAAATACTGGGGGAATGCTGGTCCTGGAATACTGGCTTTGCACCTAGAGACCTGCCTCAAGCACCATCCCAAGTCATTCGACACGAGGAGGCTGATTTCTAAATAACTTAAATTTTGGTCTCACATTTACAACCTGCCTGGGCGTTTCAGAGCCGCAGAGTTTCAGACTGAGTCACGCTGCTCGGGACGTGGGATCCTCTGTGTGGTCCAAAGGGAAGAAGGAGCCTTCCTCGCATGGAGAAACAGTCACACACTTCCTAAGCCAGGATTTTCCAGCGGGAGATGCCATTTCATAGGTTTTAAAGCCAGGAAGAGCTGCAACTATTGTCAGGTCTGACTTGGAGCACTGAAGGTCAAAGGTTTTGGTGAATCAGTGCCTGCCTGAATTACAGCATCTCTCAAAAACAAACCCTAGTTATGAGCAAAACCTTCCCAGGATGAAAAGTCCCATATCGACCCGCACATGGCTCACGGTGCTAAAAACTGAGGCACATTTAAAGGCTGCTCCTGTTGCCTTGCGGGCAGCAATCCCCCCCTCAAACCTCACTCACCGGCGCAGACCCCGGCGCTGCTTCTGCCTCGAAGGTTTCCAACACTCGGAGGTGCAGCAAAAGCCCCCGGACAACCAGGCTTGGCAGCTGCTCTTCCAGATATTGCCTCCGGAGAAACTCCTCTCCTGCACACAACCGGAGGTTGAGAGGTGACCTGCCCGGTTCCTACAACAACAGCAGCAAAAGTAGAAAAATCATAGCTAGAAATAATATGCAAAAGGACGAGAAGAAGCTATGGGATAAACATGGGATGCAGGTGAAACCTAAAGTCTGGGAGTGCCAAGTGCTTTAAGGAAAAAAAAAAAAAAGGGAAAATATATCTAATAGTTTAAAAATAATGTCATGGAAAGGGAAGAAAAAGCACCACTAACAGGGATGCTAGAAATGTTACAGCCTGCAGAATAAAGCTCAAACAAGAGGAAAGTCAGTAATTTTCAATCTCCAGAAAGATATATGATTTTCCAAACTTATCAAACATACGGTGAAACACCAGGAAAAATAGTAAACAGATAAAGAAAAGTACATAAAACATCGCAGTATCACAAACACATAAAACAAATAAAAATAAATATGTCATATTACTATATTTACTTCCTTGTCCTTCTCACACCGGTTGGCTGAGTTATAAATTGAATACGGATGAAGGAGAAGGTAACATATCCTCAGATTTCAAACATAAATACCTAGTTGTAAAACAAGAACACAAGCACATCTGCCATCCACCTGTCTTCACGGAGTGAATACGTCCTAGAAACACATGTAGTTTTAGCACAACACATGAAACATTTATAGCTTGAGAGGGGAGATGGTCCAAGCCTTCCTTCCCGGGGGAGGACCCATGTTGCTTGTAGGCAACTGGATGGTCATCCACAGAGCTCCTGATTTTTTCCCTTTCTGCCACAAAGGGCACATTTTGGAGATGGGGAAGTCGTTCCCCATCCCCATGAGCATACTTGTGTTGGGTTGACAACCCTCCAGCTCAGCCATCTCCCACATCCAGGAATCTTCCACCTGCAGTAACAATTTGAGGGTTAAACCCAATATCAACGTTTGACATAATTTACCAAAACTGATTACTTTTTCCAAGCTGGATCCAACCTTTTCCCCATGTTTTGTTATACAGGGAATGAGGTAAGAGCAAGGCAGCTTGTGCAGAGGAGCTCAACTTGTTTCACAGCAACTTTCTTGGGGATACTGGTGTAATCCAACGGTGATAAAAGGAGCCCACATGACTTGGATGGGTTTGGTCCCTCGCTGCTCCATTAGCAGATGACACTGAGGGACGAAAGGGAGGAGGTCGGGCTCTCGTCTGGCAGCTCCTCTGACCAGCACACACAGAATTTGTGAGAGTTGAGGGTGGGGAGAGTTTCCAATACCTGTCAGCAGGGAATGAAATGTGGGAAGAGCCCCAGGGGCCAACCTTCCGAAGAGAAGAGCACGGGGAGGCTCTGGGTAAACAAGCAGATAAAAAAGCTGCTTGGGAAAACGGTTGCCCACAAGCTGCCTTGGATGGAAAGAATTGATTTTAGCAAGACTATTTATAGGGGAGGTTGCAGGAACCGTTTGCAACGGTTTGGGGTATTATCACCTCCTAGTCAGCCACTTAAATTTTTCAACCAAGCCAATTCAGCCTACATTTTTCCATATTTTGCCTTCAGTTTTAATCAGAACAAAACCTCTTAATCTTTCTGCAGGCACATAGAGCAAGAAAATTATTTTTTCAAGTTATTTTTGATAATAAAAACCAACTTACCATTTCTCAAAGACCTGTGCTCTGGAAGGTAAAAATTTGGCATTACAATGAACTTCATGCAAAGAGTAAAGCAAGGCCAGATTTTGAAGAAAACTGGTTTCTAATTGATTAGCTTATTAGGGTTTGATCCAATGCACTTAGACATTGAAATGTTTTGGTCCAAGCCCTTAAAATACACACTGTTGACAGTTTTCTATTTCTCAGCTTATTCAGTGTGTTTAAAACATGTACTAAGCTGGCTTGACTACAAATTAGCTCAATAGAGAAAGCCAGCATGAGATTTTTAGGATATTTTATTGTATAGCCTGTCTAAGAAGTGAGGCACACATTATGAAGTTCATATAGCATTTTGCAGGATTTATTTATTCTTTCTTGCCAACACAGCTCCAAAGCCCAGAGGTCAAATCCTACAGAACTTGAAGTCCATAGTTTTGCCACTGACTTCACTGATGGCATAATTTCAGGCATGAAGACAAAGTTCTTGCTTGAGGTTTATTTTCTTGTTTTAGCTGTGCTTTTAAAGCCCTTCCAAGAAATCTCTGTAAAAAATTATAATGAGCATTCATATAAATGGCATTCCCAACTCAAAAAACCCAAGCAACTATCCAAAAAATGTATCAAAGAAAATGAATGGAAACATATATCCAAGCCTGACTTTGTCATCTCGTGCTCAAAGATTATAGCATGGTTTTTCAAATCACCTAGTGAAGTATTGCAATACCCGACTGTACTTTGCATTCTTCAGTGTTTTTAGCTGCTGTTGACAACGTGTGATATTAATAGTCATGCTTTAAGGTTATACTACTGCAAATTAAAGTATGTCTTGCCTTCCTAGCTGACTCCAGCCAACACGAGCAACTGCACTGGATGCCAGCACAAGCCTTTTGTCCTGCTTAAATCCTATTTATGCCCCACATCATACTCCAAAGTGGCCAGCAGACCTTTTGCTGGCCCCATGCTTGGGACTGCTGTCACCCGCTGTAATTCCCACTCAGCATCCCAGCCACAACACATTTATGGGGTGAATGCCTTTCCAGAAATGGACATGGACAGATGAGAATAATAAATGCAGCGTACGACTCATTAAATGTAAAGCTTGTTTTCTCACACACCTGCAAATACTTGCGTGGATCAGTTCTGGAGGCCAAAGCCAAGTTAAAGGCAACTTGCAAATATCCAAGTGGAACTCATTAATGTGGAGGCCAAGACTTTACCGATGGCATGTAAATTGAAAGAAAAGCACCTCATTTAATGGAAATAAAATATTATTTTCATTTCACATGTGTTTAAGACATGTAGAGCTACAAAGAAATCATGCATTGCATAACAGAAAATGCATTAACTGATCTTAAAAAATTAAAATTGGGGGACATTAGCTACTGTCCTCTGCCCTGGACATCCTTCTGACTTGCTTTGATAAATGATATAGGAAGTTCTTTTAATGAGGTTCGATCTTAGATATTGAAATACACACTATTTTAATCTCCGTGGCATCCTGCATGTGTATCCACACCCTCCTGTGGCAGAGAGTAGGTGATGGCAATTTGCAAGGACAAAGGGACCTGTCCACATACACAAAGCCATAACTTTGGGGCAGGAGGCAAATGCTGTTATTATTTAAGTCTACCATAACTTCTATGCAATTTCACACTTACTACAACAACTGAAGCTTTACAGCCGAATTCTACAAGAATGGCAATTTCTGACTGAATATAAACCACAGCCGGTTGTAGCAGAGCACTTTGAAACACCAGCACTGAGTGGTGATTGATGAGTGCTAAAGCATTCAAAATCCCTGTTCCACCACCGACGGTTCCACGGGCAATTTCTTGTCTCTAAAGCTGGCAATGACCCATCGTCATCAGCCTCTTGTCAACTTGCCTCAGTTTTCCCATCTGTAAAACGGAGACTGTAAGACTTACCTTTCTGAACACTTACTCAAAGAATGCTTTGGATGCTAAATTATTAATGAGTATAAAATGATCACTTTAGAAAAGGCAAGTTATCATACGTTTACTTAAATCCCTGGTAGCACTAATAAAATTCTTCATTGCAGAGTGCTTACGCACTCATATACACACACAAAAACACATATTTCTGTGCTTAAACACATTATATATGTGTGTACATACCTACAAAAGTGTATTCAGACCTCTGTTGATCCAGGACCATGCTAAAACACCAGGTTAAGCTCCGGTTCTAATTGTTTTTCTGCATTCTGCTGATAAACAGGGCTGGATCCACTTGTATCTGCTTGAACTCTACAGCAGGTCAGCAGCAAAACCTATTGTAGAACTGCAACATCACAGGCTACAACAAATATAAAATGACCCAATCCTGTTCCCACTAACTTCAAAAGACTGGATGTGTATGGCAACGTCCTGACCCACACTGGGTCAGTAGGGATTTTGCCACTGACCACAATGAAACCAAGATTTTGGAATAAGGACCTGGTCCTGCAAATGATTTGTGTGATCTACAGGAACAAATACCTCCTGAGAAGATAATGAAAGTTAGCGGACCTGGCTACAAGTCAAATTCTGCCTAGGCTGATCTGACAGCATAATCAAAGCTATGTTAGAGAGCATGTAATATTATACAAATATATATATATTTTCTCAAATGACTCTACAAACCCACAGGAAATATTTTTTTTTTTACTTAAATGGGAAGGAGAAAATCTATATCTTGGAGAGTGAAAAACAAATTAAAGGTTCTTGAAGGGTGTTTCTTAACATTTACCAGTGTTTTTCCCCATGGAAAAGATGAAAAATTAGCTTGAACCCTAGAGCTTTTGGTCTTTTGTAATCTTTTCCTTTTTTTTCCCCCCACAATGAATATAGATTTTTTAATCCTATATACAGAGATTTCACATATTTAGATTTGAAAGCTCTCTTATTGTTATATGAGATTGTTTTACATTAAAAATGCATATGGGACTTACCTGTACAACCAAAATGTACTCGCATTCAGGCATGAGCAAACACCATATGAATCTGAGTAATTTTGGGGTGGTGTTTTTAGAGTCTGTAACAAAATAATCCTGGCATCAGGATTAATACTGTGCTGTCAAGGCTTCCCGTGATAAGATAAGAATCTTTGCTGTCTGCTTCTATTAGGCTACGGGCAGGAAAACATCAGCAGTCATTAAGGGGAGCTTTGCCATCTCCCATCTGGGTCTCATCACGCCGGACCCTGGAAAAGTGCAAGAGGAAACAACGCTCCGTGTCTCGGCACCGAGAGACATATTCCTGTTTTACTGCCCTCTGCTACTCTGCCGAGTTTGACTTTCCTCCTCTTGGACTCGAGCACTCACTGTCTTGTTTAAGATTTTTCGGGTGTTTAGGTTTCCCTTTGCATCTCCTGTTGATGAGGGTCCATCTCTGCGCTCTCCACAAATAAACTCCTTCCTGCCCTTTCACGAGGGCTACAGCTCCCAGAAACCCAGTGCTCCTGCTGGGAACAGGTGCCACTCTTCATGGAACCAAGCAGCAAATTCTAGAGAAAATATTACATTTCTTCATAACACATTTGAAGGGTGTTATCAGCCAAGTCACTTCTGAAGCATCATTTTAAAATTAGAACAATGAGGAGGGATTAAAAAATCTGGATTAATTTTTTTTTTTAAAGTAAATTACTTTATCTCTAAAGCACTCAATTTTCTGTTGGTAAAACAGGAATGGTGTTATTTCACCCCTTCCCACCCTTTCCCTACACTGCCCATTCACGTGCAAAAATCCAGAGGAAGAACCTTCTCAATCTCAAAAAAAAAAAAACCAAAACATTGACTCTTTAATTCAAATTATCAAACAGTAATAGATAAATTGGCTAAAAATAGCAAAATTCTTACTTAGATAGCCACTACTTTTTCACACATTCTTGAACACACATTTCAAATGCATTTTTTGAAGATAGTTTCCTCTAAGAGGTTTCCTTCAGGGATATTTGTGGAAAACAAAGACCAAAAAAGGTTAAAAATTATTTCATTTAGAAAGGCCTAGAAATATTTTTGGAAAATATTTTGCCTATTATATTTCTAATGCAGGTCATTAACTGAAAAGCAAGTATTCTATAAATAGTTAATGAAAGATTAGTTTAGGAAAAAATGAGAATTGTGTTTGCAATCCTAACTCACCTAATTCATTCAAAAACGTGCACAATTTACACAGGTTTAGAAAAATCTCTAATTTTGCTTATGAGGAGTTGTTACTGACATTAAATAGTGGTTTTGTGAGTTTTAGCCAACTGTTTAAACATTTTAAGAGAGATAGACCATATTCTTCTACCAACCCTGGGCAAGAACCTCCCAGCCAGAGCAGTGTCCCATCAAAACATGGACTTACAGTGATGATGATGATGCTGGAAACTGCATCCAGGACTGACCCATGGGTGCCAGGACTGACCACTGTTCACCTTGGCCACCGGGAGCACGTTGTCACAGTCAGAATGACGTAGGGGACAGAAAGTACTTTGGGACCATTTGGCAATGCTGAGAGAGACGTTAAGACAAGACCTGGATGAAAATAAAGCAGAATTTTCCTGGGTTTTTTTCATGCATTATTAAAATTGAGATTTTAAAAATTAAAACTTTATTTTTTCCTTTAAAAAATGCAACAGATGTGTGCGAAGACAAAGCTGGTGCCTGCGCTACCTCGTGGAAGCGTTTTATAGTTATGTTGAGCAGTTACCGGAGGAGAGCACAGTGGAATGACTGCATGTATCTGTCATATGTTAATTAGGGGAATCTGTATAGAGCCAAGTTTTATAACCTTGTTCAGTTTTAAGAGGTTTTTACAGTTACTGAATGCATTAAAAAACAGAAAATGTTATGGGGATTGTCCATTGAATTCTACACACTGGAAAGCTCACTTGTTGGGCCTATGGGGAGAGCTGATTTAGTTTTGCTATATGGCCGTGAGTACAACAAGCAAAATAACAGTATAAAACTCTGCAAATCAGAGTCAGCATAAACCACAAAACACTCGGCAATAAACCTTAATTTGACTGCGAAAAGCAATTTATAAAAGAGAGCTCTTGAACATCTCTGGTTCCTCTAATCATATCTAATTATGGATAGATATGTTCTGTATGTGCAGCATCAGGAGAGACGTCGCACGTTCTCGAGCTGCGGTGGTGAGAGCTGGAGCCCTCACTTGGGCAAAATTCCCCCTTAAAGCCAGTCTGTGTTTTGCCTCAGGACTGCAGGTCAGACCCCAAGAAAAAGAGATTTTGGTGAAATGCCTTGGATAAGCAGAGGGATTGCCCTGTGAACAGCAGCAGCAGAGAATAAAATGTTGCACTTTTCACGTGGTGGTTTGGTGGCTGCAGCAGAAATGATTGAGTCTACTTTATTTTACCCTCAGGAGCCATCCAACTGGCTTCAATGGGGCTGCTGCCCCTGCACGCCTGTGGGGACTGTAGATGCCCTCCCTCTTCTGCCTGAGCCCTTTCCCATGTTGGTTGGCCCTGAAAAGGGCAGAGAACACCACCATCACCCACCACTACCATCACCACCACCACCACTCAGGGCAGTAGGTCCCCCCGAGGCCCACGGGTACCTCCCCAAAGTACAGCCAACGTGTCCAGCAGTGGCTGGAGTGGTTTCTTCTCTGCTCTTTCACCTCCAGGCATCCAAAACAATCATTGAATTCCCATCTGGAAACTGTTTGGGATTTTGAAAGGAAGCTGGAGATCAGGGCTGAGGCAGGACCTTGTCCCCAGGACTGACTGCAGGACGCTCTGATGAGAAGCCCAGGGAGGACCTTGCTGGGGCTCCACGGCTAACGAGCTGGAGGAGGCAAGAAACAGCAGAAAGAAGGTGGTCAAACCTTGGGATTCACCACCCAGCCCCAAAAGGCACCCAGCAGCACGGGGTCAGCACACACCACCAGTGAATTATCACTGCGTAATTCCCAGATAAATTGAGTTAATAAAGCTGTGGCCTAATTAAACTCCATCCTTTGCTCCCTCCCTTTTCCTCGAGAAAGAGTGAATCCGTGCCACCTTTTCACTTCTGGGCAGGGAATCCTGGAGCCTTTTCCCTGCAAAAAAAAAAATCCCCATTGAAGTGTTTCTGCATTTCTGCAAGGTGGGTCCTGCAAAGACCTTCAGGCAAAACGGTCTGAATAAGGAGAGGAGATAACAGCACGAAAAATCAGCACCACGTGATCAAAAATTTTACATAGTTACTTAGTAATTATATCAGCAATGGGCCAGGTTGTCCAATTAACTGCACCAAAACTGTTCAGACCAGAGTGACAAACGAGATTTAAATGAGGATAAATTTTCAAATGAGCAGGGCTGAATACCCAGGTCAGGATAGTGAAAAGCTATGGAAATTTCATATATCTGAAATGTACTTACATAATAAATACAACTAAGATTGGGTACACCACCCTTATTTCAGGAGATTTAAAATCAAACAAACAACATGTTTTCCTCAAGAAATATGTGAATCAGCAGCTTGATCTGTTCTCAGTTTTCACAAGCAAAGTCCTGTCTGTTATAATCTTGTTTTTCTCAGCTATAAACACAGTGTGAAAAAAAAAAAGAGAGAGAAATTTATGTGAATCAGCAGCTTGATCTGTTCTCAGTTTTCACAAGCAAAGTCCTGTCTGTTATAATCTTGTTTTTCTCAGCTATAAACACAGTGTGAAAAAAAAAAAAAAAAGAGAGAGAAATTTATGCTGAATATGGTTATAGTTATTATTTCCCTTCTGGGGATTTATTAAGCATGTGTTAGGAGTTTAGGTATAAAATGAAATTGTTTTTTCGCTACATGGATGTCTTCTGTGACTATCTGTAAAATTTCATTAAGGTGTTAGACTTGATATTGCAGATCAAAGTAATCCCAAGAGATTAAGGAGACCCTGCTAATTGACTAAGGTCATGTACTGCACTTCCCACTGGCACTTTGGCCTACATTGACAACAGAGGAGCAGTCCCATCTCAGAGGACCATTCTATAAAAATACCATTTTCTTTATCCTTAGTCCAGTTTTCACACCGCTACGATAACAAGGGATTTCCTAAATCCAGGTGGACTGATTAGAGTTTTGAGTATGTAACTTTCTGAGTAAAAAATATACATGAGACTTTTGAACAATTTTGACATTTTATCTTACCCTTTAAAACTCACGGGAACATATTGCACGTTAGGTGTTTAAGAAAAAAAAGTGTCAGCATCTATAGCAAGTTCCATCATTCAAACTTGGCACTAAAGAGGATATTGAAAGCGTTGCTGCAGACCATTAAAACCAGCTAATTTACAACCAAAGACATTGTTGCATGAAGCGCCAACTTGGTCAATAATTAGGGCTTGGAATATATATCCAGCTTTGACAAGAGAAAGTTCCTAAAAACCTTTCCCTGTTGATCAAAACATGCAATATATTACTCTCAGTTGGACAGTCACCGCTAGCTCCATATTGTGATATTATTGAAAATTATGGACTATCGAGGGGGCGTGGGGAGGAGTTATTACTGCTGTCAGGAAGATTTGTGGAGCCATCGCTGAGGTATGTGCTCCCTCTTGGATCCCGTGCTTTGAAATGTGAATGCGGGAAAAGTTGGAGGGAATTCAGAAAAGAACTACAGAAATGAAGCACAATTTGGAAAATATGGCTCTTTTCTGTCTTCATCATGGGAGAAGTAAGGAACTCATAGCCAATTGACCAGAAGTTTAAGGGCAAGATTTACAGTTGCATGGAAATAAACAAGGGAGCTCAGATCATACAGCTCATTAATTTAGCAGACTATGAATAAGGACGACTGACAACAGCAAGCTGAGTGAGAAAGGTGAAAATTAGAAATTAGCTGCCATTTTTCAACTCAGTAAGTTATATACCAAGTGATTTTGCCAGTGTTCTTTCACTAAAAGTCTTAAAACCAAATGATTCTCTTTTTTTTCCTAAAAAGTGTGCTGTCTCAAAAAGGGTTTTTTTAAGTTTGATTCACTGATTGTTTTTCCTCAAGTTTATCCTAGTTCTTCTTGAAGGGAAGATTCAAACTTGAGGCAATGTCATGAGCAATGGGTTTACTGGGTACATTTTAACGACGTTAATGGATGTAACAACCACCCTTCCATTCACCGGATGAAATCCCCATCTAAGCAGAAGGATAGTAGAAGGCTTATGACATACATAAAATGTGTGTCGTTTGCATGGAGATGAATTTCAGACTTTAGAAGCCAACAGAATCACATTTTCCATTATGTTCACCCAGCAGAACGGATTTCATTAATCAGCCTATCATCAAGGGCTCAGTCCTACCACATTACTCACACTAAGTAATACCTAAGATGCAAATAGGTCCACTAAAGCAGAGGACGCATCTGGAGAAGTTGTGCCGTTCTGTAAGTAAAGGTGTTTTAATGGACTTTGAGAAATCCCCAGTTTCACAAATGAAATTCTCATACCCTTTCAGCTCTTCAGAAAGGTCTTGAATAAATAAGCTGTTCAACAGAAGTATTTAATCGCCTATAGCACTGGAGGACTGTGGAAAAGTTCGACTGTTGAATGATGTACCTGATGAAAACAGATAAAATTTACCACATATTACTCCTTTAGCTCAAATTGACAGTTGGAAATTCCTTTTTGTTCATCAACCAATGTTGAACTCTTTAAGCTACCATTTTGAGTAAGATACTAGAGGTTTCAAGTCCCAGTAATACTGAAAGACTTGGTGTAGATGAGCTTTTTTAGACTTGACTTGTTGGAATTTAACATGCTGCCAGTATTTTTAATGTTCCATATACACATTTAGCCATCCTGTTACTTGGGGTGATTGGGTTTATCCATGATAAGTAATACCTGTCTTTATACTGAATAAAATATCGTTAAAATTTTCCTGAAGTTGGCTGGATCCTATGTTATCCTTGCTTTATATCCTAAAAAGTACTGTCAAGTTGGAATGATCAAGCTGACTAAACAAAGAATGAGAAACCCCAGCTGTTATATTCGCATCACGTTGCCTTTTGGTCAATCCCATGAAGTTTTTTGACCTCCCTTTTCTCCAAATGCAAATTAAAAGTAAAAAATTTAATTCTTGTCACCAAATTGAGTACTTATGTATTGTTCCTTGCAAAATGCTCAATAGATGCTCCGTGATTTTTGTACCTTTTCATATAGTTAATTCCTTAGTTGTTTCCTATTGCTATTGGTGGTATGTGAATCATTTGAAAGACTCTTTGGGATAAAATGTGGAAAAAGAATGATACGTTTGTTAATTGTTGTTGCCACTCTTGCTCTGATCTTTGGCAACACCTGCTGGTGGTAGTAAGCACTGCTGTAGCCACTCTACATACATGCCTTCAACGTGTAGACCTTCAACTGGCCACGCAATCGCTACCCAACTGCAAGGAGCACGGACTCAGTCAATGGGCTTAAGAATATGTCAAACCAAGCTCATGAAAGCATTTGCATAGGCTTTACCGGCTCAAACACTCCTTCATATTAAAATATGCTGAGATTTTGTTTATCGAGTCATCTGCTGTGATTTGTAAAAGTTGCGATTTTACGGTAACTTAATCCAAGGAGAATTTAGTAGGGAACATCTTCTGTGCACTTTCTAGTAACAAGGTATTTTGAGCAGCAAGATAAATAACATTTAGGCATCTAATAAAAACTGTCTGGGTTTGGGGTTTTTTTTCTGGTCTCAAATCCTCTTTTTTACATAGTACAGCAGCAAAGCCTTGTATTGTAGGTGAAAGTCTGTAAATCTGCAGTAACTGAAAAATAACAGAAGGCGCAGCAGCATTCTTTATGTTAGTCTATATTGATCGGCTCTAATGAGCACCAGTGGAGCTGTAGCTAATGGTGGTATGTCTGGTGTTAAGGGCAAATGTGGGAGAAGATTATCAACCCAAGGGGTTTAACAGTTGCTGGACTGCCCTCAGCCCTCAGGGCAATGATGCACTTGAGAGGTCACTGTATCAAATGAGGGAAAAGATTCGGCTTGTGCTGCTGGAAGAAATGCAGCAGGAGCTGTATTTTAGCCGAGACTACAGGCATCAACAAAACAGTTCCTCTCTGCCGGTCCTTTCTTCCCCTTCTCTTTTCCCCCCCCCGACCGCCGTCTACCCAGCCTTGTGTTTCTAATTAAGAATCATAACGCCAGTGATCTGGTGATGGGAGAGGACGGGGCTGCTCCGAATCCATCAGGCTTGAATATGCAGATGGACGAAGTAGGCACCTTGGCACAATCAGTGCGAGGCACTCAGCAAACGCCGAGGAGAAGGACGAGTTATGGGGCAGAAGGCGTTTACACCTGATGGCTGTTTATTACCTGGGGGGACAGGGGGGGCCCACGCTGCCATTTGATGTGAATTTGCTTGATATTTCATTCACTGTGTTGCTTGCCACCCCCTTCCGAGATCTGAAAGGGGCGAGATGAGTGACCACCAGAGCAGAGAAGGCCACTGGGCTTCAAGGGAAAGTTAACTGGCAGATAGGAGAGAACGCTCGCAGTGAAATGTTAGTGCAGAAAGGAAGCTACAGGTATTCAAAAAGATAAAAATGAACTGAGAAATGCCTTGAGGTGTATGGCATGTTGCACATTCTATGCTTTAATAGCATAATGGAATAATTTTAGCTGTGTGAGGCTCCAAAACACACCAAGAAGGTCTGTTGAGAACCAGGCAGTGAGATTTCAAATATTTATCACAATAAATACTACTATATATTAAAAAAAAAAAAGAAACAGAATATTTTACTTAATGTGGTAAATAAGCAAATTAAATATTACCTTAGCTCCATTATGCCATGGTAGCCTGTGGTTATGGCAAATTATTTATTAGGTCTTTAAAAATTCTAAGACATGGATTCCTCTTGTTCCTTAGAGACTGATGATGGGTCAGATTATTAAAAAAATCTTCACAGTTCTAATTTTTTTGCAGTGTTAATATGCAATAAGGCTGAATCCAGCATTCCTTGTTCCAGCCAGGGATTTTCCAACCAGAGTTTTGCCTGAACAAGAGTGAAGCAAGTCAGGATCTGGTCAAAGATGAAGAACATTTCCTACCACTGTCAGCAAAAAAAAATAAATAAAATAAAATAAGGCTTTAGACTGTTATCGGGCTGTTGACACAAAAAATACCTGAAATAAGTGGAGCAGGCACTAAAGCTGGCGTGCACACTCACTGGGAGCAGTGAGGCTGGAGACGATAAGAAACATTTTGTGCAGAGAAGCAGGAGCTGACACATCGGACGGCGGCTGCCTGATGGGCTCCAGCTCAGGGGTTTGATGTCTGCTGGCTCCCACCACTGTCCATTAGACAGGCGCCCGCACCAGGGGATGCTGCAGCCACAAGTGACACTAATGTGCTCAACTCTTGACACCGGGGAACCCACTGAAAGAAAAAAAAAGTGCTCCTGCCCGTGGTTGCGTGCACGGCTAAAGAGTGAACCGGTCTGGCAAAACGGAACCAGGGAATTTGCATCTCCGCTGCTTCAGCTGTCCCTACCCTCATGCCTTGCTGATGCTGAAATTTCCAAATATCCTCACAAAAAAAAATAAACCACGTTATTTTTAAAGCACATCCCGAGAAGTATTTATGCATTTCCCGCTGTAGTGTGAATTCATCCTTGGGTTTAGGCAACGCCACGCTGTTTCTTTACAAAGTGAACCTATGAGTGGACTATGTGCCAAATTAGGGACATTTATTTTCTACAGGCTTGACTTCATAAGCAGCTTGAGTGGGCTTTTTAATTTACGAAGTTATTGAAATTTCTTCCAATGGGAAGTGCTCTGTTGCTATGAGCTGTGCAACACGAGCAGGAGAGGACCATGAGCCTGCAGAGAAGAAGCTTCAGAGCAAAAGCAAGGTTCCCAGCTCCAGATGAAGCCAAGAGCTAGACAGCATCGTTCAAGTGAGTGCTCATCCTCCTCAAATGCTTTTATGTCAAGATATTTGTTTGAGTATGTATTTTTCTCCTCCTTGTATTTCAGCCTTAAGAGCTCAGTTTCTGAGATACCCAGAATCACAATCCTTGTATTTCAGCCTTAAGAGCTCAGTTTGAGATACCCAGAAACACAGAGAGCTGTTCAATTTTGAGGGTGTGTTTTTCTCCTCCTTGTATTTCAGCCTTAAGAGCTCAGTTTCTGAGATACCCAGAATCACAAAGAGCTGTTCAATTTTGAGGGATCTTGTTTTCATTTCTGGATTCTTCCAATACTCTAAGCCACTTCTACACTCTTTGTTACTGAATTTTATGTTTGGACAGATTTGATCTTAAAAGGGTCATAGATAAACTTTCACATGTCTTTTTTCTTTCTAATGACAGAAGTCATGAGCAAATTCCTGTCTATATAGCAGCAAAATGAAAGCACAGAAGGACCAGTTTCAAAATAAATTTGAAAAAAAAAAAAAAAAGATATCTCTATGTACCTAAGTGAAACATTTTGGCAAAACATTTCCCTGAAAGGATAATGTTAATAATAGAACAAGAACAGTTCCGTGATGACTTTTTTCTTAAGGATACTTTACAGTTTTGTAATGCATTATTAAATTTGCTTCATACCTTTTGTTCTACATGCTGTACCTTTGGACAGATGGATGTCTGCGATGTGAAATCGGCTTTTATTGCTTTGGCAGAACTCGTGAGTAACACCCAGGTAAGAAGCAAGTGCTGTGGAATCATTTGATGTTTCTCTTCCCACAGCTGTCTCTCTTTGGTCTGAGGTAAGTGCCGTGTGTGCGTTGGAGAGTTCATCAGAGCCTGCAGAGGAATGAGGTGGAAATGAGCATCACAGCACTGGCAGGACACTGGGTCTGTACTGGGCTTAATTGGGAGCCTCCTATATTTACCCATATCATGAATGTTAACCCCAAAAATCTAATTAGTCCAAAACACCCCTTCCAAAGCAAATACAAAAATGGAAACGAGCACAAACTCCAGTGTTACCAAAAAGCTAAAATAAATAACTCAGTCATCATAATGACACTTAGACAGCGGTTTTACAAGGGATTGGTTTACACAGGTCTTTTGCTGTGACAGGTCTATAAGGGTAGGATCCTGCTCCATAATGTCTGCAACCAAACTCCCTCAGAGTTTAATGATGTGGGAACCCAGCTAAGGGACCTATCTTTTTTTTTTTTTAATAGTCGGTATTGACTAGTCATTTTGAAATGTTTGCTTTGAAAAGGACATGCTATTTATTTTTTCTTTCCATTTAAATATCAAAAATAAAAGATCTTGCTCTTGCTCGAAACAATAATCCATACAATGAATAACCACTCGGCGGTATAACAAATTTCCCCACTCAAATGAAGAAATATTTTCAGCTCTGGAGATTAAGTAGCCACAAAGTTTATCCCTTTACCCATCAGTCTCAAAATATCCTACCAAGCTCTTTTAACCTAGGCAGCAAATAAAATTCTTCTGGTCTATTTTTTTCCACATGCATTTCAACCACTTAAATGAAATGCAGCTATTTCAGGGCTTTATAAGAAATACACCTTATTTTCTTTGCACTGGAGGTTTTCACTTTACAGTATCCTAGCCTTCACCCCTCAAACACCACTAAATCCCATAAGTGATCCCAAGATGATGCTGTTTAGCACAGTACTATTATTTTCAATGAAGCAGCAAGTACTGCTGCATGAGCACTTGAAAATGCATGAGTCTTGCCAGGTTATGAGAAGAACCCAAAACCTGAACCTTGTACATTTTAGAGGAAAAAAAAAAAAGGGGGGGGAGAACTTCCAAAGCCAAAAATTACGCTAATTTAAAGCCACTTTAGAAATCAGTGTGTATTATCATAATGTCTATTTCATATCCACAGATCATATGGAAATCCCCTCTTAAGGAAAGAGCCTTTTTCCTACTTACTGACGTCCTCTCGGATAACGTTGGCTCTGCTCTTGGCATCCTGACA
The DNA here is from genome assembly GCF_001431845.1 of Calidris pugnax. NCBI lineage: Eukaryota > Metazoa > Chordata > Aves > Charadriiformes > Scolopacidae > Calidris > Calidris pugnax. The sequence continues at coordinate 5,740,987 of NW_015090865.1, read as the reverse complement.
TCACCCTTACACCTCCTGGGGAATCCAGCCGCAGGGATCCTCCCATATGCTTCCATTATGGAAACACATCCATAATCTTCATCACAGTGCAGTGAGGAAGTTTCCTGGTCGTAACTGTCTTGCTTGGAGCATCTTGCTGCTGATAAAAAATAGGTAAAATGTCAGTTCAGCCATTCAAACTCCAAACAGCACAACTGGCCATAGCTCCTCAGCAGCTACTAGAAGAGGACCTTGGCTGAACTTTCAGCACATTTCCCATATCACAAGGCTACATGTGAGATCTTTAGGTGATGGAAAGCTTTCAACCTTAAAAAGTTCTCACAGGTCATTTGAAGAATATTTAATAACAACTTTTTTGCTTGTTCTTAGAACAGAATAGCCAAAAAATGCCAAATTGTCCCAGTGAAACACAATCCAACCAAGATTTTTTCCTCTCTGGCTTCATGGGGTTTACAAGACTCTCTCTCCTTTCTTTTTAATTCTGTGCATCTTTCCATCTCTGCAGTTCCAGCCCAGCTCAGCACTGAAAAGAAATCTTCATACTGTGGCATTTCCTCAGTACCCAAATATTAAATTTATATGAATTGAGCCAGGTATTTCCTTTAGGCACTTCCCTAACTATTAATTTACTTTGTTTTCGATCAAAATATTAAATGTCATCTCAGCCATGAGAGTTCCAGGACTTGAGCCTTCAATGGATTACATTACGTGACCAGAACTTTTGGTCAGAGGATGAGATATTCCTGGTTACAGGAATTTATGCCATTTTGATTTCTCTTAGCCAAAACGACAAGGGCTTTTGCATCTAATAAACCTCATTGTAGATGAACTCTGTTAACAGATCTGTCAAGCAAAATTACTACCAGTGGTTCCCTCCACTAGTTTTGGCCAAAAGCTTTCTTTCTTCAAAATGTATTCCTAAATTTTTCCTCCCAAACCATTTCTTTTTTTTTTTTTCTTTTTTTTTTTTTCTTTTTTTTTTGTGGACCTTCTCTCCGGTGCTTTT
>NW_015090865.1:5667270-5739722 GCF_001431845.1 Calidris pugnax | reverse complement strand
TTTTTTTTTTTTTTTTTTTTTTTTTTCTTTTTTTTTGGTGGACCTTCTCTACGGTGCTTTTCTCTCTGTCCACATCAACTCCATTTCTGCTTTTGTCCTCTATCATTATCTTCTCAGTCAATAGCCCTCCTGTGACTATTTACCCACAGTTCTTGCTGGTTTCTTAACATCCAGGCTCCATATTTATGCCCATTGCCACTTGGTTTGGTCATTGGGTTACCGAGTAAAATCATCCCTTAATTTATCTTTATTTTTCCACAGAAAGAGTAGATTAAAAAAATGTTTCTTTCAAAAAATAATCTCACAACATTCAAGCATTGGCTTGATGCCCTCCCAGAATACATACCTGGCTCCCCAATACAGAAATGCTAAAACTGAAGGGTGAGAGTTTCATATTTAAAGAATTATCAACAGTATTGTCACTGAGTGCCTTGACACAGAGAGTAGCCAAATCTAATTCAATGTGGAGAAAACTTTGTTGATTGAAAAACAAAGAAATGTATCATTTCATTCCCTGATCATAAAAAATCATTAGCAGTAAAAGGACAGCAAGGAGAGAAAAATCAAGTGCTGAATCATGAAAAGAGTCAGCAGATCAAGGTCTTTCTTCTAAAAAATCTTTAGCAGGGAAAAGAAGAAACAGTGGATATTATTTCCAATTATTTCTCAAATTGGAACAGAGAAAGGAAAATAAAAAATACACACACACACACACAAAAAAAAATCCCTGACTTGGTGCTACTGGAGTTTGTAGCTGGAAGGAAAGTCCTTGCTTATATTGAAGTAAAGTTCTGAAAATAAGCAAAGAACAGATTTATTGATTTTTGGTGAAGTCTGGGTGTAAAAAAGAGAAAGAATAAAGAAGTGCTCTTTGCCCGCTATGTCCAAATGACATCCCCAGTGGCCTTCTTAATGGTGGGGGAGGGGAGGGGGCAGGTGCCTACCCCGGCACATGGACACAACTGCCCTTAGGCTAGGGCTAATGGTATTGGCTGAGCCTGCTGTAAGCCTCTCTTTTCTAATAGCCAACTTTCTCTGTGCGAGAAGACAGACAGATATTGATTGGTCCAAATGCCCTTGAGTTGACAACATCTGAAATGAAAATCCACAAGGCTAGCACAAACTTTCTGCAAGTTCAATTTCTGGAATCTGATTAGGAAGGCTGGACTGCGAAACCGTTCAGACATGTAAAAGGTCTCTCTTTGTCGCCGGCTTTGTGCGCGTAATTATCGGGGGGTAAGCGACTTCGTCAGATTTGCCAGACAAATGGCAATTTTAAGAGCCAATTTAAGGGTAATAGCGTTGTGATTAAAGGAAGAAAGCCAGCCACCTCCATTGTGAAGTTTAACGACAAAGGATCTAATTCGCAAAGACAGAGGTCGCATTTCCTAGCTCTAAGCAATAATTAAGTATAAATAAATAAAATATGCATCCCTTTTCATCTGCTGCTACAAGGGGTGCTTTCAAAAGTTACCAAATGGTGTTAGAGAAAGCTACACAATGTAAGAGAGTTCACCTTTTAGGGAAGTTACTTCGTCCATAAAGTCTAAGGTTCAAACTAACGTTGACTACAAGCAAGTCTTACTTTATTTTCTAATGACTCTTTTCCAGAACTAAAATACTGAAGTTGCAGTTTGTAAATGCTAAGGGTAGGGAATGGAGAAAGCTGGAGGAGTTTATTTGTACCTTATTAAACATTCTTTTTTTTATTCTACAAATTCCTCCTAAATCAATACATTGACTAGTGTATAAACCTTAAATAAAGCATTATTAAAGTGGAAGCAGTGTTCCTGTCTTAGTGGGTTATTTAGAAGCATAAAAGATACACTCTTAAGAATCAGTCTCATGCCAGGTAAAGTACAGCTGGAATACACATTAAATTTATTCAGTCATTGATTTGTAATGTTGATCCTCCATGGCTTCATGTTTCTTTTCTCATTAATCTTAGTTAACCCTCTCAAAACAATGCCAACATTGTCGTTTGATGTATTGAAGATCCAACATGCAAAGGATGCTGCTTTCTGGACTGCAATTCCTGCCATCAGTAGGGCTAAAGTCACAGGACCAGAGAATCCTATTAGTTTGGTTTTGTGTTAAAAATGAAAAAGAAAGTTTTCTCTCCAAAGGGGAAACAAAGAAAGAAGGAAGATGCCTGTCTTAAGACAGGGCATCTGAATGACTTGGCTGCAGAGTATTAATAGATCTACTGGAGGTCTTCCATGGGCCAAGGAACAAACTGCTGTGGTTTCCCCTGATAAGGAATCACCTATAGAAGAAAGTCATTACAGAAAGCTGCAAAGAACAATCCTAATTTAGAAATTAAGATCTCAACCCATATAATGCCAGTAACTATTTTAATTTTTAGTTCTTTTTATTTAAATATTTCCATCTTTTACCTGCAACTCTTTCCTAACTATTTTAATTTTTAGTTCTTTTTATTTAAGTATTTCCATCTTCTACCTGCAACTCCTTCCTGTCCACCTGATATTGGTGCTTTTCTAGAGAAGCTGGTTGAAGAGGAGGAGGAGGAAGAGAGGTCATTTCTGGAAGAACCAACAGCAAATACACAGAACCGCGCAGACACAAGGGACCCTCGGGCACGTGCCACCCTGCAGGAGGTGGCACTTGTCATTAAAACCCTGTCCTTTCCCATGTGCAATAAATTGGGCTCAACCCATCATTCCTGTGGGCTTCACGTTGGGCACACAGACACTGAACTGCAGTGATTTCTAATCACTTTTGAAAATCTTGCCTGATCTCTTTTCGGCAAATATAGGTTACAATATATTTGTCACCATATGTCATGACGCATGTGATAAATATCAGGTGTTTAGGCTCAATGGCCTACTTCTCTCATACCTCTCCCTGAAAAACCATAGTTCATAGTCCTTCCTGAGGATGGGATTGCTTTTGTTACAGATCAGCTCTATGGGCTTTGAAAAGCAGCCAGCTTTCTTTAACATCCATCTGTTTTTTAATTATCATGTCCAAACTTCCCCATCTGACTTTATAACGAGCTTTGAATCCCAACAATATATTATCAATACAGGACAAAAAAATGAAAAAAAAAATTCCCAAGCTTCCATTTTGCCTGTAATTTTTTACAGACCGTAGGAGATCAAGATACTGATGACAAATGGACATTGCCTTTCGTATCCATAGAAGTTACGTTCAGCATCAAGGGGGAAATGTTTTAGCCAAAGATGGACTATGAAGCAAACATTAGCAGCAAATATGAGTCGTGTTTTCAGTAAATCCATCCCTTGAAACTGTTTCTTCCTTCAGTACCAAATAGTCTTTCTAATCTTTTGTCTTTTCAAATAGCTGTGATAATATTAAAACCATGCTTCACGGCAAACAGCATTTCTGGGATTTTCCTAAGAGATGTGGCTTTGGATAAGAAAGTGCAATTGAGTTAAAGCAGTAGGAGAGCCCGGAGTCAGTGGGGTTTGTTGTGATCAGTTGACCACTTCCCAGTAGGCATCTCTGCAGTCGCTGAGAATTACTAAGCACCATTTCAAGGAATATAGGTAATTCAGTCAACCAAAAAACCAAACAAAATAACCCCAGCATAAAATACATTTTAAAAAACCCTACTGGCATCTGAGAAGTAGAAATCTGTCGAGCCTGCTTTGAACCGTTCCCGGTGTTCTTAGCTAAGTGAAAATCAGATGGACAAAATTTCTTTAAAAAAAGCATTAAGAGAAATCTTAATGCTCACATGGATTAGTAAACGAATATTTCTGTAATCACTGAAATGTTTTTGAGCTAGAGAAATTACAAAGCTGGCTTTTTTTCCCCCAACACTTAGAGCATATCACACCTTTCATACAAGTATCTCATGACATGTTAGAGAGTAAATTTAAAAAAGCACTATTTGGTACTACAGTGACGTTACAACTGCAGAATTTCCTTGCTGTCAGGTAAAAGCATGTCAGGTTTGCCCTGCGCCAAGCGTGGCTCTCCATGGCCTGCCCGTGCTCTGGCTGGAGAGCCTAGGAAGAATCCTTGGAACCCCTGCCATATTTTCTCCCCGTTTTTCATGGGGAATTGAAGCTGGCTGATAACAGCCAGGACAAACAGCTGAGGAGCGTTCGGGTACAGCTCATGCAATTCTCAGGCTGTTGTTATTTTCCACTTAGAGTTCCCCATCTCTCATCAAAAAAAAAAAAAAAAAAAAAAAAAAAAAAAAAATCTGTAAGAGATTCTCAGCAGGACTTTCATAGCTCTTATTGACAAGGAAATACATGTGTGTGTGTCCGTACCGATGTCGCACACTTTTCTAAGATACCGGCGCATGCAAAATTGAATGAACAATATCTGTTCATATTTTATCATTATTGCACTTCTAAGACAATACTCGGCTACCTCTATAAAGAATGATAGGACAGGCAGGCTGGAGTAGCTGCAGGGGATCCTGCGCCTGTTGACTGCCAAAGCTGCTTACTACTTAACAACTGATCAACTGGCCCCCAAGGCAACAGCTTAACAAGCCCCAGTAGAAGTGGACTCAAGATTTCTTCCTCAGCAAAGAAAATGAAACCATTTACCAGGTATGACCAATATCTAGAAATCAAGGGGAGCGGCACCAACACCACTTCAGCTCCCCAGCTCTTTAGAAATAGCGAGGTATTTTTAGTTTGGATTCCTAGAGTCGAGCATGGCTTGCAAATATTGCAATAAAAGAAGGGAACGTGGTCCAGGGCTGTTTTACAGAGACAGGGTTTGGCTTGCACACTCACTGCCTCCAAGACCGCCGGCGAGAAGGGATGCTCGTGGGTGCTCCGGGGCAATGGCGTGTCGTACGTGTGTGAGACAGAGAGAAAGAGAGAGGGAAAGAGAGAGCTTCGGTACCAAAATGCAGCAATTCCTCTGGGGTGAGATGTGGCAGCTGTTTACCAGCACAAAGCAATTCTGTACAGCAGTTTCAGAGAGGAAATGAAGAATACTGTACTCGGCTGAAACTACAGGGGGGAATTTAGGAAGGCAGAATTTAATTACCCAAGCTGGAATTTGGCCAGGACACCAGGGCTCACACCTCTGCTCTCGTGAAAAGTGCCAAGGGGTCTTTAATAGTAACAAACAGTCAAGATCTTGGGTTAGTGTTTCACCTGAACGACAACGCCTTCAATAACATTTTGCTCCTTAACAACGTGCTAACAAAACACTATCCAAAATCCTTGGTTTTGCAGTGGAGTTATCGTGAAGAACAGCTTTTCTTATGAAGTTGATCTCAGGATCCTCTAGAAAAAGCTGCCTTGTAACACGTCTTCAGGTCCACTGCAGGAAATGAAAGGAATATTTGCCATTTTCAGGCGGGGTAGACCATAGAGACTGCCACCTAATATATCCAGATTAGCTGAATCAGCTCCATAACCTACCAATAGCCTGACACATTTCCTAAAGCATCCATACTCTAGTTCTTCCATCCCTCGAGTCAGCAATGTTCTTCTGAGGAGATTTCTTTTTTCCCTTTTTTTTTTTTTTCTTTTCTTTTAGCAATTTTTCAAAGGGAAACTCGAAGCTGGAGGCAGGGGTTGGCATTTTTCAATTTGTTTCTATGACTTGCTTTTTTTATAGTTTTAATCCTGCAGCCATCGGGAGAGGTGTGAAGAAAACCTGCAAGGACAAACCTTATTTGAAAATTGGAACGACCTGTTGACAACTCGCCTTCCTGCACACAGATTTATTAGCATATGTTTCTTGGTGTGTTTAGTGGGGCATGTTACTTGTGTGACCAGGAGAGCGTTCTCCACTTCAAATTTCCCCTCACTTTTCACTCCTGCCCTTTCCTCCTTAACCATATTCTCCAAATTAAACTTGCAGCTTTTTTAATGTTGGCTGATTCATGCCTCCAGCTCTTCATTTCTAGATCATTCTTTACCTTCTCCCTTTATGAAAATACTAAAGAACAAAATGACAAAATGAGGCTGCAGATGCTGAAACCACCCTGTATAATGTTAACCAGTGAGTCTCACATCATTTATTTGTATTTTCTACTTGTAATAGACTCTTTATGCTTAGACTGAATTGTTTTCTGCTCTGAGCCTCTGCATTGCCCTCTGCTGAAGGGCTCATAAACATTTTTGTTATGACCAGATTACTACTACTGATGAACAAGATATCAACTGTGGGAGACTATTAAAGTGTCCAAACACTGCCATTTGCAAAAGCTTCTTGGAAAAAGTGAGCGTTCAAACACCCTGGCTAAATCTAAAACGTTTTTGACAACTTTTAACAAGGTCAGAGTCCTCACAAAGAGGCAACTGTACAACATTAAGATCCTAAGTATTTTGAAGAGCTGTGTCAGACCTTCAGAAGCAGCTTTTGGGTTTACCAGCAAACTCCAGCTTCTCTCAGGCCATGGCCCGCGTACACACATGGCCTCAAGCATACACTTTGTAATCAAATTTGCAAATGCTAATTTGTCATACAGTACAGCACTCTCAGTCTGCAGAGAGAACTAAGGATGGTCTTTAGGACCTGCATCAATGGGGTCCCGTAAGTAGAAATCAAGCATCAAAGCAAGAAACGAGTATAACACTATAACCAGTATCACATTCAATACACGAGGACATGGACACATGACATGATCTCGGCAAAACAACCTAGAGTACAGCAGAAAGAAACAAACCAGTGCAGATTTGCTCAACAAAAAAATAAGCAAAAAACTTCAACTCGAAATTCTAGGCATGACTGCTCTTGCGATGCTGCAACAGCATGTGAAATGTGAGTTCCACGTCTGCCAGCGCCGAGAGGATTTCAATATCACAAGTCCTAATGATTTCTATTGCCTCATTGTAGCATCCTCAGAACGAAAACACAGGACCAGATCAATGTGGTCATTGACTGGCTCGCTGTATGGATAACTGATGCACATTAATACAGTCTACATTCACCTGGAGTGGTCCTCAGAATTACAACTAAAGGTATAACAATGCAATCTTCACTTGAACCTGAGCAAGAGCTGAATTGACTTTTCCAGCCCTGTTTTCAAGTAGACACTGCTGGCTCCGTTGCAAGGCAGTCCTGTGAGCCCCCAAGCATCCTCTCCATGAAAAGTGGAGTATTGTCAGGTGAATTAACCCTCAAACACAGACCATCATAGCATCCGTCCGCACCATTTAAAAGTACTTTGCACTTCTAAAGCGTCTCCATAGAGTACACTGATCTATAGGCGCTTTATATATACTCTTAAAAACCTCACAGGAGGTGGTGAGAGATAAGAATCAATATTCTCATTTTATACATGAGCAACCAGATTAAACAATATACCAAAGGCTACACAAATTTTTGGACCATGTGTCCATAAACCGGAATCCTATTCTGTTGCGGGGATGTACATAAGATTTCCTCTTAAGCTATAAAACTCATCTTTCTCTCGACCACAACGAAGTCGCCTGTAGCATATAACTATTCTGCAACTTTATGGCTTCCTTTTTTTCATCCGCTTGTTTTACTGACCCAGTATCACCTCTGCAACATGGAAACCCAGACAAACCATCGAGTCCTGCTTCCTGACACAGCAGAGCAAGGGGATTAGAGAATAACTGTTCAGCCTGTAAAATTAAATTACGTACACTGTACATGCCATGCCCCATTTTATGTGCCGCAGAAGAGATCTTGTCAGTGCAGCTGAGGTCTGAGCCAGGTCCAAGGTGTTACACTGCTTATTTCAACGGAAAAGTGACCAGAAGGAGGAAATCCCTATGACCAATAAAATTAACACCATCGTTCACTAGTACCCAGAGGCCAATGGCAAGCCATAGGTTTTAGATGTTTGGGGGGATGAATACCTAGCAACCAATAATTCCTCCAGCCAAGATAACTATTCAGAGTAAACAGAGTCCCAAATAGAAGCTTTACAAGAAATGAAGCCCTACATACCTTCTTCCCAGGTGTTCATCTTAAATTTTGGTTATTTCAGCATTTGGTCCATTTTTTTTGCACAGAAAACCAAGTAAAAGCTAATTCTGTGACAGGGGGCTATTTTTAAAGAGAATTATGGGGAAATTTACAGAAAGAGTTTAACCTTTCAAGATCCAGAATTTCATTAAACAGGATTACAAATGGTACTTCAGTGTGATGAAGTTGCACTTTTGGATATTAGGTTAATATATTTCAACAGACAAACTTCCTGTCTAATTAATTCAGTGAGTAAATTGGCAGGTTAATGTGAAAGGTGATTACCAATAGTGCAACTACAAAAAAAAAAAAATAGTATTGTAGAATTTCTTATTTCGTATACATCTTCTATATTGATTGATGTCATTTGGAAACTAATTCATAGATAAATGCCTCAAAATAATGTTAACCCTTGAATAGTCAAAAAATACTTTTGAATTCTTTGAAAAAAACTTTTTTTTTTTTCCTTTTCTTGGTTTTCCTTTATGGAAATTGTTAAATGCAATTTCACTGTTAAAAAACAGATCAATCATGAGAGTCATTTCTACCACTTCATTCATTCAGCGTGGACTTATTCCAAATTTAAAGCACAGACGATTACTTTTTTGATGCCACACAAAGTCTACCAAGTTTAAGCAACAATTTAAGACATAACTGACTTTTTAGTAATAAAAATAAATTTTGACTGTGTTAACTTATTTAGCATACAGTCATCACAACTCTTGGGGAATCATATTTTCATGTAGGTACCTTTAGCCAGAAATTTATCAAGTATCAGTGCACACACGGTACAAACCTCAGCTCCATTATTCTTTCTAAGGAATGCTAAGAAATAATTTACTACAATCTGAGCTATAAAAGCTTTTATTTCTTAAAAAAGTCTTCTCACACCCCTTAATTTTCTACTAGATGTAATTTCAGAAGTTCTCAGTAACCATTTCTACTGGTTCTCAGTAACCATGTCCTATCACACATGTGGTATCTACAAGGATAACATACAGCTAAAATTAATACATTTAAAATTCAATATCTAACTATTTATAGATGTGCTTTCATGTATGCTTCTGTATCTTCCTTCACAATGAAAAAATTCCAAAATACCTGTGGTTAAGTAGTCTAGACAGATGTTAGATATGCTGAAAAGTTTTTGAAGATTTTAAATCTAGGCACTAAAAAAAAAAAAGTTCATGAATATTTTCATGTCTAGAACTACCAACAATTTTTCTTTTCCAGTGAAAGAATTTCGCTTAACATCATGGGTCAATCAAGTGTTTTAGTCTCAGGAGAAAGTGAAAGAAATCACTTGAAAATGGCTGGAAAAAATCTTAGTTCCAGAAGGAGTTTTGAAAAGGTGGACTCAAGGTCAGTAAAGTGCTAAATGCTGTTCCTGACTCTCGCCAATCCCTTGGTGCTCCAGTTCATCCAGCAAGTTGATTAGAACAAGCAGAGCTGACTGCCTTAAAGATGCCTTGTAATTGGCCACAGTGCATCTGTTAGACTTGTAAAAATAAGGTATATTTTATGGAAAGCCAAGGCATACTTGTTTATACAGCTTAGAAGAGGAAGAACAGATGCTCAGTGCCTTAAAAGATATAAATACATATGCTGTGATTTAAGTCATAAAGATGCATACACACATATTTTTTAAAATCACTCTCAATTTCCCTTAAAGGTCTGTAGAGTGGTGCAACTTTTGTGTCTAATTGAAGTAGATGGCAGCCTTTATCTGATAAAACTATTTTTCGGAACAGAACTTACAGCAGAAACATTTTCAAGTTTGGTTAGTCCCGCTCTCTGTGCATGAAGCACAATGATCAAATTAATGAATGTCATAGTGTTTTGGAGGTGACTCTTCTACCTAGAGAACAAATACTACTATTGACCTGAATCCCAATAAACTGACATTATTATGTGCCAACCAGTCATTTTTATATTAAGAATAAGCTAGTACATGTAGAATTGATTATAAAAGCTAAATGCTCTTGGGATCCCCTTCACTGAAATTAAGCTCAACAAGCTCCCAGGAAAGCTAAACAAACTGTCCAGCATTGTGAACCTTTGTTTAGGCTGTGGATACTAAAAAAAAAAAAAAAAAGGAAGAAAAGATTTTAAAATTTTGCAGTAGATCTTCCAAAAAGATCGTCTCGCCTGTTAAAGTATCTGCTGGAGTCCTTAGCTAGAAAACTAATTTATTTTTTTTGGTACCAATAAAGTTATTAATTTAATATATCCAGAGTCAGTTCTACATTTCAGACTGTGATGGTTGACCTAACAATGCACTGACCATGCTAAGTCTCTGACTTTTAACACCAACTTACGTTCTTGTTTAGCTTCAAAGACACAGAATTTTTACATCTGTAGATCGCCAAAGGTGCAGTCACGTCCATGAGATTGTTAGAAGAGAAGGGGTGAAATTTTTAAACTATAGTAACATAATTATATTCAGGGAGAAACCAGTATTTTTTAGGTTTCAACCATAATTTCAGAATTTCTGTTTTGTAAAGTTTCAAAATATATTAAGAGAATCAAATACAATAAAATTAAGTTTTTACCAAAATTGCACCTGTACAAAACAATTTATGGTATAATCAATTGGAGTCACTGGGGTTTACCACATGAAAAATAATGTGTTTTATTGAAAGAATAAATTAGCACTACTGCATTCTATAACTACTAATTTGAATTTAACAGTAAAATTATTCACCTGACTGTGTAACACAGGTGTGTGACAAAGTTAAACCTCTGTTTCAAGTCAAAGTAGTTCTGTGATTGATGTACCATAAAAATAACACAAGAGAGCTATCGCCACATTGGGACAACAAGCAAAACAGAATAAGGACTGGAAACCAAGCTCATTTTTATAACTTTGTCAGAATTGCAGAAAGAGCCTTATTTTGCCTCTAACAGGAAAGACAATTTGATGCTTTCCCTTTCAGTTGTATTAAAAAAAAAATCACTCCAACAGGACTGCAAAAGTCCAGGGAATAACTCCAGAACAGTCGTACCCCTGCAAACCTCATCTTTCCATGCTCACCTAGAGCTTCTGTATTTCTACAGATTTTCTATGTAATAAGATTACAGAGGCCATGAAGTCGCTGTAAGCTTCTCAATTTGTATGGATTTCTTCTAAAAATAGCAGTTGAATGCATGAATTACTTGGTGGAATTCCATGACCACTTATGCAGAAGGCCAGACTGAATGACCATAATAGTCCCTGTTGGTCTTAAAATCCATGAGTCAATTAATATATGAATCTGATATAATTTAGAGGCTTGTTTTCATGGATTCACTTGAGATTAAATGTAAATGGCTAAGCTTTAATTATTTTAACATCTGATATTTGTCAAGCAAATTACTTCAAAATCAAACCATGACTTTCCATCCTGGTGAAAACATTTAATTACACTAACTACTAGTAAAATTAGTTCAATCTGGTCTCAAATGCTTTTGGTTAGTGTTAAATACTGACATGTCTATTTATCAACCCTCCGGGTTCTAAGGCTCAGTAACATTCCCCAGTTCCATCACGGAAAACGTCCACCCACTCACCTGCAACGGAGGCAACAAAAGCAGCTACCTGTGTCTTCTGATCTAGGAAACGCTTCCACAGAGCTGAAGAGTAATAAATACCATTATTATCAATAGGAAAACCTTTCAGAAGAGCTAAAAGCACGGATTTTTGTCTAAGCTTAAGAACTTTTTTTAAAAGCCCTCAAAACAATAACTGCAGCTCAATAAAACATTCATCAGTGACAAGATACCTGCAAAGGCAGCGATTCTGTTCCAGGAAAAGGAAGGGATGCTTGGGCACACAACTGGCTGAAGGTATTCTGATTATTGAGGACCTGACAATTTTTCGATATCATGATTCACGTGAAGGTGTTAGAACCGAGAGAAATACATTTTCCTGCATTCTTCGATCTCTTTTCCTTGCTGCAGCTGCACATTTCTTCTCTTACCTCGCCAAGATATTTTTGGAAGTGGAACTGAAAGTGAGTTGAGCCAAAAAATAGAGAGAGTCAATAGTCTGCTCAAAGCAGAGTGCTGTTTACAAGTGAAAAGCTTACAAACATCAGTATTAAGTTCCATAGAATAGTTATAGCTGAGGGTACTAAGGTGAAATATGGCAGAAAAATAACATCCAGTCAAACAACATGTTACTGAACACTCTGATGAAAACTGGGTTTGATTTCAACAAGGTCACAACTTTAAAAAATCACACATCCTGAATGCATAACAAGTTGTTCTTACACTCTGAGTGGGAAGGTGGCCTGCTAAAACCCGTTTCACATGCACAAACTGACAAAAATTATGTGTCCTTGCTTTCACATGAAGAGTTCTACAAGCTCAAATTCTGCTCAACACCACTGAATAGTGAACTCAAAAGTCTGGACAAATATTCACATACCCATGAAGAATTACCCACAACCTATCAAATCACTTAAGGTGAGCAAGTCAAATTGAGAGACAATTAAAATCACTTCTACCAGTGTGGAACCAAAAAAAAAAAAAAATCAAACATAAACATTTTAAGAAAACAATAGGTTGTGTTTTTCCAATGCCAGTATGAGATGACTCAATTTAGGATTTTACAGATCTATTAAAATGTCTAAGGGCAGAGCTAAGGTTTCATATGTTATGTTACCTGGAGAACTTCTGTCTGCTGAGTTTTGAGCAGAATTTGCTCCTAAAAACTTACATTTCCCCGTGTTGTTTTTTTATCTGGGACAATACATCTGCGCTGGTAGAAAGGTGTAGTCAAACGCCAAATGCACTTCAGGCTGGTGGTTCTGATCTCCTTTAATCTTCCTCTCTTGATTAACAGTAAGGGCTTCTGTGAAGGACAATTGACGTGGTGCAATAGGTCATTTTCCGGTCCCAACCTTGACAGTGTAATCAGATACATGGCATGCTTAATAGAGGTCAGTTAATGCAAAGATTAAAATTAACTGGAAGTCAATAAGGGAATAATAAAGGAAAATGATCACCTTGTTGCTCCTACTTTGTAAGAGTAAACCTTACATTGCAGGCCAGTAGTAAAAAAAACCTGTAGTCACAAGCGATCCAATAGGCCTTCATAAGCCCTCCAGCAAACAATTTAATGATTTCAGGTACCCTTTAAACTAAGTGGCCGATCACTGTTAAATCCTTTGGTATTCATTGTAATAACATTGATCATGATGAAGTCTTTTGGTATTAATGTGGATGTAATATATACCTTTTTAATTATAGAACAAGAAAATCCAATTACCCCTTTGCCTCATCAAAGTTCTTTGCGAGCTGCGACTATTTAAACATACATTATGAAACATTCAAATGGAAAGAGATTTTTCATGCAAAGCAAGGGCCAAATCCTGCTGAGATGCTGACCACACTTAACTGGCAGGAATTTCAGGAGAAGGTGAGGGTGCAGAGCACCTCCGAGGAGATGCAGGGATCTTCACAGGATCAGGCCTCGGCAGGACATGGGAAGGCAGAGGACGTAGAGAGCAGCTTCAGGAAAATCCTGATTAAAAAGGCAGAAAGCTTCTATTTATACAACGGAGTGGAAGGTGTTATGAACAGTTAATGTGATGAGCAGCCAGGACACAGTTTATTCTGTAGAAACTGGAAGAAAAAGCGATGAGCTGAGGAAACTGATTTGGTTCCATTCCAGGTGCCACCGGCTGAACTCTCCACATTTTTTGACCCAGCTCCAGGACACAAGCTGTATTCCAGCCTGAGTGAACTGGGAGCAGAAGCTCATGTCCTCTGATGCCACCCGCCTGCTTTGCAGCCAAGCAGCCCAGAGGAGCAGATCAGAGAATCATAGAATGACGAGAGTTGGAAGGGACCTTAAAGATCTACTAGCTCCAACCTTTCTTACATGGGTAGAGATCTGCTACCCTGTGTGGGCAGCGACTATTTACAGGAGTAAGACCACCAGGATTTCCCCCCACCCCCCCCATCAATAATCAGAAAGAATTATCTGCAAGAAAAAAAAGTATATAGCCTTCCCAAAAGATCCAATCCTGCTTTCCTATCCAGTTCCCACTTTGGGAAAACTCTGACGAGCTGAATATAGAGTTCAAAACTTAACTATTGGGAGATAAAAGCAAAAAAAATTAAAGTTTAGAATTAAGTAGCCCTTTTTAAGCCGATCCTCTGCTGGAAATAAAGCTAGCTTCAGAAATATATGGTTACCCAGTGTATCAGTCAGATCCCATACGCAGTGGGAGTCAACCGTTTAGGTGGATGAGATCAGCCCATGCCTTGTAATTACACTTCATTAGTTAATAAAAAATGGGGGGGGGCTGCTCAAATGCATATATTGTTGTCCCTTCCTAGCAACTGGCCAAGCAAACCTCACGTCAGAAATTAATATTTTTTTTTAATTTTTCTTGGCCACGCCGTCAGCTCAGTCCCGTAAGAGCAATATTCACCAGAACGTTTCCAGCATAACTTTTGTAAGGTCACCAAGAAGGCAGAATATTGGAGAAACCTGCCGTTGAAGGGAACCCATTAGGTATTTTCTCTTATTCCAGTTGAAAACCGCCACGAAATCACACACAAAAGAAAATTCTAATGACACCTCCAGTAGATTAACCCGGGCATAGCTGTCCCAAATGGCGAGCTACAAGAGAGGCAGCAAAGCCCGCTGTGCGTAGGTAGGTGTAGTGTCTGACTGGGGGTCTGGGGAGTTACGTGCTACTACCACATATAAATATACTAAAACAAAACACGCTTTTGCAGCAAAATGGCACCGTAATCATGTCAGACCGTAATTTGTAAGATATCACTGAGCATTTGCAAAATAATTGCCTGATTTCTACAGCTCCACTGCAACTGCAACCTGTTAATCTCAAAAGCAGCATTCGGAAAGCACAATTCCAAATTTTTCCACAAAACATGCTACACGAGGCAGTATAGGATTGATAAAGATATTTTAAATGTATTAAATATCGCGCTTTCTTTAAAAATTACATTATAAAAATCTTTCTTAAACATTATTTGAATAAAGCCTCATTACTCACAGTCCAAAGAAGTTCATTAGGAGAAGATCACTTTGGAAAGCATTCAACTAACTAGCCTTTCTTCTCAGCAGTGAATTACATTAGCTACTTCCTAGTTATTTAAATCTTGAAATAAAAGATGTAAACGCTACAGTGACATCTTAAGATCATTGGTAAGGCAGGTCTTGCATGCACAAAAATGCCCAGCTGGTCTGGAGATAAAACAGATTGATAATTAGTTGCAAAATGTAACATTTCATCAGGAATATTTTGAATAATCCAATTTATCTTTGTCAGATATGCGGCACATATTTTTTTTTAATTTTTTTTTCCTTCAGAGGCGCTTTGTTCTTTAACACCGTGTTATAATTTCAGCCTCCTAATTAAGGCGCCGGCCGGCCCTGCCTTGATGTGGGGCGGCGGATGGGGGGCTGCCCTCAGCCACGGGCCACCGCTGGCCACCGCCGCGCCGGCTGCCTCCCACCACCCTGCCCGTGTCCGGGGAGGAAGATCAAAGCCCTCCGGTGGGAAGGGAGGAGGCCCCGGCTCCGGCGGCTGGGGCTGGGCGAGCGGGGCCTACAGCTGGGCCGGCGCTCCCAAAGCCGGCAGCCTCCGCGTTCTAATTAAGGGATGAAAACGTTCTGCTTCTCCCTCCCCGCTCTTCCTCATCCCTGTTGGTTCCCAAAGTGATGGTTGGGTGGGTTGAGGGCTTTGCCGTGGGTGAGGGAGGGGAAGGAGGGGATGCCAACCCATCCGATGGCACTGCCAATGCCATCCCCACCGGTTCCATCTTGGCCTCACCACCCTCACCTTGTAGCCACACGTTTCACCTCTTGGAATGGGTGGATTCTGTGTTTGCCCAGCTTGGAGGAGGTTCTTTCCCACTATTGATGGGAATGATGATGCTTTTCCTGGGAGTGCAGCATCTACATAAACAAGCTACAGCTGGACCAGCTGGTGGCAAGGACCTCAAGGAGGTAAAACCAACCATCCAGGTGCCTGGTACCGCTCTTTTCAGTGGTTCCTCTGGCTGAGAGAGGGCTGTCGTGTCAGAAACACAACGATGTAGAGAATATCTTGGCTCCACTGAGATCACATACTGTCTTTCCCAACCCCAGACTTCAGCCCCGATGGAGCTAAGGGCAATTCTTAAGCCAACGCCACCTTGAAATGCACCCAGTGTGGAGGCCAGGTTTACTTCAGAGATACCAGACACCAAAAGATCTGAGGTACCAAGTGCCTTTTGGACAGTCCTGCCCAGCACAGCCCCATTTCCCAGCCATGCTGCTGTGTCAGACACCAGCTTACAACCACAAGGAAGAGTTTCCACTGAAATTTTAGCATTTTTTTTCCCCCTCAGAAGCAGTGCAATAATCAAAGATCTCACCTGGCAGAGACAAGGCTGGAAGGTTTTCCATTAGCTCTTGTAATAGAACAGTCCTCCTCCTCCTACGCCTTGCGATTCAAGTACTCATTTACACCGGGGAGGGCTGAGAAGTAAATGCAAAAGTAAATAAAGTTAAAAAGTAGGTGCATCTGCAAGAACAATAACTCATGCCCACGCCACACATTTTAAAATGTTGATCATGCTGTTGGTTATAACTTGTGTAACTCATGAAACGAACTCTTTTTCACATGCAATGCTTTGACTTTTTAAATTTCAGCTATTATTTATGAATAAAAAACTTAATTTGGGGACCCAGATTAAAGTTTCACACTCATTCTGTGCCATCTCTTCAATAAGAGATGGAAGTCATGTAGTCTTATCAGCCTGCACCTCTGATATGATAATGATATCTGTACCGCCCAGAAAGTAGGTCACAGTAATTCTTCATAGCGGTTTTTGTAACCTACTCAGGGACTACAAGGCCAGCTATTTTAAAGATAATTCTGAATTTCTTTAATAAGATTTTATTGGATTCAGATAATTGATCCGATTATTGAAACCTGGGGAAAGTGCTATTGACCTGAATATATACATCAGTAATTCCCCTTTTTAAATGAATTTAGGTCATTACAAACTTATTGCCTCTGCTTAATGCTGGGTAAGGGGCTCACTGCAGGCCTGACAAACAGGCACAAGTCCCGTACTTGAGCACTTCCCAAACTCCAAGGGTGTCTCCTTCTTCCCACTCTCATGAAGGGGAATGGAAGCCTGAGTTAAGCACATCGGGACTGATTTCTTACGACAATGAGAATCATCTATTTTTCTTTCTTTAAATCTTTTTTTTCTCCGTTTTTTTTTTCTCAGTAGGCAGCATCAGCAAATGTCCAAACCTCTGCAGTTGCCTGTTGTCTTGTTTCTGATTCTCCAACTATTTCTGATCATTCAATGATGGACAACTCCAATTGATGTTCCACCTTACTCTTTGCTTATTTTCCATGCCATCTTCTGGAAGACTTTTTTTTCCCTGTAACTTTTGAAGTATTTGTTCCAGCAGAACCAAGCCCAACCAGTTCTCCCACACTTCTCCTCTTGGAGAACCACCACAGCTTGGAAGTCATTTCTAATTACAACTCCTCGTAGTCTCTCTTGTTCATTACCTGTCTCACTGCCTGTTCAGCTGCAATGTGGAGACATCAACCCCACCACACGGATCCTTTCACAGAGCCAGCAAACCCCCTCACAGAGTGATGGGGGGTTCAGAGCAGGTGGTCCATGGTCATCCCTCCTGCCCCAGGTGGGTGGAAAAGCTCTGGTTGTCCTCCCTCTCCCCACCTCCTTGGTGCTCCGTGGACTCACACACGTGCACAGACAAAGGCTTTATCTAGGAAGGAAAAAAAAAAAAGTCATTTCTCCACTTTTTGCAGTTTATCAAGTCTGAGTTGAGGGCGGCTGGGCTGTTCTGATTGCCTGGGTATGCCCCGCTAGCTGGGCCAGTGCTCACCAGCCTGTTTCCTGGCTTTAATGTGATGCACTTGATTAGATCTCACACACCAGGCAGAGCAGCGATGGGCAGGATGGAAATACGCCCGGAGACAGCGCGCTGGAGCAGCCTCATTCCCACTGGTCATATATAACGTTACTGAAATTATTTGTACAGCCGCGTCGTGGACCTTCCTCTATCATCCAGGATCAGTTCCTGATGACTGACCTTCCACAGAAGCGCCGTCTTGCATTCAAGAGGAGTTAGAAAAAAAGTAACAATTTTCTTTTTTTTAAACTCCTCAGCCATACAGTTGTTAAAACAAAACTTTTCCCTGACCTTAATAACCTCAATTTTAATTTGACTATGCAGAGTACTTTCTTACTTGGATTTTGCTTTTTACAAGTATTTTTTTCTTTCTTTTGTACAAACTCCAAGCCCCACTCTTGCTACTTTAAGCATTTTTTTCTTCAGATAGTTTCTGTCCTGAAGCAAAAGACTTTAAATACTACAATTCCAGCCTGTTGCAGCTGCGAGTTGGTGGCAGTATCACCCTTCCTTCTTCACCCAATCTCTTTGAATTACTTGAAATTCTGAAACAATTGGAAGGTTTTGCCTATATAGGCATGAACACCAAGCTGTAAAGTATTAAGTAATTACCAAATTCAAAATAAAGGCAACTATAAAGTTTTATATTACAAACCGTTGGATGACACTCTCCAAAGCAAGGTCTTCAGTGGTCTCCCAGACTGGTCAGGAGCTTCTGTCTCAGCTGCCTGTGGTGGTGGTGGTGGAGGAGATCTCCACACAGGGTTCAGGTACCTGAGCAGGAGATGACAAGTCCCATCCACGCCAGAGACCAGTTGGTGGTCACCAGCTACTGAACCAAAGCCACCCTGAGATTGCAGCCTTGAAGAGGCTCACTCTAGTCCTTGATAACCAGCCTATTTGCCTGTGCTTTGCTGTGATTCTCCTTCTTTGATTGCTGTTTTTTTTTTGTCTCTTTGCACTGTTGTGGAATTACATGCTTTAATTACGTAAATAAACAGCCAGAAACCAAACCAAATGTCTGGGAGTCCTAAGGGGTTTCCCTTCCCCACAGACTCACTGTCCGTTTTCAGGTTCCCACTATCTTTGCTTTTCTCCTTCTTTTTTTTTCCTTCACATGCTGCCTAGAGGGGAGAATTTGTCACTAAGCGAGAGCAAGTCTCTCAAACTTCTAAGAAAACCATAAACAGGCTGCAGTCCCTTATGAAAGCAAAGAAAACAAATGCGTGAAAGGCAAAATCAACTTATCTCTAATTTATTTATCATTGAGAAGCTAATTGCGTTCCTTCTGAGGAGCATCAAAAAAGCCTCAAAGTGTTGCAAAACACACGAGCGTTTAGGCCATCCCCTGGGATGCTGCCAGCCGGCTCCCGCTACCCAATGCCTGGCACCAAAGGAGACAGCTTCACCCTACAGGCGTCATCCCCCAAAATTCCCTGGCTGGGGGGCATCTCCCCATCCCACTTAGGTCAGGGAGTGGCAGGGGATGTGCTCCTCACCAAATTCCCAAAAAATATAATTATTTTTTTTTCTTCCCCAAGACACTGTTAGGTTAGAGGTGAGAAGAGTCTTCAACATCACGAGGAGGTTACAGAAGTTTTCCAACCCCCTCGAGGAATTAAATTTGCCCTTGGAGGAGTCCTGGAGCATTCAACAAGTACAGGTCCTGAAAATAAATAGAGTTGATTCCTTTCCTGTGAGGGTGGTGAGAGCCTGGCCCAGGTTGCCCAGAGAAGCTGTGGCTGCCCCATCCCTGGAGGGGTTCAAGGCCAGGTTGGAGGGGGCTTGGAGCAACCTGGGCTGGTGGGAGGTGTCCCTGCCCAGGCACTGGATGGGCTTTAAGGTCCCTTCCAACCCAAACCATTCTGTGATTCTATGATTCTGTAAGTGAACAGAGCTGATAATGTTACCTGGGTTTTTTACAAAAAACAAATATCTACAGCAAGATAAAACCCTCGATTAAATTTTACAGCCTGGCATAAAAAAAACCCCACTGTATAAAGGTTGTTATTTTCTATTAACAATCAGGTTTTTCTGTAAAGTTCTTGGATAGCTCAGCAGGCTTTTTCTCAGGCCTGATTTAAGACACCCGGAGCTGAGACCAAGCCAGGGAGATGAATTTTCCTGAGTCTCGAGTGAAACATCAGGTCAGAAGAAGAGCATTGGCACAGAATGGATGCTAACTTCCCTTTTCACTAAACTTTTGCTTTTCTCTGCACAGCTTCTTAGTGAAAAAATGTTAAATCTATGGTGTACCAGAACAATATATAAAAAAATTAGCACAGAAATTTTATTTTTTCTCTTTTATCTATATATTATTTTGCTGTAGGCTCACAAGAAAGATATCTACAAGTCTCTCAATTTGAAACTTGTGTTTTTACTTCCTTATTGTTGATCCTTCCCAGTGAAATAATCGCAAGTATAGTTAGTTTGTGTATAATCAATATCCTCCTGCCAGGTTAATGGCACATGTGATAACATAAAACCAGTCCCTCTCCAAACAGATTACTGACTCTTACTATTAATCATTTCTGAAGGTGGGTTTTTTTTTTTTTTTTTCCAGCAAACCAAAAATAAGCAAGGAGCATGTTCTTTGTATGCACAATCATAAAGCGATCATTTGTGGGAGCTATAGATTATCTGTGTGTAGTGCAGCTTTTCATCATGGGTTTGTGTTGGATGGGCTGCAACATCTTATATAAACTGTAAATGGTATATAACTCAGCTGCGTGCTGAGGTGTGCTGTTGAGTTTGCAGATTAACAAAGTAAATGTATGAGGAGAGGAAAATCCCCCCTTTTTCACAAGGTAGCAGCCATCATCTTTTCACAGACTGGATAAATATGCCGGTTCCAATCTGAAAACCACCATTTCATTAAATTCTCAGAACAAGATTCTGCTAAAAAACAAATCTGTTACATTGAGATGTCTTAGTTGTCCTCTCTCCAAAGTATTTTTTTTCTGTTTTACAAAAAAGGTTTCCTCAAATTGAGTAAAACTCTATTTTACTCCATCCAGTTAAGAAAGAGGAAAACAAATGTTATTTATGCCAAATGGAGCCGAGCTGCACATTGCCATACACACTGAATGCGCAGCCTTGAATTAATCCTAAAGCAAAAGTGAGTTAAAGTTGGTTTGAAAAGGCAAAAGTAAGAAAGAAATCAACACCTAAATGAAGGAACTCCTCCTCTCCAGCAGTTTGGTTCAGCAGCGCTGACGGTCGTCAGGGGATAAATCAATTTGCTGCAGCTGCGGACAGCGAGGTAAGTGTGAGCCCCGGACGGCTTAATTGGGGAAGGGTGTTAAAAGTTGAGGGGCACAGAGTCACGCCGAGTTCGGGGTGTACGTGCAGGCGTGTGTGCACAACACACGCACACGCGTGTACCTGCAC
The DNA here is from genome assembly GCF_001431845.1 of Calidris pugnax. Taxonomy (NCBI): domain Eukaryota; kingdom Metazoa; phylum Chordata; class Aves; order Charadriiformes; family Scolopacidae; genus Calidris; species Calidris pugnax. Next base: position 5,718,520 of record NW_015090865.1, on the reverse strand, counting down.
GTGGTCCCTGAGAAGGTCCCTTGCCTGGAATTCCTGAAGTCTGCAGTCACCATACACTCATCTCCATTCATCAGCAAAGCTCCCAATGATTGCTGTCACCTGATTTGCAGAGTTTTCTCAATAAGAGGGAAAAATGATGATGCAGAGGGGATTATGTAAATGATTTAAAAGTTGAATTTTAACTTTTAAGCAGAGCCAGGCCTCTTTTCTCCTTGCAGAATGGTGGTGGAGGAGACCATGTGGAGGTGGAGGTCGAGGGCCGGTGGCAGGGGGCACATCCAGATCTGGCACCAACCTCCAAAAGCCTTGGAAAAGGTTCAAGAGACAACCCAAAGGGAGGATACAACCCTGGGAAACACCTTCCTCAGCCCCCGCAGCTAACGGAGAACGAGATGACACATCCCCAAACTTTACCTCATCTAATGCAAATATAGCCATCCAAATCTCTAATTGCTCATTTTTTTGAACTCCTGACCCTCCAAACTTCTCCAACTCTCGTGGCAATGAGTCCTACAACCCATCTGCAAAACATCCATCCCTTGTCATCAGCCTGAGACGTGGTTCCTGCCCCGTCCTTTGGCCATTCCTGTGTTATTGCGTCAGCAGAAACCGGGGGGGAAAGGCATCCTCCACAATTTCCCGAGAGCTGTTCATTATTTGATACCTCTTTGCCATTTTTCACTCTTGTTAGCCACAAAATTCAACTCTCAGTCTTGACAGGCCCCCGTCACACAGAAACCTAGCCCTCTCTCTAATCATTTCCATCAACTATCTGTGAACTTTTTGTATTTCAGCTGTACCTTTTTTGAAAAGGAAATGAATACAGCATTCAAGGCAAAGGCACATCACCCCTTTATGTAACCGCACTCAAACCAACTCACTACCATTTTTCTCTCTGGCACTTGCACACATCCTGTGCCGTGGTTTGCTTTCTCTCACAGAAAAAAGGGTTTGAAGGGAGTGCAATGCGGAGCTGAAGGGTTAGACTTGGTAGAGCAAAGTTATCTGGTTACCACCACTCTCACCAACAGCCTTTCTCTGGGTAGGTCATCCATTATCTCCAGACTGCAATTTTGCCCCCCAAAGACGACATGAAGACTAAATCTTATTAGTAATGTATAGAATTACAGAATGGTTTAGGTTGGAATGGACATTAAAGATCATCCAGTGCCACCCCCTGCCCTGGGCAGGGACACCTCCCACCAGACCAGGTTGCTCCAAGCCCCCTCCAACCTGGCCTTGAACCCCTCCAGGGATGGGGCAGCCACAGCTTCTCTGGGCAACCTGGGCCAGGCTCTCACCACCCTCACACCAAAGTTCTTCCCAATATCTCAACCAAAGACGACATGAAGACTAAATCTTATTATTAATGTGTAGAATTAGAGAATGGTTTAGGTTGGAAGGGACCTTAAAGCACCCCCAGTGCCAGCCCCTGCCCTGGGCAGGGACACCTCCCACCAGACCAGGTTGCTCCAAGCCCCCTCCAACCTGGCCTTGAACCCCTCCAGGGATGGGGCAGCCACAGCTTCTCTGGGCAACCTGGGCCAGGCTCTCACCACCCTCACACCAAAGTTCTTCCCAATATCTCAACTAAATCTTCCCTCTTTCAGGTTAAAACTGTTCCCCTTGTCCTGTGGCTCCCCCAAAGACGACATGAAGACTAAATCTTATTAGTAATGTATAGAATTACAGAATGGTTTAGGTTGGAATGGACATTAAAGATCATCCAGTGCCACCCCCTGCCCTGGGCAGGGACACCTCCCACCTCCAACCTGCCCTTGAACCCCTCCAGGGATGGGGCAGCCACAGCTTCTCTGGGCAACCTGGGCCAGGCTCTCACCACCCTCACACCAAAGTTCTTCCCAATATCTCAACTAAATCTTCCCTCTTTCAGGTTAAAACTGTTCCCCTTGTCCTGTGGCTTCCCCTCCCTGGTCAAGAGTCCCTCCCCAGCTTTCCTGGAGCCCCTTTGGGGACTGGAAGGGGCTCAAAGGTCTTCCCGGAGCCTTCTCTTCTCCAGGCTGAAGCCAGCCTGTCCTCACAGCAGAGGGGCTCCAGCAGCCCTTACAACATCTTGTACTCTGGACCCCTCTCCTATCGGACACCGTTGGTCACACTTATCACACATCCCGTCTTCCCGGAGCCTTCTCTTCTCCAGGCTGAAGCCAGCCTGTCCTCACAGCAGAGGGGCTCCAGCAGCCCTTACAACATCTTGTACTCTGGACCCCTCTCCTATCGGGCACCGTTGGACACATCACACATCCTAATCATCCAGTGCCACCCCCTGCCCTGGGCAGGGACACCTCCCACCACACCAGGTTGCTCCAAGCCCCCTCCAACCTGCCCTTGAACCCCTCCAGGGATGGGGCAGCCACAGCTTCTCTGGGTAACCTGGGCCAGGCTCTCACCACCCTCATACCAAAGAAGTTCCCAATATCTCAACCAAATCTCCCCTCTTTCAGGTTAAAACCGTTCCCCTTGTCCTGTGGCTCCCCTCCCTGGTCAAGAGTCCCTCCCCAGCTTTCCTGGAGCCCCTTTGGGGACTGGAAGGGGCTCGAAGGTCTCCCCGGAGCCTTCTCTTCTCCAGGCTGAAGCCAGCCTGTCCTCACAGCAGAGGGGCTCCAGCAGCCCTTACAACATCTTGTACTCTGGACCCCTCTCCTATCGGACACCGTTGGTCACACTTATCACACATCCCAAGGAGAAGAAGTTCCTCTATGGAACACCAGCACTTACCTTGATGTCCTGGAGGAATCTGACCAGGCAAGGACCACAAGCAAAGGCTGCCTCGTTTCTCCATCGGAGCACTCAGATCTTCCATTCACGAGACTCCAGGAGCCGAATGAAGTGGCTGTATTGGGCACTGCAAGAAACCATTTAGTTTGCTCAAAAATGTTAACTATAGAGCATAAATAACACTTACTCTGCTTGTTGGGAGACCGTGCTTGCTCTGTCTAAATCCATTTGTTTTCGAATGTTTAACAGGGGGACTTCAAAAGCTGTTTCTTTACTCATGAATGGAAGTGACAACACGGTATTATTTTTCCAAATATCGGAACCTCAATAATATATCACACTAATCTCCCAGCCACAAAGGTATTTTAGAACTAAAACAGGGTGTTTTTTATGGGTCAGATGTTGTTGTCCTACTGTACCACAGCTCGTATCCTCCTGATACCACACATGTTTGTTCTCTACTTAATTTTTAATGTATGAATTTGTTTTTATATTAAAATTCAATAAAATTTTAATTATAAAACATAATATATCACACTGAAGTATATATATCTGCAGAGACACACATCTGTGGTTTTACAACAGATGCGTGTATCTCTGCAAATATTTAAGATGCAGATTTTACCACTAAAACGAACACACATCCGGCTTAATTACAGCTGAACGTTTCAGGTAGGCCCAGGCTGAACACACCTAAACGAGTCCCTGGTCTCAGAAAGTTGATAAGTAGTTCCCAAATATCACCAGGGACCGGGAGGAAAAGGCAGAATTAGAGACACAAGAAGGCAAAAGAAATGCAGAATATCTTACATCCTTAACTAGTTTTTCCACAAATGTGCTTTTATAGATCTGAATGCTTTCTAATGTGTTTGGGTCTTGCTCTTTATCACTAAAAGCATCTTTCATCCTGCCTTTTCTGAACCCTAGATCTACTTGGCGTTCGCTGGCAAAGGAGACATTTTCCTGTAGGTATCTCATGGAAAATACACACAGCGCATTTCGTGCGAGGGACTCTTTACAGGACTCTGAATATGCAGAAATCCCCTATTTCCTTTTTATTTGGAAACCAGAATTTATTCTGCTGCCACTGAACTGAATGGGTGCACGTCTCTGCCCTGTCTGTTGTACTCTGTGTGTCATTTCCTACCAGCCTTTCACAAGTGCAAGAGCAGAATCCAACCTACAATTCAGAAAAACGTGGGAGGAGAGGGAGAGAATGAAAATAATAACAAATGATCAAAATTAAAGGCAGGTTTTGGTGCATTGTTAAAGCAGTCCAAACTGTTTTTGCAATGGTCACGTAGGTATAAAACAAAAGTATCCTCAGTGAAAAAATAAATATGATAAATTGTGGGCCCTATGAAGAGCAGAAATGCAGAATTTATCAGAGCAAAACTATATCAAGATGGGTTTTTTCAGCTTAAGCACCAGGATTCCCAGTTTTTGGGGTGGCTTTTCTGGTGCTGATGGAGCACTCTGGATTTGCACCCACATGAGCAGGTCCTAAGTTTGGTTTGTGATGCTCAGGGAGGGAGACCTGGGATGGAACGTGAGCCATCATGACCAGCCCCAAATCACTCCCAAATCACCCCCAGGGCTGAGGTAGAGAAAAACCCGCCATGGATTTGGGGCTTGGCCGGGACAGAGGGGCCATTGGAAGGTCTTTTCTCAGCTCTTCTCTCTCTCTTATCTCACAACAAACTTCCAGTTTCTCAGCTTACACTTTAAATGGGGAATATTTAAATCCTCATCTGAATAATAAATAAAAGCAAATCCCCATAAATTACCCAGAGAAGCCTACAACAGCACACTACAACTTGCAGTGCAGTACCTTCTGCACGTACAAATGCTTAAACTGGCATTTTATATTTTGTTGCATTAAGTGTTACCAGCATTTTCTTTAAAGACATATAAAATTCACTTCCTGAAATGCAGCGTATTTTCCTATTCATTGCCCACATCATAAGGTTGACCCACATAATTTTTAAGCAAGAAGCTGAAATCTTAACCACACTCCACAGAGATTACAGGCGATATTGTTTTAACTGTTTGCTGAACTCTTTCTATTATTATGTGTCCTTAATTTTGGTGAAATAAAGTGAATAAATAATCATGTTTCACCCAGGAGCATGAAATCCTAACAATGAGTTTTTAGCAATGCAACCATTTTTCGGGAGGGATAAGGGAGAAATCTGAGTCTGAGAGCAAGGTCTGCAGGTTGTCTACATGTTTAAAATATTAATCAGTTGGCAACCTTTCTCCTTTGGAACCTGGAAAAAAAAAAAAGGGAGAAAAAAAAAAAAAAAAGACATGTTACATAGAGCCAATAACACTCACAACTTGAGAAACCGTAAGATGATCCTTTCCTCAGAAAAATCCATCACCAGTTTAACTCCTAAAACAGAGTTAGTTCTCAGGATTGCTTTTTTTTTTTTTTTTTTTTTTAAACAAATGAAATAGCTGTTCATTTTCTTAAAAGTAAGGCACGGCTGGGGCTAATGACGAGTTTCTGTCATAATTGCAGCGAGCTGTCATCAACAAGGAATTGCAGCTAATACCCCGTGCTGGCAGAACTCTTGGGAAGTTACAGCAAAAGAGTAAAGTCTTCCACGTCAAACTTCTGCAGATGGTGCAGATTTATGCTGTCTATTAGCCTCCAATATAACATGCTGTCTTTCACCTCTTTTTTTCTTATTAAAAAAGGAAAAAAAAAAAAGAAGGAGCTATTATTAACAATCACCTTGGCATTTACCACTCTGTGATTTGCTTTGTAAAATGATGGCTCCAACTGAAGTTTTTAACACCATAAATAAACTGAAACCTTTGTGTTTTCAAGAATGTCAGTGCTGTTTGTGAGGAGCTTTCCCTTCCCTCTTGCCTTTTGCTTCTTTCAGAGAAAACTTAAACACACCATCTTCTTAGACTTTCAAATATGACACACAGATCTATTTTTAAGCATCTATTTTCAGACACAGAAACAAACTTCTTATTCCTTTTTTTTTTTTTTTTTTGAAATATTATGGGAAAAACGCCTGGTACTACGTTCCCTTCATTCTCAGCTCTCCCAGCCAACTCGTTTGCTGTTCGTACTGGAGACACTGGGAGCTCTGAACATGCCACGAGAGCACATCAAGCCCAAAGTTCAATTTCCTTCTGCCTTCAGGGACCAGACAAACTGGGCTTTGGCACAACACTTAGTCCTTTGAAAATCACTGCATTAGAGGTGCCACTGTTTTGTAAAACATCATTTTCTTATTTCTTTTGCTTATAAGACTGAAAACTGGACCCTCACACCCCTTTGTAATTCAGTCCAGCAGCCATGAAAATGCAAATATTTCCATAATCCAAGTATGAATTAAAAGTCAAATTACTTTATGGATTTAGTGATTTTTTTAAAAAAAATTTTTTTTCCTTTTTTTTTTTTTTTTTTGAAATATTATGGGAAAAACGCCTGGTACTACGTTCCCTTCATTCTCAGCTCTCCCAGCCAACTCGTTTGCTGTTCGTACTGGAGACACTGGGAGCTCTGAACATGCCACGAGAGCACATCAAGCCCAAAGTTCAATTTCCTTCTGCCTTCAGGGACCAGACAAACTGGGCTTTGGCACAACACTTAGTCCTTTGAAAATCACTGCATTAGAGGTGCCACTGTTTTGTAAAACATCATTTTCTTATTTCTTTTGCTTATAAGACTGAAAACTGGACCCTCACACCCCTTTGTAATTCAGTCCAGCAGCCATGAAAATGCAAATATTTCCATAATCCAAGTATGAATTAAAAGTCAAATTACTTTATGGATTTATTTATATTTGTACACAAGGGACTTCATCAAAACCGACCTCAAGAGCTGAAAAACATTCTTTTTCTTAACCACAGCTTTTCTCTTCCAGTGTTAAGTCAACAGGTTCAACTTTGTGAGATTGTCAAGCCAAGAGGGGAAAAGGAACCGCACTCTGTGAGTTTAATGAATGTGCTGCTTGTGGTACAAGGCACTGGAACGCGTGTGAAAGAGGCGTGAACGTGTTACAGCATCGCTTTTAGTGAAAATGCTCTTCTCAGAGCCACCCAGACAAGGGTGTAGGTGAGATTTACATGTGGCTGTGCCATATAGCCCAGCACAACCCAGTGGTGGGGCACCTAAAAGAGCCTGGTCCCAGTGCCACAGGGACGTGGCAGCCTGGATGTGTTCCCCTTCTCTAGTGCATAACGACAAACCAATTTTAATCATGGCTTTGTGGGGAGTTTGCATCTTTTTTTCCCCCCCCAATAACTTGCCTTTCACATTTGGGAGAAACTAGTCTTTTTACTGCTTAAAATTTGGGATTCTGAAAAAAAAAAATAATAAAATAGTGACCTTTTGATGCAGTCTACAAAGTACTCCCACTAAACAGGCAATAAGTGAATCTAATAGACACCCCAACCCACGCCAAGTCCCATAAAATCAGGGTGTGAAGCATAAGGGAGACAGGGATTCATATTAATAATTCATTCCAAGCAACCCCCTGGAGCAGTTTTACTATGATATGCTATGCAGAATGCTTCAACACACTAATTAATATTTTCAAAGTGTTCCACGAGCCCCTTTTAAAAGCACTTTTGCCACTCATTGAGCATTCTGCATTTTAGAAGGGAACGAGCAGTTCTGCCCCCCACCATCCCCCCCCAAAACCAAGCGACCAACTGACCCCCTCAGCCCAGCCTCGTGGAGCCAGGGGGAAACTCCTCAAACACCAGCATCCCCACCCAACAACTTCACCTTCCCCACATTCATAGCCTGCATGTTGGGTGTTTTTTTTTTCTTTCCACTCCTCAAATCCAAAATTAACTGGAATAAATTACGCTCCCTTTGCAATACATGGAACTGAAAATGCAGGTGACCTCAAGAGAGCTCTGGTAATTGCAGTGAAGAGTCCCTGCCGCGTTCCTCTTCCTACCCAACGTGGAAAAAGTGCTGTAAACACCTTGGTATTGATACCCTAACTTCTTCTTATGCCCATATCTATTGTTTCTTGCAATAAGTTAGAGCGTAGCTACCACATATTTACACAACAGCCTGATTTCTTACTCCAATTCAGAAGAAAATATAGTAAGGTTGCGTTGGGTGATGAAAAAAAGTGGAGTTTTATGAGTAATGGATTTAACCCAGTATTTGCACATGAGCAGAAAAATATATCTGCAGCAATACCTCAGCGTAGGTCTCTCCATCATATTTCTATTAAATGCGCTATAACACTTAAAAAACAGCCAGAGATGATGCGTGACCTGCTCATGCTCCAAAATCATAACAAAAGAATTTCTTCAGTAAAAATGAGGCAGAACGTACCGTGTGAGCGAACTCTGCCCAAACGATTGTTTCCTGGGTTGTACAAATAATCTCTTGTCTAATTAAGCGCTAAAGGATTCAACCAGCGAATTAGTTTTAACCTCTGGTGTGCCAGGGAATGTTTGGTAAAGGTTGGGGGGGGGCTTCTAAAAAGTGACCCGGGACTAAGTTTTAGAAAAAAAATTGCCTGGTTTTACATGGAAAAAGTAGAGAATTAAGCTTCCCAAGATACCTAGGAGTGGAGGCCAAATATGCACAAATCTCCCACTCCCACCTAAAATACAGGTCCTCCTCATCCTCTGAAGATCCAATTTTCACAGGCTAACTGCCCAGGGCTCACTGCATCTCATTTTTGGGGCAATTGTCAGGATTTGACCCAAAAGAGGTGCTGTCAGCCAGCCGCTAATACAGATTGCACGTTAAGCTATCTTGACATTTATGAAAAAGCCAAAAAAATTATTTTTAAATTATAAAAAAAAAAAAAAAAAAAAAAAAAAAAAAAAAAAAGATCATCCACCATGTAGCTGGATTAGCTGCTGCTCAACGGGCTCCGCGGACGTGCGGCAATAAGCAGTGGAGGGACCGTGCTCCTCCACACAAATCTACAGTAGTTCTGCCAATGCAAATATTAATAATCAAGATAATCGTGTTGATTTTGGACACTCCCTGGAGAATGCCCTCTAACCCCAGCTTGGCAATTTTCAAAAGATGTAATCTAGCACAGCTCTGAAACCTCTCTCTCTCTCCCCAGCCACTCTCAAAAATGCCCCCATGGGTGCTGGGCGATGGTCAGAACAGGACCCCGCAGCCCAAAGAAAACCAAGAAAGCAGCAAAAAACAGGCAACAAGAAGCCAAGGGCAGGGGGAGGCTGGGAACCAGCACTCAAAAATGCCCCCATGGGTGCTGGGCGATGGTCAGAACAGGACCCCGCAGCCCAAAGAAAACCAAGAAAGCAGCAAAAACAGGCAACGAGAAGCCAAGGGCAGGGGGAGGCTGGGAACCAGCACTCCCAGCTCCTGCCCTGCCCCAAACATCCCATTTTCCATCCCCAGCCCTGCTCCCCCCCCATCCCAGCTCCCAGCTCCTGCCCTGCCCCAAACATCCCACTTTCCATCCCCAGCCCTGCTCCCCCCGCCGTCCCAGTATTCACCACTATACACAGACCCCGACAAGAGGGGAGGATGTCTTCTGCCAGTGGACATCCCAAGTCCAGTACCAGCCCCTCTCCTGATGTGTTGGCACCTTCAGGATGTGCATTAAAATTGGTACCTTTGGGATATGAGTTACACTAGTACTTTCAGGACGTGCATTAAGTTGGTACCTTTAGGATGCTCATTACGTTGGTACCTTTAGGATGCTCGTTACACTGGTACCTTCAGGATGTGAGCTACACTTTTAGGATATGCATTAAACTGGTACCTTTAGGGTGTGCATTACACTGGTATTTTTAGAATGTGGATTAAACTGGTACCTGCAGGATGTGCATTACACTGGTACTTGTGGTACCTTTAGGGTGTGCATTACACTGGTACCTTCAGGATGCTCATTACATTGGTACCTTCAGGATGTTCCTTCCATTGGTACCTTCAGGATGTTCCTTCCATTGGTACCTTCAGGATGTCCACTCCATTGATACCTGGGAAGCATCCCCACGAAGGGCTGATTTGACACGCAGGGGGCCAGAAATTTGTCCTTTTTCCCATTGTCCCATTGCCACTTGGCATTGGTACCTTCAGGATGTCCGTTCCATTGATACCTGGGAAGCATCCCTGCAAAGGGCTGATTTGACACGCAGGGGGCAGAAATTTGTCCGTTTTCCCATTGCCACTTTTTTTTTAATAAGGGGTTTGCGCCCAGTTTGGCAAGATTACATGGGGCTCCAGCAGCACGGACTGGTTGATGTGAGGATGGCTGACACGGGGGTGACACCGAAGGCCCTCGGAGCTCCATCCCTGGTGGTGGTACCACCTTTTCTTTCTGCATCAGTGAAGTGGTGATGTGAAACTCCCTTCCCTTGAGAAGGGGGCTGGCACACGCTGCCCCAACAGGAGCAGTGGCACGAACCGCTGGTGGTCAAGACCTGGTGGAGACGTTTGAAGCTCTGTATCCTACAGATAGATGATACCTTCAGGTGAAGAAGGGAACAAAGGAGCAAGGTCTTGTTTTTTCCCTGCCAGGAAAACAGATCAGGTCAGCGACCTGCACACAAACCCAGGGCGAGCTGCTGCCTGTGCAACCACCACGTATCGGGGAGGGGGGGAAAATGCAGACCCAAGAAAATCCTTCCAGCCCCCTGACCACCGTACCCAAACCCACCTGGCCAGCGGGGAGAAAGGAGCAGAAATTGCTTCCAGGGCTGCACTGGTGTGCAGTGATTTGCTGACTTTCCCAACAGGCACACACACACCTCCCAAACGGGGCCATGCAGCCGTCAGAACAACTGCACCCACAGGGACAGGGTTTGCACCCCCCTCCCCGACACCCCCTCCCCAACCTCCTCCCCCCCCATGGGGTAACATGGAGTAAATTTAACGCTGCTCGAAGTTGCTGGATTGATAGCAAATAATTCCTGTTTTTAAAAGCCACTTAATAGCTAAAACTGTTGGAGAAAACAGCCCACGCTCCTGACTTCTGTACAGCTTGGGCTGCGCAGAATAAGCCACAAAACAAAAAAAGATGACCTTTTTCCCCCATAAATGTCCAAACACGAGCTTACTCTTGAGCTGCAGTGTTTGTGGCCTTCTTGCCAGGCAGAAGGGCTTTTTTTTTTTCTTTTAACAGGTTTGGGGTTTTTTTTTTGGTGCATCTAAAATAGTATTTCCAGCTGCTCTTTGCTGCCCTTCAGCCACCCAAGGGACTGAGCTCCCTCCCCTCCTGCAGCGCGGTGGGTGCCCTGATCATCACCAGATCCAGGCCTTGGTGGGGGTGGTGGCACCTGGGGTGCAGCCCCCAAGGTCACGGCGTGGGGTGGGCTGGGGACAACCTGGGACATTCGGATTTTGAGGGGGGGAAACGACTCTAAGTTGTGTGTTCTCTGTGTGTGTGTGTGTGCGTCCCCCCCAACCCAACTCCTCCTTTGCTTTTGGCAGGGGGGAAAAAAAATAGGTTTCACATTAAATGCGGAGTTAGATGAAATTGTTTGAAAGCTTAAGAGTGCCATCGTGTGGATAAGGGACTGGGTGTCCCCGCAGCATGAGCAGGGGATGGAGCCGGGTCGGGGTTGCCCCCCCAGCCCCTCTCCCATCCCTGGCCGGGGCTGGCACGGACCATCCCCAGAAACCCACGGGTGAGGGGTTTAAACCCCAACACGGGGATATTTCGCTTGTAAGAAAAAAATACCACTCCTGGGGGTTTCTCAGTATTCCCACACGGAGCATCTCGGGGACGGTGGGATTTGGTAACAGTCAAAAATGCAACCAAGCACCAAAAAGCAGCCAGAGGAAGGGATAACCCTTCTGAAACCACCGAGGGATTTGTGAGCACAAACCCCAGCAGCTCCCGAGGCACCCGGTCAGCCCAGGAAACACAGAAAACGTTCTCAATCTTCTTCTTCCCACACCAAACATTCTTATTTTTAATTTCCTAATCACTCTATTTTGGGGTCCCACTGACTCACCCACTCCGTACTTACAATAATCTTCACTTTTTTTTTTTTTTTTATCATCGTTTCTTTTTTTATCATCGTTATTTTTTATTATCATTGCACTTCATTACTGGCTTAACCTTTTCCCTTTTTTGTTTATAGAACACACTTTGTCCTGGCACAAATCACATGAAACTAAATAAACCATGTTACAGGGAAGCAAGAAGAAAATAAATGTCTTCATTCTGAAGCCATTTCCTTTGTGCTTTTGGACTCCGGGGCTATTTGCGCCTCAGAGTTTCATGTTTTACTTGATTTTAATCGCCAAATTAAAAAATAGAAAGATAAACTGCTATTTGTGCCTGTGGTTTAATAATACGCAAAAGATTATATTTCTGATATTAAAAAGCTGCAAGGTTTTAAATTCCATACATCTTTCAGTAAAAAATGGAAACAAGTGAGATTTCCTAAAGCGGGCTACATTTCCACAAACAAAATAAAAAAAACTAGTAAGGGGTTTTTTTTTCTTCAGATTTAAATGGTCATGGGCAAGCAAAGACATTTTCCTTTTTGTTAAAGTAAGTGATGTTAATTAATGAAATACTGTTAACGAGCTATTTAAAGGCATGGGACTGATCCTTCTCTGAACCTGGTGGCCTAATTCCTCTCAGTGCAGTAGGTCTGGGCTAAATATCTGGGGAGGGGGGGGTAAGGGGGGGTGTCAGTTTTTCATCCAGGCCCGTTGAAGTCAATGGAATAACTCACGTTGCCTTGACAAGGGTGGCACCGAGCCCCCGGAGAACACCTTGTCCTTATCTATCCATTATTAAACAATTCAGCCCCCAAATTTGACCTGCCTGCCTCGAAACCGCGATGTTCTGCTAAAGAGCAGCCCCCGCAGCCCAGGGATTTGCTGCTGCTTTAAAGAATTCAAAATTTTTTAAGAACTTCTGAATTCAAACCCTGCTGGGGAGAGGGGGTTGATACTCTTCCCAAAAAAAAAACCAAAACCGTACTCAGGAAAAAAAAAAAAAAGCTAAAAAGCAGCATTTTACCCAAAATGCTGGTGGGGGCTTATGGTCCCGCGTGGGAAGCAGCGGCTCCGACACCGGGGCAGGGGGGGCACCTGGCCCCGTGTGCTGCCAGAACACGAAGCAAAACAGAAAGTGAGCACATCAGGGTAGAAAATTGCATCTAATTTGTTTTAAATTCACAGAGGTCTTAATCTTTTGGGAGGTATTTTTACTTTACATATTTGTTAATGCGAAATGCTCTCGTTGCCAAATACGCTTAATATGCAACTGGAAACCCATTCTGCTTTCGCCTCCTCACTCTTCCTAAACCGAAAATAAATCTGCTTTTGCATTACACAGATTTCCCTCGCACGTCCATCCTTTAAAATGCCAGCCGAGAAAGTATAAGCACAAATGTCACCGGGAGGGTGGGATTTTCCTTTGTTGTAAAAAAATGTTGTGTCAGAAATTTCCTGCTTTTCTACCCACACGTTGTTGTGGATTTGGGAGAAACGGTACAAAGCTCTTAAGGCAGGGCACATTTATTTCGAGTGTTAAATCTCAGCAGCTGAAAGTGGCTCTTATAAACTTCATTTTAAAAGCAGACTAGACGCAGGCTATTGCAGCCCCGAAATTGAATAATTCATATTATTTGCGATCATTTAGGAAAGCTGCTAAACGCAAACGAATAAATATTTTGAAAAGTAGTGAAATCTGTCCTTCAATGACAGGGGAAAAGAGACCTGCAGTGAGGAAGAAAAGCATCTCTGTGTCAAACAAACACGGCGGCAGGAGAGGAGGACTGGTTTTGGAATCATCCACCCAGTTCTGCCAGATAAAAAGCCAGGTACCTGGAGGATCCTAATGACTCTCAACCCGGTTTGGACCCAGAGCAATGAGGAAAAAACTGCAGATGAGGGAAAAGGCTTCCCCAGGAAAAAAAAAAAAAAAAAAAAAGCAACCTGCCCAAAATGCCCTGCTTTGGTGACCCCCCAACTCCATAAGGCTTGGGCTGCGCAGCTCAAGTCCAAAGCACGAAGCTATTTAGGGTCTGGAACAAGCCCCCTCTAATAGGCATTACTTCTATTACTGCCTTTGTCATCAGTCATATGATGGTAATAAAATTTGTAACTGTTTCACTTACACTAGTGCTGCGATTTACCTACTCTAATAGACAATGCAAATGCTAAAAGGCACATATACATCTTCATTATATAAGCTGGTGCCTGAGTCATTTTCCTCCAGAGACAGTTTTATTCATTTTTATACAATTTGCCTACTGTACAGTGCAGATGGTTTCTATTAAGTAAAATATCTGTTTGCTTCCAAATTTTTAGTTTTCATGATTAAATTACTTTAAAATGATGGTACATTGTATTATCCTCTTTCATGACTTAATTTAGTTGCAATAGCACAAGTATAAACTCTAAAACCCAGTTTCATCCCCTCAGAAAATGGATATTTTGACCACATGCTGAGAATTTCTTAGGTCTGTTTTACACAGGCTGCAGCGTTGTCCTGCGAGCCTTAACTAGGAGAATTGTTTGCTAAATGTGTGTCTTAACAAGGGATTTAAACAAAAGCGTTGGACAATATGATGGGGGGGAGGACAGCAGGATTATTTTTTGGGTTGTGGCAAGGCCGGTGCTGGGGAGCAGGCGGTGGGAGGCAGGGCCGCGGCGCTGCAGCCATGGCTGTGCTGCCATCGGGTGGAGGCCTGGGAGCCCTGCACGATCCCACCGCCCGGACCACCACCACCTCCCAGCACATCCCTGCCACAGCCCCACCACAGGGGACATCTCCTCCAGACAGAGTCCAGAGGAGGCCACGGAGACCCTCCAAGGGCTGCTGGAGGCCCTCTGCTGGGAGGGGGGGCTGAGAGAGTTAGGGGGTTCAGGCTGGAGAACCAAGGGCTGCTGGAGGCCCTCTGCTGGGAGAGGGGCCTGAGAGAGTTGGGGGGTTCAGGCTGGAGGAGGCCCCAGGGAGAACTTAGAGCCCCTTCCAGTCCCTCAAGGGGCTCCAGAAAAGATGGGGAGGGACTCTGGATCAGGGAGGGGAGCCATGGGACGAGGGGGAAGGGTTTTAAACTGAAAGAGGGGAGATTGAGATGAGATATTAGGAAGAACTTCTTTGGTGTGAGGGTGGTGAGAGCCTGGCCCAGGTTGCCCAGAGAAGCTGTGGCTGCCCCATCCCTGGAGGGGTTCAAGGCCAGGTTGGAGGGGGCTTGGAGCAACCTGGTCTGGTGGGAGGTGTCCCTGCCTAGGGCAGGGGGGGGTGGAAATGGATGGTCTTTAAGGTTCCTTTCAACTCTAACCATTCTATGATTCTATGAAGAGTCCTCAACTTATCTATTTTCCCACCCAAATTAGAACATCCTGTGCTCAGTCCTTGCTGTCAAGGTGTCCTCAGGATGCCGTCCTGCTTGACTCTCCCAAATCAGCAACAATCCCTTGCAGCCAGGTCTGCTTTGAGCAAACCTCAAAGCACATGGCAAAGGCGATCAATGGGGTGTCTCCCAGATCTCCTGAGCCCTTCTTCTTCCCCACTAACACCTGACTGGCTTCAGGTGTCCATGCAGCAGCCCATGGCTTCACACAGGGCCACCCCTCACCAGTAGGTTTATCACAAGTACTTGAAGGGTCAAATTCTTCTGGTGTCTGCAGAAAGCAAAGCACCAGCTCCTGTCACACAGTGTTTCATGAAAAGCAACTCTGGGACATAAATCTGCCTTTTTTCACTGCTTTTGAAAGAGGTGCAGGAGCTCGACTGTGGGGTGGGGATGGGGGAGAGCTGTGCCCTGGCCTAGACAAGTGGCCAGCACAAGGAAAGCTGACACAGTCCGGGTAGCTCACACAAACAGTAGCACAAACCCTTTCTGTTCTCTTCCCAACCCAAAAGGAAAGCTTGTCGTGTCTGCCAGAACGTACAAATCTTCTGGAGGAAGATAAGAGAAAGAAACACACATCTGTAACAAGTCTCTACAACGTCAAGTAAAAATCCATTATCAGTCCAGATAATCTACTGGCAATGGCAGCACAGCCCCATAAATCCGCCAAAGCAAAATATTGCTTTCATATCCATTTGAGATGTTCAGGGAAATAAGGATCTCATCTCTTCAGCTGACACCAAAATTATCTGTTGCATCAGAAAAGGCAGATTTTGAATGTCAGCAAAAGCAACAAGAACATCTGTTATGTTCAGCCTGTCCACCGCCTGTGGCCAGTGGAGAAAACCTGACAGCAACCAACAGCAGCTTCTGCTGCAGTCAGAGAGGGGCTCAAAAGTTCTCTGGACATCCACTCCACATCCCCAAACGCCATACGGAAGGAGGTAGAAGTACCCTTACACCAACTGGCTCAAAACATCAACAGTGACCAAAAAAACAACATGCCACAAAAGAGCTATAAGAGAAAGAAACACACATCTGTAACAAGTCTCTACAACGTCAAGTAAAAATCCATTATCAGTCCAGATAATCTACTGGCAATGGCAGCACAGCCCCATAAATCCGCCAAAGCAAAATATTGCTTTCATATCCATTTGAGATGTTCAGGGAAATAAGGATCTCATCTCTTCAGCTGACACCAAAATTATCTGTTGCATCAGAAAAGGCAGATTTTGAATGTCAGCAAAAGCAACAAGAACATCTGTTATGTTCAGCCTGTCCACCGCCTGTGGCCAGTGGAGAAAACCTGACAGCAACCAACAGCAGCTTCTGCTGCAGTCAGAGAGGGGCTCAAAAGTTCTCTGGACATCCACTCCACATCCCCAAACGCCATACGGAAGGAGGTAGGAGCCCCCTGACACCAACTAGCTCAAAACAGTGACCAAAAATACAACATGCCACAAAAGAGCGAAGTTTGAAGTCAAACACTTCACCTCTTGTCTCCAAACCAGCAGGAAAAACGAGTGGGGAGATTGCACCGATGAGTCTGGGAAACGTAGTCACACACATAGAGAAGAATGGAAAGCAACCACAAACGCAGCTCATGGAAGGGATTGTAATCTTACCTCTGTCTCCTCTCTGAATTTAGAGATCTGTTGAAGATGGGAAGCAGGACATTAACATGTACCTCATGACAGGTACCGCTGAAATGCAAGATGCCTGGTTTTCCATCTGCCATCTCTCAACAGGTTAAAGAGATTCCTCCTGCAACATACGAATGGTCTTTCATTTTATAGTTTTTTAATGGAAAGCAAATAAAATCTCTCAAACTTTGAATTTATCAAAACCATCTTAAATAGTCTTTCAAAAACCACTCTCCTTTCTGACAGCTGCACCAGCTGCACCTAACCATGGCAGATGACTCCTTCACAGATACCCAGTGAGCTCCTGGAAGCAACCAGCACAGCAGTTCCAATCCATAGGATACAGATGTGTATATAATGTATATGTGGCTGATAATACAGGGAAATGTTGTTTCCAACCAAAACAATACTGCAAACAAATTGCAAGTAACCAATTTAACTAAAGCCAACATTTTTTCAGAATTAAGTCCCACCACATGACAACCACAGAATAGATGACTCCTTCACAGATACCCAGTGAGCTGCTGGAAGCAACCAGCACAACAGCAGTTCCAATCCATAGGATACAGATGTGTATATAATGTATATGTGGCTGATAATACAGGGAAATGTTGTTTCCAACCAAAACAATACTGCAAACAAATTGCAAGTAACCAATTTAACTAAAGCCAACATTTTTTCAGAATTAAGTCCCACCACATGACAACCACAGAATAAATTTATTCCCTGGTTCCTAACACACGATGTTACTCTCCAACTACACCTGATTTTAGCAAGTTCAATGTCTGGAATATGCAAGTGTAAAGTTCCTATCAGAAGGATGATGCCATGACTTCAACTGATACTCACTGTGAACCACATCACTAAGGAGGAGCGGGTCATGCTGGCTTGATCTGAGGTTAGCAAGAAAAAGAGTTGACCTCAAATTCTCCAAAATTTGAATTTTTGAGCTTCTGTGCTCTAAGATACATCTCCATTAGCAATTTAATGCAATCCCAGGACAGGACAGAACTACAACGCTTGTGAAGCTCTCTGGTCCTCAGAGTCAACAGCAGTTGGAATTTTTAAGTTCACTGGGAAGTTTTGAACCTACTGAAAAAATGGATTCTGCAGAGTAAATGGAATATGCTGAGGTGCACAGCAAAAGTATTAAAGCAAATCAAGTGTAGAAACAGCACTGCAAAGCATAAACAAACCCAAAATCTTAATGTGCAGAGCTCTCAGAGAAACATCTAAGAGTTTCTTACGGCAAGTGAGAGGGGAAGAAAGCAACATAGTGTTTTTAAAAAGGACACTGATTTTCAGATAACAAGGAAAATTATGATGAACAAAGGAGTCAAAACTATAATAAAAATGTAGGTTAAAGATGGTGATCCACAGGATCTCTGCTCTTCCAGTAGTTCAATGGCACTGGAATCTGTGGGTAAGGAGCATTACAGAAGTAAGACCTCTGAGTACAAACATTGTCAGGCAGTTCACCTAGAAAAGAAATATCATGTCTGTTCTGGAATTAACTTATCTCTTAGATACAAGAGTGCAGAATAAAATCTGATGGCAAAAGCGAACAATGTTATCAACCCATCCAACCATGGGAAAAGCATAATGCAAACACCCCTCTCCTTCTCCTTCCCCACACCAGGGGACAGAGTCACTCGAAACAAGCCAAAATTGGGATGGAAGCAAGTTCTTACCCTGAGAGTGCAGTGGGCTTCTGAGCAGCTCTGAGTCCACAAAGCATGGGAAAAGCATAATGCAAACACCCCTCTCCTTCTCCTTCCCCACACCAGGGGACAGAGTCACTCGAAACAAGCCAAAATTGGGATGGAAGCAAGTTCTTACCCTGAGAGTGCAGTGGGCTTCTGAGTCCACAAACACCAGGAGACAGAAAGGCAGTATCCAATCAAGCTTTAAATGAATCAAAATATGACCAAGGCAAAACCACTCGCTCCAGCTCAGTTCAAAGGGCAGAGAACAAAACAACTGGCGAAGTGTTAGTGATATAAAACACAGTCACACCAATAAAACCCCTTAACCAACAGAAACACTTTAAACAAAGTTGCCTTCATGGTTGCTGTCATTTCATGTGAAGTGTTTTTAATGCACAATGATTACTTGGGCTTCAATGGAACAGGAAAGAGAGGGAGTGTTGGGATTTAATACCGTTCATTTTCGATCACGTCTGAGTGATGGTCCATCTTCTAATGAAGAACAAGCCCTTGTCCCAAAAAATATTTCATTGCACAGACTTGCTATAGCACTATATAACGATGAAGATTTAGAGTAATAATTGGAGCATAAATTGGAATGTAAATGCAATATTTCAGAGGTGGAGAAGAAAAAACAAAGAACAGAGGAAAAAGGAAAACTATTCTCTTTGTGGAGGAAAAAAGAAAAACCTGAAAGAAATTTTTAGTAGAGTACACATTTTAACCATGGGAGCGCAGTGATTGTCTGACAGCTGGAGAAGAAAAAACAAAGAACAGAGGAAAAAAGAAAACAATTCTTTTTGTGGAGGAAAAAAGAAAAACTTGAAACAAATTTTTAGTAGAGTACACATTTTAAACCATAGGAGTGCAGTGATTGCCTAACAACTAGCACCACTGCAGCACCACTGCAAATGGCAAGGTAGTGAATTAATCCACAACTCAGAAAAATCCTTAAACTGTAGTCTCAGCAGGAGCATCCACATGCTTTTGGGATCCTGTTCCTAAAGGGAGATTAAGTCTTGACCTTAAAGTATTGGAGTATAAGTCAAAAAAGGTGCTAGTTCAACATGAGCAAGTCACTTAAGCAGTCTGTGCAGCAATTAAAACATTATAAAACAGGGCATCTCTTCTGCGTGTGAAGGTAAAACCCTAGAAGGGCTGAGATGGTCAGTAGGCTTTTCAGGCACCTGACATATGGAGATCCATTTCTGGTTGAAATGACAAGAAAAATAATAGCTGCTCATAGATATTCACCCAGGTCAACAGACCATCAGAGCAGCCCTGCTATCGCATCCAGAGCAGCACACACGCACCTTTGTTCACTGAAGTTAATCCAGATTTATATCTCCTGTAATCAAAACCGTGATTTTTAGCTTCGGCCAGTCCAGCCAGCGTGTCTTCCCTTGTCTTGCGTGGCAGAAGTCCTTAAACCTGATGATGGACTAACAGCTCCAGCAGCAAAGAACTTGTCCCATCTGCTGAATATCTCAGGTCCTAGTAAAACAAGTGGATCCCTCCTGGCTGCGGGCCAGCTGAGAAGTAGAAAGATTTATGAAAACTCTCAAGAAAACGTTTCAAACAGCTGTAATAGAAAGGAAATCCATGCAACATCTGAATCGCAGAATTATTACCCTGCCACTCCATACAGTATTACCAGGGTCCCTCCAGCAACTACATTATTTAATAGACCATTTAATAGACTATTACGAATCCAGTTGTCTTCATTACCGCAAACAGGCAAATGCACGGATAATGGGGCTATTTTGTGAGTGGAACAACTGCTCGGAACAAAAGGTGAAACAACACACTGATAAACAGAGAAGTCTTGCAACTGGCAGAAGTAGGAGCCGAAATTATATGGGCCGAAAACCAGAAAATTTCAGGTACTAAACAGCTTCATTCTTAGGCGATCCTAGCAAGAGAAAATAAATAAATCAAGAAATATGAATGGGCAGGGGGGAGGCATGTGGTGCTAATTACCTGATATATATCACGTTTTAAAGTGCTTGCACAGATGTTGAACATTTTTTAGGATGAGTCAAGACATTGACTGTTTCTTCAGGACAACCCTGACATCTGCAAACGATCAAGATGGAGACAAGGTCCAGCGTTTCCCATCCTTCTTAAAGAAGGCGGTGATTTAATATTTGGAGGGTCACGATTCAATTCCAACACAGACGGAGGGTGGATGAGCCGCACGGTGTCTGATCCAAGGAGGCACCGAGCGTATGAAGGAGAACAGAGAAAAGCATGTTGGGGAAGACGCAGGAGCGCTCAGCACGTTACGCCATCAGTTCCTAAATCAGCCCTGCCCAAACCAGTCCCACCCGAAACATGGCGGGATGCGGCAGCTGGAGATCACCACGAAAACTCAGGACAACTGAACCAAAACGGCCAGGGGAGGCTGAAAACTGGTTTCCATGATGCAAAAACATCAAGATTTAAAAAAAAAAAAAAAAAAAATTTTCAAACACTAAACTCTTGGCACTTTTCACAGTGAGAATTTTCAAGAGTTGCTATTTGAGAAAATCTGTGCTAATTTACCAAATCTGTGCACAAATTTACCAAAAAAAAAAAATAAAATAGCTTCCTCCTTCAGGGTTTCCCACGCAGCTTAACTTAAATAATGACTTAGCAAATGACCCCAAGTGAAGAGCAGCTGTCCCACAGCCTGACTCTCAGAGTGGCAAGACATTCCTCCTCTGCAGGATAACACAGGAAAGTAGATTTCTCCCCTGTTTTGGGGAGAATTACTTCTCTTCCCGTTCACCTCCTTGGGCAGACAGGTCAGAGCCGTTCATCATGGTCTCCGTGCTGACATGGTTGCACATCCCTCACTCGAAACTCAGACCTTGAGTCACTGCAACATTACTTCTTGAGAGAGCTTTTAACTAATCATTAACCAAACATTACAGTAACTTGCCCCAAATTTTTTCAGTTTCAGTACTTCATAAAGCAAATTCAAGATTACCTTAGTATTTTCTACATTTTAATGAAAGAAAATTCAGGGAACTTATAAAACTCACGTGTTCCTACAACAAACAATCTTAACTTCTTTTTCCAGATCTGTAACTTTCACCTGCTTAACTCTCAAGCTTTTCTAAAAGTCCAAGCGTTGCTGCTGGGTCTAACTGGAAACTCTCCCTCAGGGTTTCCACAGAGGTTCATGGGGGGAGGCAGACCCCTCTACAGGTGTCCTGGGGCTGCTGCCAGCAGGGAACCCACTCTTGGGGACAAAGCAGGATTCTTTTGTTGGGTTTTTTGGTTTTGGGGGTTTTTTTGTGGTTTTAAAAATATTTTTTATTTTTAAAATTTAATTTTAATTTTAAATTTTAAATTTAACTTAAAATTTTTAATTTAACGTTTCAAAAGAGTTCCAAATGGTTATCAATTGCTAAAATAAAATTAGCCACTGGTCTTGCTTTTCCACTCTCCGTGGTGTAAATTAAAGCTGCTCTACGACTGCTTCCCCCAGAAAGACTACTGGTGGTGGTAACAAACCATTTACAGCCTCGAACCTGAAATAAACAATTTGGACGTTTTGATTCTCCACACACTCCAGCTTGAAAGGAAAGTAAAATAAGCACGTGGACTTGCAGCTCTGCCCATGTGCAAACAATTTTAAAGACAATTAACCTTTCAGTTCCAAGACTAAAATACAGCACCGGGTTAGAGCAATCTCTCGAGCCTGCACTTGGGACGTACCACATCCAGGAGCTCTCACTTCTGGAGAGAACTTAGAGAAAAAGCAAGTCCACTCTTCCAGAGCTCCTGTGGTAGCTTGAAACAAACAGGAATTGGTGATTATTTGCATTAAATATGCTAATATAATCTGAACAGAAAATTGGATCACTAGGAAAAATACATTCATATATGAAAATTTTACCAGAGCCATCATTAACACAGATCAGGGTGTCTAATGTAAAGCGTGTGCTCCAGTGGTCTTAAATACAAGAAAAAGTATGTCTTGGTAAATTAGTTCTCTGGAGGCCAAAGTTGAGAATGGAATAAGGGCATATCTTCATTTTCAGCAAACATCAATTCTTTTTCATGGTAATATCATTAAACAATCCTGTCAGTGCAAAATTTCTCTGGGAGTGTTCCAGGACAAAAGGACATTTTCCTCCGGGATTTTTATCGTGCCCAAGGAATCAATATTTTAGCAACGTTTCACCCATTTAGGCACCAGTCGTGTGGCAGTGGGAGGGGGATAACGCCTTCCTCCATGGCAGAGGCATTCCCAGGGTGGGTTATTGTCACCTGGTGGGTCACTGCAATGGGCAGGGGTTTAGTTTTTACTTTATCACCAGGAGTTAGCACAGGGCAGGGTGCCTAAACTGGATACATAACACATGGGGATTTTCCTTCAGATCATGGAAAATTTGAGCTCCACCGGTTCCCACTGGAGGACTGGAAAGATGGGGAGGGACTCCTGATCAGGGAGGGGAGCCATATGACAAGAGGGAATGGTTTTAAACAGAAAGAGGGGAGATTTAGATCAAACAGTAGAAATTCTTTACCCTGGTGGGAGGTGTCCCTGCCCAGGGCAGGGGGTTGGAACTGGGTGATCTTTAAGGTCCCTTCCAACTCTTACCATTCTATAATTCTATAATCCAATGACTGGGCTTGGAACCAGTTCCTGCTGAGGACTGGTGAGTATGGTGTCACCACATCCACTGGAAAGATGGCAAACCAGGGCTCAGAGCCAGATCTCACCATCAAGCCAGGAATGTATGTTCTATAATCCAATGACTGGGCTTGGAACCAGTTCCTGCTGAGAACTGGTGAGTATGGTGTCACCACATCCACTAGAAAGATGGCAAACCAGGGCTTAGAGCCAGATCTCACCATCAAACCAGGAATGTACATTCCCAGCTGGATATTAAATAAGGAACCAGACCTCTGGTTTGAAGGAAAACAACGTCCAGATTTTACTGCACCAACCAGATCAACTAAATTTTGCTATTTTGCTTTTTCAAATTTTACAGAACATCAAAACTGACAAAAAATGATCCACATCATCAACACAACATTGTAACCTGCTCTAGAGCTGACGACAAAGCCCTAGAATTTCCTAGGAAAAACAAGTCTTTCACCAAAACTGAACAACTCAGCCAGTGCTAAATCTGTCCCAGTGTTTGTGCCGGTGCAGGCACTGCCTTGTGGAGAGAGAGCAACGAGAGGAGAAAAGAGGAGAGAAGGGAAAATGGAAGTTTTCTTACTTTGTAGCAAAATTCAGCCATCACCGGTTACGCCAGGTGAGGAGCCTCACAAAATAATTTCAATAAAAAAATTAAATTAAGAGATGTCACCACTTCCATGTAACTAAATGAACTTGCTTACCTTGTGGTGCCCAATAAACGCTAAAAGCTTGGCTTTTATTTGTCCCAGTCGCAATCCACCAAGTGCTACCATGTTTCTTCAACATCTGGGACTCATCTTATCTCTCCTAATGACTCACTGGTTGCAGAAAAGGCCTGCTGAGGCGCAGATGTGCGGCGTCGCGCAGACTTAACGGCACGCAAAGGGAACAAATAAAAAGGTACGTGTTAACGATGAAGGGGGGGAAGTTCAGAAGGTGGAGGATTTACATGGGGAGCAGGGAGGCAGCCAGTGAGGAGGTGCAATCAAGAGTGAAGAGGCCTGATGCTCTCAGCCATGGTTATTAGGCTGCCACAGGCTAATGGGCTTCATTAGAAGTTCTCCAAGTCTTCTCCAAGCCTAGGGTGGGGCTGCGGAGCAGGAGGGGTATTTATAAGACCTCTATAAGGACACATCAGTCAAAGCCTCCTTCTGCCTGAAGAAAAGGCTGACTCCTCTGAAAGTGGCTCATTAATAGAAATTTGACTTTGTCCAAGACATGTATCTTTAAACCGCGCCGCCGGAGAAAAGCTATTTCAACAAGTACATCTTTTATAATAAATACAAGGAGATTCACAACCAGAAAGGAAATTGTATTTAGGAATAAATTTGTGTTAGGATTTTATTACTAATTCATTACATTCTTAATCTGAAAAATCCTGAAGCAGCACAACTACTTTAGAATTATCATTAATAATTACATTGATACTGAATTCTTTTATGCAAATAGTACAGTAGACTTAGAGATAGGACTCCTCGTAAACCTCCTGAGTGTTTGCAGGAAGTTTAATTCATTTCATATCTCCTTCAGTTTGCAAATGAGGTGTGAAACAATTGTCTGTTTCTGGAAGGTGTCAGCGTTGAAGTGCCACACGCCGTACGCACCCGGCTCCGTTGAGTTAATGGATCAGTGTGTACTGTCATCCAATACACCCAATGTCACGCAGTCATCCAGTGAGGTCATCCAGATACTATTAATTATTACAATTTATTGAGCGCTGACAGCGTGTATAGATGGCCTGTGTCACTTTGGAGCATGCCCCAGGTCTGTAAGTCCCCGTTGGCCCAGTGGAGGATCAACTTGGGGACACGGGCATGGGCAGAACCACACCAGGACCCACCTGAGAACGCAGGGAAGATCTCCTGCCCATCGTTAGGAACTCTCTGCCTTCCCCAAGGAGGGAAGAGCTCCCAAGCACGTAAACATGGGGATGGCTGATTAATGAGATGCTGTAACCTCCCAGATAATTTTTTTTTTTTTTTTAAAAAAAGGAAGACACGCTCTTGCCAAATATTTCAGTGAAGGCAACAAAACGATTTTGCTAAAGAGATTTCATTGGAATATGTTGTGTCTGAGCCTCATCCCGGAGAATCTCAGCTTTCGTATCAGTCTCTGCTAATGAGTTTAGTTCCCTGGGTAGTATGTGTCTGGTAAATTTTTCAAGAACTGATCATTAGCAATGTTTTGTATATTTTATTTTCTTGTTTTCACTGTATATAGAGTTGTCATTTTTAATTCATTGCCCACTGGAATTTTATGAAGGAAAACTTGCATTCTCTTAAAAATAATATGAGGACGTTGGCATAGATTTTAACAGTTGCCTGCTACGCCTCAGGTGAAATTTCCTGATTCTAATCCAAGCATGTGAGAAACACGGTGACACAGACCAGGCTGAGACAGCACAATGGCTACAGAGACAAGAAACACGCCCTTCCCAGGGCAGGAGGAATAGTGCACCCAGAGCTTAGGGAAAAAAAAAAGTCCTAATTTTTCCATGTACACAATAGGGCCATGGCTGTTTCTGAAGAGCATCGCTACTTCTGGCCTCTGGCTTGAGATTAGAGAACTTGAGCTCAGCAAATTGGGGATTTTGTTGGCACAAAAACCTGAAAATGCAAGTTTAATCCTGATTTATGGGGAAGGGGGTAACATAATCTTCTTACTTTACGGTGTTTAAGAGCGCAGAGCAGAATCAAGTGGTTTAGCCTAATTTAGCTGTTTTTCTATTAGATTTCTAAAACAAGACTAAGTAAAATTAGCATGCCCAGACACAGAGCTTCTTTTCAGAATGGGCACGAGAACGATTCTGGCAAAGAAGCTCCCACCCTGTAATACCATGTTAGAATGTAATACGGTGCTCATTGCTAAGGCATTCTTATTTCTTCAGTTCACTACGCCTCTACGACATCACAGCACGATATTTTTCCATATCACCTCACCTAGAAGCTGGGTTGCACTTTGCTGCGGCGTCTCCCAAGTTGCAGTTGAGTCCCTGAAGTGGGCTCACCCCGTGGTCCTCAAGCAGATCATCCCTGCAGTTCTGCTGGTGTGAACCTCCAGCTCGGCGTGGGCTGAGTGTCCTGAAAATGGAAGCACAAGACTCCATTATCCCATCTACCAAGTCAACCCCATGTTTTCTAGCCTTTTTTTCCCCATGATGGAAGATGAGGGACTTCTCCTACTGCAGATCTGCCTCTTTAAATCAGGGTTAAAACAAGACACTCACGAGTCTCCATAGGGAAGCTTTCCCCTCTGCTCTGCTTTCCTCACCCATTTGGCCTGCAGACAACCACATTGCTCCATGGAAGCATGAAGCCCTTCAACCTAACTCCTCTCTATGCCATGGAAGACCAGAGAGAAGTCCTGCTAATGAATCCCATGTCCATAGAGCTCAGAAGCTCCATCATGTCTTCCTCCCCTTGAACTGAACCTCATACTGCAAAGCTCAAAGTCTTCTCCAAGGGCAAAAAGCCCTATTTGTGGAGAGCAAAGATCCCTACCAGGTCTTCAAAAGTGGCCTTGAAAACATACTGACATGGGTGAGTCACTTAGTGGCCACCACTGAATTTAGAAAGCATCACAAATTAAAAGAAAAGCGACCACAACCTCATGTGGAGCATTTCCTGACTTTCTGCTTGAAATCACAACTGCCTTTGCTTATGATGCTCATTGATCTTGAGGCCAAGCATTTAAAATATCGCAACAAAACATACTGACAACTCCAGTGTCTCTCAAGGAACATACAGAGCAGAACAATATGGACATTTTGCTGAAAACTCTGCATATTAAATGACAGCATATTTATCTGCTTCTGTTCATCCTTTGAAAACACATTTTATTGTGACTAAAGAAGATGGATAGGCAGAATAAGTTATTGGGTAACTAAGCCCAGATATCAGAGGACAAGGAAATATTTGACATCTTAGTGGTAATTTTTAATCAGAAAACCTGCAGAAAAAAGTAAGGAATACATAATAAAATGATTCCACAGGAGAAAAATGTATGACTTCAGCCTTACCCATAACATTATAAATGGATTTTGTCAGCTTGCAGTCTTACAAGGCTCGTTGACAGTAAATTAAATTTGGTCAGTTTATAAAGGTATTGCTTTCATGTTTCTCTCATAAGATCTTCCATCCCTCCGAGGTTTGGAATCACCTTGCTTCTCCTAGCTTGTCTTCTGTCTTCTATTCTTCATTACACAACAGATGACCTATCAGATATTCTTCTTCTACTCCAACAGATTTCCCGTTGCCAACCTTCAATGAGAATAAAGCCTGCAACCCTTTTTATCTTCATTCCGCTGCTGTTTCCATTGGGTTGTGGGTTGTTTTTTTTTTTCCTAAAGATCGTTTGCCAGCGTTGCTTTCTCAGTTTTACCCAGTGGAACAAGCAGTGTCTTCTGAACTGACAATTCTGACTTTTTGCTGCTTGTGATTTTTCTAAAGCATGACAACTACTTGCATGAAGACATGGTAAACCTTTTCAGATAAGGAACTCAAAAAAAGAACGGCCTTTCAAAGAACAGTGGTAGTTACCGCAGAACAAAACAAGTCTCCTATGTATTAATTTAATTCAGTCGTACCTTTTCCATGGCAAGAACAATTAGAATCAGGACTTCTTAACACATTAATTTCATATTATTTTTTTTTGTTAAGGAAAAGCGTTGCACAAAACAAAAACTTTTTTCTCCCATCAGCATAAAAAAATCTAACTAATCTTTGATATATTTTATTCTGTATGAGAAAAATAAAGAGAAATAAATAGGAAATGGATCTCTACCCCTTGATTACAAGTAAAGGCAGGTGTGGGGCAATATTTTTTTTTTTTAATTATCCACTGTATTTCTCATCTTCCACTTTGCAAATTAATTATTGGTTTATGGGTAGTCACAGGAGGGTATCGATGGATGTAACGTTTGTTACTGGCTGTTGCGTATTTTTGGTAATTGAGCATAAAAGGGCCGACAGAGACCCAGCAGGATGTTCGAGGGGACAGGTGAAGCTGCAGAGATGAAATGTGTCTGTCCCCATGCACCAGCTTTGCTCTTGCAGAACCTACTCCTCACCACCCCATAGGGCTTCCACGGGGGTGAAACAGAGGGACAACCAACGCTTCTGCATGCAGCGTGGCAGAATACATTTGGGTTTCATCCTTTTTTAGCAAAACCTCCAAGATTTCCCCTCCTCTTCTTCCCTCCCGCTTTTAAATAGCAGTGAAATTAGCTCTCTGCCCCATCAGAGCTCAGCAGTTAGAGCAGCAGGGCATAGTGTGTATTCTTCAAAAGAAGACACTAAGAAGATGCTTCTTCAGCTCTTCTAAACTAAGAATTAAAAGAAAATGACTATTTTTTGAATGAAAGAAAAGGGTTCTTGAGTACGTGCCAAGGGATTGCTTCTCTAAAGGTCTTGGTGTGACTAATCTGTGAGTCATGAGGCCAGGACCTGAGCTGGGACAGGGAGGAACCGTGTTTGAACTGAGGCTGTGGAGCTGCCTAAGGCAAGAGCAGCGTGGTGGGGTGAGAGAAGGCAGGCTTACCCAAAAACACCACAGAAACGAGCTCTTCTCAGTTCCACGAGTCGGTCTGGATGGTCTGATCCCTGCCGTGCAGAGAGAGACTGAGCTGGAGCTGGGTGGTGGGGGCTGAAGGCCAGAGCGGAGGGGACTGGGGCGATGCTGCTGGAGTGAGGGATGGAGCCAGCCAAGGAGAAGACCCACTCAGGGAGAGTGAGTCCTGAGAACTGTAAGAGAATGATTAATGGTGATGATAGAGATAGCGTTTGTTTTGCACCGTCCTTAATACAGTTAATCGAAGTTCAAGGCGGGGAAGCCGGGCTCCTTTTTAGAGCGAAAGGCCTTTATCTCTGCTCTTCAGA
Organism: Calidris pugnax; assembly: GCF_001431845.1. Lineage (NCBI taxonomy): Eukaryota > Metazoa > Chordata > Aves > Charadriiformes > Scolopacidae > Calidris > Calidris pugnax. The sequence goes on along the minus strand of NW_015090865.1, from coordinate 5,689,611 downwards.
GGGAGCTTCCATCAATACCCCACCTCGGTGAGACGCTATTAAGACATAGAGCACTGAGACAGCAAGGGCTATAAACGCGGCGGAGGAGAATAAGTCAATAGCTCCCTCCATACAGAAACAAAACTATTTTATCCCTCTCCCATAATGGGTTGGGAGAGCAGCTATCAGGTTATATTATCTTATTGTAAATGTGAATGGAGGCTAATAGCCTTCTCCAGCGCTAAATTAAAAGGGGGATTGAATCAATATATGCGAGAAGATGAATCAAGTGTCCATTTCCTCGAACTGATAGCAAAAATAATGTGATAATGCACGGGAAGCCCTGCTCTAACACTGCCAGCATGTAACTGTAGGGTTCTCACTCAGCGCCACCGAGAAAATGAGCCTCTTCTGACTTGGAAAGTCAAAAATGAGACTTGATGTAAAACGCACCGCGAAAAGAAGCGAGCACTGTGAATGCAACTACTCACCAATAACTTGTGTTCCACAGCAAATCTGTCAACTCGTTTGTTTTTCCCCTCCTGCTGGATTGGAAGCAGTGCAAAACAGGATCCTTTAAAATCACTTATTATCATATCTGCTATTGTTGGTTGGCCCTGGCAGCGTCTCCTGTAACGATTCCAAATTGGCGTTAGGAGTTACTTTGCAAACCCAAAAGGCAGCAATCAGAAACACATCACCTGCTCCCTGCTGACTGTCACAGGGCTGGGCCGGGCAGTTTAGAGGCGAGAGGGCACCCAAAGTGACTCAATCCCACCTTATCCTCACGGAGCATTTTCTCCATGCCATCGGCACCGCTCCGCACCTTCAACTGCAGAGAGAATTAAACTGTAATTGAAAATGGTGCTGTTGCAACTGCCCTTACGTTTCCACTGATAAAGCTAACAAACTTTTTAACAAAACAGCCAGTTCCTCACGGAAGGAATGTGGAAGGGAAAAAGAGGTAAGAGAGATGGCCATTGGCATTATTCGGGTATTGATTGGAGTAGAGAGCCTGGGCTCTGTTTCCAGCTCCATCACAGAGTTCTGATGTGACCTTGAGCTTTTCTCACTTCCCTCATCCCATTTCCCTCCCTGTACAATTAGGACTATAGTAATTCCTCACCCCTCACCTCTGTGCCGTGATGGGCAACACAGATTATCTATTGACAGTATGTTAAAGAACCCTCTTTGGTGTGATATAATACAGATATAACCTCTTCTGGCACTGAAAAGTAGTTTTCCTAAAAGAAAAAGTAAACAAAATAAACAAAACAAAAAGAGATCTCTATGAGTATGGCTCAGAGCATTTCAAATAGCCTTACCATATACTTATATTATTGGTATCTATAAGAGTTGTACAATAATTGAGGTTGGAAAGGATCTCTGGAGGTGGCCTAATCCACCCAGAGCAACAGTTTGAAGCTTTTATTCCCAAATAATAAAACTGCACACTTTTGCCTGTTAATTAATGTGAAACATAGCCCAGAATGACTCGAGATGGGACAATCCTGCAATACGCCAGTGAGAAGACCTCCTTTCTCAGGGAAATTAAGGCAAATTCTCTGTCAACAATTTTCATCTTTCTTTCCATCTTATTTCAGCAGCCTCTACTCTCTTATTTGACTGAATCCCAGGACTCAGGAGCCCTTCTAGAAATTTCTGCTTCTCTTACTCTTCCCATTCAGTTATCACATTCCTCTTTTAGTCTCTTCATCTTCTTCTGCAGAACATCCTACAACAAACCTCCTACTTCTCCTGACACGAGGTCAATGGCTGAGCAGCTTATCCACACAGACAGTCTAATGTTCATTTTTATACAAATAACTCTCAAATCTATCTTTCCAGTCACAATTTGTCTCCTTTCACTCAGCCTTGGCTTTCACTCTCTCTTTTGACACTTATTCCTGAATGTCTCCGTGCAAAGTGACCAAAATTGGGCTCCTGATCTTTCCTCTTCAGACACCCTCCTTCCCAAATTCACTGTCAGTCCTGTCAATATTCTCCTCTTCCCTGTCATTCAGAACTGTAAATGAAGAGGTCATTGGTGATGACACTCTCCCTTTAATATTTTAGCCAATTACTGGTGACTGGAATGACAGAGATATGAAGATAATGAGCATCTCTGCTATCATTTTTAATTGTATCCATGAACTTTGGTTTTTATCAGTAAAAAGCGTTATTTTAATACGGATGCATAGCCTTATACCTGGACGTGCTAAATCTAAAATCTGGAAATAAAACCTAGAGACTGTTAAAGATTTTCTGTAAATTCTTGGGGGAAAAAAAAAAAAAAAAAGGTCAAGTATTAGCAAGAAAAGCTTTTAAAAAGTCCCTAATTGGGAGAGGATGCTAATGGATGGTTTATAAGATGCAATATAAAAGTTTATATATTGGGTTTGGAGTTTTAGAAATATCCACATGTACCTCTAAAGCTTTCCCAGCCCAGTAAGGCATTACAGAAGAAATAAGTTCCATGTCATATTGTGGATGAGAATGAAACTCCTCTAAATTTATACACCTTAGAGCAACAAGCACCCCACCAAGGTGATATACATGCTTCCACTGAATTAAATTAACCCGGATAGTTAACCAGGACCTGCCTGGCTGTACTGGTGTGTGGGGAGCAGTACCAGTAGGGCTGGGGCAGGGACCAGGACAGGCAGCTCAGTGCCACCTCCATCCACAGCATCCCTCCACGCACCACGGCATCCCCGCAGTCGGCATGTTCTTCCCCCATCCCTGCCCAACTGGCTGATAATTCAGCAAAGGGTGGGAGAGGGAATACCAGAAAATAAGATACCAAAATGTAGCTCTTTCCACAGAAGAAATGTGGTGGAAGGACTGGCAGGAAGGATGGACCTTCCTCCTGAGGTCCAGCCGCAATCGTCCCACACGCAACAACAGCCGTGTTCCTGCGCAGGGTAAAGAGGGGAAATTCTTGTGAAAACTCTCATTTAAATACATATTTTTAAAAAATCGCAGATACTTTTAATATCTCCAAGGTTTTCTGCTTCCCTTTCCCGCTTGCTACAACTGTTTTTTAAACATAATAATTCCTGACTTGGACTGCCAGACTCTGTCATGTGGAGAAGCTACAAGCCTCTCCTCCTGCTGCAAGACTGTCGTCCTGCTGCACCTCACACATGCCTTCTGGCTGTAGATGCTTTCAGGATCCCCCAAAGGCCTCTCCACTCTGTCAGGAAATAAGTGAGCATCTTGTTTCTGTGCAAGATGTTGTTTTCTAACTTTTTTTTTTTTTTTTTTTTTTATATAATTTAAGTCCTGGAACAAACTAAAGCATTGTCTTGAAATAGAAAAAACAAACCCTCTGCTGTCTGCCAGGTCTTGCAGCTGCTTGAGGAGCCTCAACTAAAGTTGTCCTGGCTGAGCTGCACTTTGGTTCAGAGAAGAGCATTCAAAGTTCATGACAGGCATGAAATCACTCACGGCAGCTTGGCAGAGGTTGCTTCAGTCCTGCAAAGACACATAACATAGATCAGACCAATTAAAGTCTTACACAACCTGAGCTTAATTCAATATAAATGCATCTTGAAGCTCTGGATGATCCTGGGTGCTTGGATGAAAAGAAAGCAGGTCTTCCTAGATAACACACAGAAAAATTAAGAGTAGAGCTGAACAATCTTTTCCAAAGACTGTCTAGGGATCCCAGCAATGCTGCCACTGCTAATAAATACAAAGTTTCTCATATTTTTTCAAAAAAGAGAGTACACCCCAGCCTTGCCCGTTGCTAAATGACAGGGATGTTCATCTGGGTGCAGGGACTCGAGTCCATCCCTGTGATCTGCCTGGCACGGGTGAAATTTCCTATATACAAGACAAATACCCTGACCACATTGCCATTTGTGCACCTCACCTCATCATCACCACACCTCAGTACTGAGTGCTTCTGTCAAAGTGACAATTTATTCATATTAAAAAAAACCAAAACCTTCCACCCCAGGGCTGCTGGAGCTGGACCGAAGCAATGGCCATGGTTGGGGCAGCAGAAGGGCTGTTTGTCACCTTTCTGTAAATCAAAAAAGGTATGCAGAAGAGCTGTGGGATCATTCATAAAACTTGTAAGCAGCAGTTTCAGAGCCAATATTAAGTCAATCATATATAAAAAACCCAACACAAAAAACAACCCAAAAAGCAAAATAAGAGGGAACTGTCTGCCTCGAGGCTGCCTTGCAGCCTTTTAGCAGCAACTCACTTCACACCTATTTTTGGTGAAATCAGTGTTAAAAGCTTCACACCTTGACTCAGCCTCGCCCGCAGCAGCCCCGGGTCTTGTCTGAACATCCCCTCGGCTCCTCTCCCCCACCCTGGGCAGCTCAGACCCACCCAGGACGGGTGGGTGCCCATCTCCTAACTTTGAGGGTGGTGAGAGCCTGGCCCAGGTTGCCCAGAGAAGCTGTGGCTGCCCCATCCCTGGAGGGGTTCAAGGCCAGGTTGGAGGGGGCTTGGAGCAACCTGGGCTGGTGGGAGGTGTCCCTGCCCAGGGCAGGGGGTGGCACTGGGGGGGCTTTAAGGTCCCTTCCCACCCAAACCATTCTGTGATTCTGTGATTCTATGAAATATATGCTTGTGGTTCATTCCATATCGAAGCACTTTGATTTACTTAGGAAATAAAGTACCTTCTCTTGCTCCATTCAAACGTTATATACAGATTTAATCACAAGTCCCAGGATACCCAGCATTACTCACAAAGCCGTGCTTTTCTACATCTCCAATTCCTTTCTTTTTTTTTTTTCCTTTAAGTACCCATAAGGTTAAAAACCACAGAAGCCAAATGCAGGGACGCCAATGACATTTTTCTTTTTACAGTCTTATTCTAAAGCCAAATTATGTGATCTGGGGGACTCACCTCAATTCCTGAATGCTTGGGCTCGCTCATGCATTATGAGACACACTCCATCATTGGCATCTAGCACTTTATAAAGAACTGGATGCCACAAGTGGCTCCACAATGCGGTAACAAAAAGGTACACAGTCTGCTGGGGGGAAAGAAAAAAAAAAAAAAAAAGGGTAAAACAAGCAGGAAAGGAACAGAAGCAAGGACCTGGATTCAATTTAGGAGGAGAAAGGGGTCCCCTGAAAGCAATAAAAGCTTAGGAAAAGGAGCAGAGAGAAAAAGGGAAAAAAAAAAAAGAGAAGATTGAAACAAAGATTTGAAAGGGTCACATACAACTTTATAAAGACACTTATCTGAACCACCAAAGCTTTGTCAGGATTGAACTCCTGAACTTTCTGAGGACCCTGGACTCAATCACATCCCCACGCTCCCCCCTCCTCCTCCCCAGCCCTTCCTCACTGCTCGCTCCCCAAAACCAGCTCCTGGGTCCCCGGGTGAAGGAGCTGGGACTGAGCTCCCCTCCCAGCAGCAGGTCCCCAGGAGCCAGCCCGGGAGGGGGGGCCAGGCTGGGAGGCAGCAGAAGGAAAAGCAGGTGCTGCAGCTGAGCTCAAATCCGTGCCGCTCGCTCCGCTCCAGCGGGGACAGTGGATTTAAGAGAGATTGCACTGACTGACACTGCTGCTCCCAAAAACACACCTTTTGATATGTGTACACACACTCCAAAAGTGCAGGATAACTTGTGCCAAAGAAGAGCGGCTGAAGGAGCTGGGGCTGTTTAGTATGAGGAAGAGGAGGCTGAGGGGAGACCTCATCACTCTCTACAACTCCTTGAAAGGACACTGTAGAGAGGTTGGTGCTGGTCTCTTCTCACAGGTAATTAACAATAGAACGAGAGGGAACGGCTTCAAGCTCCAACAGGGGAGGTTTAGACTGAACATTAGGAAGGAATTTTTCACTGAAAGAGTGGTCGGGCATTGGAACAGGCTGCCCAGGGAGGGGGGGGAGTCCCCATCCCTGGAGGTGTTTAAGGGCCGTTTAGATGCAGTGCTGAGGGACATGGTGTAGGGGAGGACTTTGTAGAGTAGGGGAGATGGTTGGACTCGATGATCCCAAGGGTCTCTTCCAACCTGAATGATTCTATAATTCTATACATTTAGTGTGATGCTGGCAAAATTCCTCCACCACATCCCGCGTGCTGAGAGGAGCCCACGGGGGCTGATTATTGGGCAGATAAAGAGATGAAAGCAATAGCAAATCTTGTTTTCAAGAAACACCTTTGGGCGTGTTTCTCTTTGCTGGGGGTTGTCTCTAATCATCTCACCAAGCTTCCCTGATGGCTTGGGGTCATTCTTAGATATCCAACGTCACCACCTTCTGATTTCCTCGAATAAATGTTCTCTTCAGTGGTACCAAAAAGTCCTTGATCCTTGGAAACTTGCACTGACCACAGCAGGGAATCACAGGATCCTAGAACGGTTTGGGTTGGAAGGGACCTTAAAGATCATCTTTATCCAACCCCCCCCACTCTATCTTAGCATACCCTCTGACCTTGGATAATTCAAAATTCTTCATAAATATGAATAATAATTCTTCATAAATATCGTAAGTGAATTAGTGAATTCTCACTTCAAACAGACCATACCTCCCAGCTCTCCTTCCCAGTTTAACTCAGCCACTGGAATTACAGTTTCCAAAAGCATCCTTGGCAGTCATTTGCACCGAGGGCCCTGAAAACTCCTCTCCCTCTCCTTCACGTGTTCTTTACATTTCTTATATTACATTTTTGGTGCTTCATACAGAGTGATGCAGAAAAAAAGCACTTAAGAAGTACTTTTTTAAGGGTGCAGTGTCAGTTGTGCTGCTGTGCCAAGAGCCATGGGCAAGCAGCAGAGCATCTGCACCTCCTGGGAGGCTTTTTTTGGGGAGGGGATGCTTTGATTCTGTTTTCTGGTGAGTTTGTCAGTCCTGAGTATCCCAGACTGTATCCCAGGCAGCTGAACTGCAGGGGGGGGAAGCCTCCCACATCAGCAGAGGGAAATTTGGGAGCAGGTCTAGGAGGAAACAGCTCCTCTGCATCCTCTCTCCTTGGCTCCAGCAGAGGCTGGGGAGCAGGAGAGAGGTGACAGCAAGGGAACACCGAGAGCAGGGTACAAGGGAAGGCTGAAATAATTTAGCAGCATGGAACAGGCAGAATGTACCTGTTGTTTTAAGCAGTTTTGTCTGCAGGCTCAGGCCTGTTTTAATTAGCACATCACAGGATCACAGAAAGCCATTAAACTTAGATACCATTTATCTAAACACTTGTTTCTCCATATGCCATGCCTGCTGCAAAATGCTTATTCCTAACCCAGTAATGATAACCATGGGGGGAGGAAAAAAATAATAGAAATATATGATTTGCACCTCGTGGCCACGATTTTTCCCAACAGAGTTCCATACCCTGCCGCACAATCCCCTTTACACAGCTCTGGCCATCATCCCCCTTGCACTTTTGGGGAGGAACACACCCAGATTGCCTCATTTGCAGGTCAAATCGATGTCTATTAGAGAGAACACCCATGTTTCCATCAAAATCTAGGCCAACAGCAGGCTGGGAATGGCTGGAGCCAGGGAGAGACTGACCAGTGCCAAAGGCATCTTTGGGGGTTGTGGTTGGATGGAGCTGTTGGTGCCCAGGATCACATCACCCTTGGTTGCCTCGTGGTGGCTGCACCTGGGCTTTGATGCAAGAACACAGTCATCCTGTGAAAAACGAGCGATAAATTATTACAGTGCCCTTCAGCAAAGGTATTACAGGAACAAAATACAGGGTCGCCAGTAAATATGTCACAAAAAAAAACCCAAACGATAAATTATTACAGTGCCCTTCAGCAAAGGCATTACAGGAACAAAATAGGGGGATGCCAGTAAATATGTCAAAAAACACCCCAAAAAAACCCAGAGCAAACACCAAACTTGGGCTGGGATGGTTCAAGTCTCATCTTCTCTGAGTTTTCTGGGACCACAGATGGAGCCCACCACAACCCCCATGGTGCAGGATGGGGGGACAAGGCAGGGTGAAAGCCCCTGTGCTTGCAGAGGGGTCTGGGTAGAAGGGTCTGGGTAGAAGGGTCTGGGTAGAAGGGTCTGGGTAGAAGGGTCTGGGTAGAAGGGTCTGGGTAGAAGAGCCATGCCACCCAGCCCCAGGTTCAAGGTAGGAAAAAAAAAAAAAAGAAAAAAGAAAAAAAAAAAGGCAAGGATTTAAAACTTTGCTCATATATATTCTTCAAGTGGTGTTTAATACCGCTTCTTTTGTTTGTTTTGACAATGGATCTTATCTTTTGGTAAGGGCTGTGTTCGGGACTATTATTACCCTCTATAAAAGCCTCCCAGTCTTTCTTTCCACTTGTTCGGCGCCCGCAGTGGCACAGCAAATTTAATCGAAGAACGCAGCTCCAGGGAGAGCCTTTGGAGACTCTCCCCTTTCTCATAATGCCGTTATCTCCCTTTCCTTGTGTTGGGGATGCATAAAAAAATCACAAAAAAAGTCATTCTGAGTATATTCTTCCCGATAATTATTGTCAGACTCCGAGATAAGTACCCTACGTGATGTAATGTGTGTCAGGCCCGGCTCTCTGAATGCAAATCCTGCAACACTTCTAGGCCCAAACAATGGTCGCCCTAAACACCAGGGCCTGGTATTTTGCCACAGACAAGAGAGAGCTTTGATTTTTTGTGTTTCGATAAGGCGCAATCTGGGCGCCTTTATCTCAGCTGTTATATTTAAAGATGACATTCTAGCCTCGCAGCCTCGCCTATTGTTTTGACCCTGATTATCTCCAAATGTTGTTGTTTAGTCAAACTCACCGGTTTAATGAAAGGCCTGCTCCCAATTTAAGGAAAATTATTTAAATGCAGAGTATCCTATACACGGCGGTTTCGAAAAGAACTAGGCGGTTAATCAAAAGTTAATTGTATAATTCTCATGCAGATTAGGGCCTCTTGCAAATGAATCCCAGGTTGTGATTATTAAAAAAAGGGAAAGTGCTGGAGTAATGCACAAGGGTCTTCAGTCTGGTAAACAATCAGCTAAGGTTTAATTTGTGGTAAACAAAGTGCTGATACACTAGGGGTCTCCAAAGGAGACAAAAAGGTGAAAATAAATTAAAAAACAACATACAGATATGATCTTTTTGTTTTTAGGCATCTTTCAAAAACACAGGCTAAATGAACAAAAAGTAAGCCATTAATATTTCCTGGCAGCATCCTGGCAATATGCAAATGAGAGCGGTTCTATAATTATACTCCAGCCCTCGGACAGGGATCCTGACCACGCAAAGTCGCCACCACCTCCAATAAATACCTCCGTGGTGCTCCCTCCTAAAGTACAGGGCAATAACAGACACTTTGATTAATCACAAAGTGTTTCCCTATATGCCAATAAACAACCTTGGCACACAAAAAAAAGGCACAAGTGGTACATTTAAAGCCAATCCCTGGGCTTCGGAGGTGTCTGAGCAAGGGAATAAAGGGGTAGCGATGCTTTCCATGCCAAAAACAAACATTTCTAAGTTTTTTTTTTAAAAAAAGTCGTTGTTCAAGTCAATCTTTAAAGCCTTCTCTCTGTGCTGAAGTGCTGGAAATTATAGAGGGTTGTTTGCAGTAGTTACAGCTACTCCTGATGAGAAGCAGAGGTGACGTGAGGGCAGTTGGGGAAGGTCATACGCGAGGGCAGAGCCCACTGCTGTCATGGTGGGGTAGCAGGAACCAGAGATACTTGTCTGCCTGCCCAGAATTAGTCTATTATTAGCTCATTTGTTTACTGATGACAACACGCCTGGTCCCATAAAAACCAGAGGAGAGCAGCATCCCCAGACAAAGACAGGAGCTGCTTTTAAGCCCTCAGACGGGGCAACCACCGACCCCCATGAAGCCACCCATCGATGGGGACACTTCTGGAAGGGTCTTATGGACAACCTCACCACCAACCCCAGCTCTTCAAACCTCCACCAAGCCAGCCCCAGCTCCATCCCAGACCTTGGGTCTCTTACCTTCTCGCTTCTCACTGTGTCGAGGGAATCCAAGTCATAATTTTTCTCTGCAAGGAAGAGATTTATCCTGTAGCTTTCAATTAAGAACACGATCCTGAGCCAGATGCGGGGGATTTAGGCAAGAATTTCACGGATGGCAGATCAAGCTGGTGTCCTAGAAGAGGAAAAGAGGCACTTGTATATATTTGAAGAGTTATATACACACAGGCACACAAATATAAATACAGATGTGTCTGTATACACATATGTATATGTATTAAAACATGATAATAATTCAAAGTATTCTACATTTCCAGGCAGAAATAGCACTGCCATTTCTGATTACTGATGGTGGTGGTCACCATCAGATCCACAATTTATATTAACAAAATACACTGAAGTTTTACTTGAATTTGGCTCAGTTTCTGGATGTGTGACATTAAATATGGAAGCAGGGATGTGAACAAGGACCAACAACAAGGATCTGTCATTCATTAGTGTGAAATGCTATCATCAACCACAGTCTCAAGGAGAAATGGATACAACACACTTCTAAACACCCAGAAATTTTAAAAAATTATAACAATCTGCAACATACCAGGATTCAACAGTAAGCATTGCAATATTTTAAAGAGATTATTTATATAAAAGACAACCCCCAGAGCTAGCAAGCCTCCTGTAACTCGCGCCTCAGCCTTCACCTGGAGGTGAAGGGAATGCTCTTTGACAGTAATTAGTAACTACAGGCAAACATGTTTATCTGCCAGTAAATTGGAAAAGAATACTAAGAAGCAACAGAATTTGTCCCTAAAGGGAGTTTTATTTCTTTTTTTACCCTGCAAAAAAGCCAAAACCCTGGAGCAGTGACACGGGTGTATGGATTTATGTACAAATACACCATTTGCACACCGGGCATCGCTCCCGACGTGCAACACCCCCCAGTTGGGATTGTTGTCTCTTTTAACAGAGGGACCCCAGAACATCCGAGCCCCCTAAATCCCGCTGCCCGGGGTGCAGGTGAGGGCAACCCTGACTCTTCACAGGTTTCAATCAGCCCATGGCAGATACCTAATAAATCTTACATCGCAGAAAGACTTTTGAAACTAAATTGTTCAGTAATATGCATTTTCGATCAAAACACAAGGGAGACTTTAAAAATTTACTGCGCATAAATAAAATATTTGATCTTTCTGATTCTTATTTTCCAAACCCTTACAGACACTTCATACTAATATTGACATTAAACTTCAATATTGATGTAGGAATGATAAAACAGAACTGTGCGCTATAAATATTTTAATAGGATGCAGTGGGATGTTTCCACAAAAATAAGTGTTCCAAAGGGTTCTTGGGATCGTTTCCCCACTCATGTGATATGGAAGTGCATGGGGGGGGGTTGATTGCCCCCTTAATGAGGTAAGTCCAACCCTGGGCTGGGGAAACCCACCACCATCCCAGGCACCAGCAGCCACCTCCAGGCAGGATCCTGGCAGCGTAGCCAAAGATGGGGCTCCATAGCAAAGGATGGCCAAGGAGGACATGGGTTGCCCAGAGAAGCTGTGGCTGCCCCATCCCTGGAGGGGTTCAAGGCCAGGTTAGAGGGGACTTGGAGCAACCTGGGCTGGTGGGAGGTGTCCCTGCCCAGGGCAAGGGGTTGGAACTAGATCTTCAAAGTCCCTTCCAACCCAAACCATTCTATGGTTCTCTGATTGTAGATGAGCCTGAAGCAACATAAAGGCACATCTGGAGGTTAACACCAGGTTTGGGGGCAATGTTTGTTAAAGCCATCAAGTATTTAATCTGGAGAATACTGAGGGGGATCTGACCAATGCCTATAAATACTGAAAGGGTGGGTGTCAAGAGGACAGGACCAGTCTTTTTTCAGTGATGCTCAGGTACAGGACAAGAAGGAACAGGCACAAACTTGAACATAGGAAGTTCCATGTAAATATGAAGAGGAACTTCTTTCCTGTGAGGGTGGCAGAGCCCTGGAACAGGCTGCCCAGGGAGGTGGTGGAGTCTCCGATGCTGGAGACATTCAAAACCCACAGGGACACGTTCCTGTGGGACCTGCTCTGGGTGGCCCTGCTCTGCCAGGGGGTTGGACTGGATGGTTTCCAGAGGTCCCTTCCAACCCCATATCGTTCTGTGATTCTATAATTGAGATGGCTCCTACCTTGCTCAAAGCGCTCGTGGTCCTCTGCTGCTCTCTAGCTCTGGGTGAGTCTGGGGAGATGCTCCAAGGGGTCCCCAGCCACCACTTTGGGGCCGCAGCCTTCTCCTCAAGGGCAGAGCCTGGGAGCACAGAAAGAAAAAATGCTCTGAGAGTGTCCCTGGTGGGGTCTGGTGCCACGCAGCCAGGGCCACCACATCCTTACTCATCAGGTGAGCAGAGAAATCTATAGAAAGCCACAATTCTTACTGAATCACATTAGATGCCTCCTTAGTGCAACAAGAAAGAACAGAGTCTCCATGGCACGTCCTACTGTTTCTACAAGAACATTACATGCTTTGTAGGGTTTTTTCTCTTAAGAGCAACCAGTTTTTTTACATTTAGGTCCGTTCTAGTTTCATTCTGGAGGAAAAAGCAAGCGACGAGAGCCAACATCAAAAAATAGCATCTAATCTACTTCAAAAACAGGAAAAAAAATTTCAAATAATTAGAGCCAGGTTGCACGGGAATCATTACAGAAACCAATATCCAGCACCAGTAAAGACCAACAGATGGTCACTAGTAAAATAAAGAACATGAGACCTAAAATACTGTCTTTCAGGGAAAAAAAATTAAAAGACTGTGAATTTTCCATGGGGGAAGACAAAACTAATCAAAATTAAATTCTTCAATTTTGTTACAAGCTTGTTTTGCTAATCAATATCCAGGGCACAAAGGCCAGGCTGCGGGGTGAGCAGCGTGCCCCAGCTGGCAGCAATCCGGGCGGGGAGATGGCCAGGGCTCTGCTCCTCTGGCTGGTGAGCACACATGTGCCAAGAGCTCCTCCTGCCTTCCCATCACTAGAGACATCTAATTTTGAGCTACAGCATCAATGAATTCAAGCAAAAACTTCTCAAAATAGGTGTTTGAGTAAGACATGGCAGAAGGAGTAAATAAGAACTGAGGAAGTAACCACAGTCCCTCTTCTGGTGTATCTCCTGGGCCAGGACCAAGACACCAGTGTCCCTTGGCCACGTGCCACCTCCTGGAGCTCAGAGAGCTGCTTTTCCCCAGCTCGAGCTGAGCCAACCCATGAATTTGGTAGTCTTTCCTCCTCATATGATGCATTTCCATCGTGTGGCTCAGTTTATGGGGTCTTCCTCCTTCAAGCAGGAATGCTGGGAGGACTTTGCAAAGACAAGCAGACATTTCCCTGGTTTTCTCATGTCTGAAACATCCACTTTGAGCAATGTTTAGAGAGTGAAAGCTTTTGGATTCAGCCCAGTGACGGGAAACTACATACAAATAAACACATTTAAAAAAAAATGAATTCAGGGTCTTATTTGGAGTTTAAATTCATAAGGAACTCCCCAGACTTATGCCGTTATTTCCAGTGAAACTCAAGTAGTTTGTTCCTCAATTAACCTCAGATAACAAAATAAATTGAAGAGAACTCTTTCCCATCCTACTGAGAACTCATTTTTCACAGCATTTCTGTAGGTACCCGATGGCATCGACCAAAAGAGTTTTGTTTTACCAGATCTTCATGAAGCTGAAAGAAAAAAATAGGGGTTTGTCTTCTTTGCCAGCATTTCTGTTAGTTATGGAAGTACGTCCATGTGGTCACTGCTTCTCTCTCGGAGTCTAATTAAAGTCTCCATTAAAGAAGCAATTGCACTCACTACAGATCAAGAGAAAAAGTGTCCAACACCACAAATATTTGAGTTTGGAGGAGTCTGGGGACCTCCAGGTATGATCTGCATGTGGGTTTGGACCATCACCTACAGAGCTCTGTCCTAACCAGAGACTCAGTACCTCCAGCCTTGAGTGTAACTGGTGGACCTTCCTTCTGCTTGACCCGAACAGAAGCCTGAGACCAATGATCTTCTCACATCTATGGGTAAGAATATCCTAATTCAGCCAAAGTACCTGGTGGATGATGACAATAAACAACAAAAAAATGTTCACAGCAAAATCCGATTTTTTTTTAGATGAGAAATTCCTTACTTGGTAAAATTTTTACAAATCATTTGCTATAGGTGAAGGGGATAACAACTGACATAAAAGAAAAAAAAAAAAAACCAAACAGAAAAAAGAACAAAATAACCTGGAACAAACTGTCACTGATTTCTTTAAGTCCATGAAATTAGGAGTATTACCTCTAAATAAGCGTGAGTTGTGCAGCCCTGAGTGTGGGATAGAGTAGTAGAGCATCCCTCAGAGGTAGGGCCATGGATGGCAGCCAAAAAAAAAAAGCTAAAAAGAACATAGTAATAACCAGGAGTCACAACTCTTGCCTTACTGGTCACCACTGGGTCATTTTTAATTCTTCGAAGCCTGTGTGTGACTTAGGGCTGAAGCCTTTTGCAACCTGTGGCCTCATTTACAGGAGATCACACACAAACGTGATGGGTTTGGCAGGAATTTTGGGTTGGTTTTGTTTTGGATATCCCTCCGAGGTGTCCAAACCAGCCAACCTTACTGTTATTACAACTAAGGAATAACTTCATTACCTGGGAATTAAGAGCTGGACAAATGGGGGAATGCTAAACATGCTCCAAATGCAAACTGGGCATATCTATAAAGGGGTGAGATCATTTTCATCATTTTATATTTATGTCAGGTTTTAAGGCACTGAGGTCACCTATGCAAATTCCCCTACTATTAGCTTAAGTGCAGAAAACATGCAGAGGCATTAATTTAGTAATTTATAACTCTTCCATGAATCAGTCACAGAAAGAGTCGATGGCTGCATTTGTGAATATCAAGACTGTAGCAAAACAAGTCAGACAGCAAATAGAAATTAAAATCATGAAGCATGCAATGAGAAGTATCCTGAGGATGGTCCTGTTTTAAGCTGTGCTTTATTTCCCCCATCTATTAGATACCAACTGAGTATTTCTGTTATTGCAACCAAACTCCAAATACTTACCAGCTCATACAAAATGGATTGGGCTGTAGAGCTTCACGGACCCCACACTTTGTGTAACAACCTGCAGACGAGTCGTATTTCATCTTTAATTCATTTAAAATCAAGTGGCCGCATGACATCACTCTGACATTTCCTAAGACAGTAACAGCTCGCTGATGTCACGCACATCCTAAGTAAATATGTCAAAATATATTAGCTAATATTTTTATCTGGACAGCTATCAAATTAAGTCAACAGAAAACAAACTAGGTTGAAAGCAAACATTTCCATTTTTACAGTCGGTCTCGAAAGGGAAAGAAGAAATTATTTATAACGCTGCGATTTTAACATGCAGGCAAGACCTTTCTCTTTAGACTCGAGGAAAAGGAAAACAAGAAGAGTATTACAAGCAAGGCTTATTTTCAAGTCTGCGCGGATTCCAATTTCATAGGTGCACACGCCGGCGCTCCCAGAAGACCACGATTCACAATTCTGCCTAGAAATGGGCTAAGTAGAGCTCGTCATTTTAATGTGAACATGGTGAGAGCTGGGGAGAAGCAATAACACGCAGCTGACTGCTGTTTGGGGGCTGTTTTCCCAGCGAGAGAGGTTGCTCCTGCCCCTCACATCCCGCTCCCCCCCAGAGCCGCGCACGCCAACGCTGGCACCTCCGCGCCTCGCCTTCCACCCAAGCCCCACAGGCAAATGGCAGCGACTCTGCAAAGCCTGGGGAGACTCGTTGAGAGGAGCCTGACCCTCTGCTGCGGCTTTAAATAATAAATACTGTGCTTTTCCCACATTATTGACACATTTGTCACAGGAGCCGGGGGCGCAGAGAGCGATGCCCGTCCCTGCTCCCCACCTGTTGCTCGGTGGTGGATCCAATGCCAACCTCCAAACCCAGCCTGGGGGTGGGAAGCTGCTATTGCCATTTTATTCCCAATTTTACCCTCGGCTTCGTGCCCAGTTTCCCTCCCAGAGATCACAGAATCATAGAATCATTCAGGTTGGAAGAGACCCTTGGGATCATCAAGTCCAACCATCTCCCCTACTCTACAAAGTCCTCCCCTACACCATATCCCTCAGTACCCCATCTAAACGGCCCTTAAACACAGCCAGGGATGGGGACTCCACCCCCTCCCTGGGCAGCCTCTTCCAATGCCCGACCACTCTCTCTGTGAAAAATTCCTTCCTAATGTTTAGTCTAAACCTCCCCTGTTGGAGCTTGAAGCCATTCCCTCTCGTTCTGTCACTAATTACCTGTGAGAAGAGACCAGCACCAACCTCTCTACAGTGTCCTTTCAAGGAGTTGTAGAGAGTGATGAGGTCTCACCCTCAGCCTCCTCTTCCTCACACTAAACAGCCCCAGCTCCTTCAGCCATTCCTCATATGATTTGTCTTCCAGGCCCTTCACCAGTTTCGTTGCCCTCCTCTGCACCTGCTCCAGCACCTCCAGATCTCTCTTGGATTGAGGTGCCCAGAACTGGACACAACACTCAAGGTGTGGCCTCACCAGTGCCGAGTACAGGGGGCCCCCAGCTTGGCACCAAAGCTCTCGGCTTTCTCCCAAAACTAGCCCCAAGTGACAAACCTGCTAGGACTACACAACCTGGTGTGTTCAGAGCTGTAAATTGTGTATCCCTCAGATAAAACACATACCCAAACATCACCATTATAACTCAGAAAAGCTAAAAATGTGTGCAAGAATAACTTGAGAAAAGCTTTGGCCCACGAGCCAAAGGAAGGGAAAGACCACAGTGATCAAAATATGACAAAGGAGATAAAAATAATCATAAAGGAGGTAATAAGAAGGATAGGCCTGGGAAAAGACCACAGTGATCAAAATATGACAAAGGAGATAAAAATAATCATAAAGGAGGAAATAAGAAGGACACGGATAGGCCTGGGATAGAAAAGGCATTATCAGCTACTAATTTTAATGCTTTCTCTCATTTGCTGGGCATCTCAGAGGAAGCCAGGCATGATGCAGGCCCTTCACAATATACCTCCAGTACGAGGAGAGGTAAGATGTCAGCACACCTTACACACACAGCAGTGATTTAAAAAATCACCTCGGAATAACGCTTACAATGTGCAAAAATCTGAAGTGTAAACACGTGTGTGAACAATGAACCTGTGGGTGACAAAGATGATTTACAGACAGACAGAAATTTACGATAAACATATATATAGGGAGTATAAAGACATTAGATAGAGTCAGACCATGCTAAGAAAATCCCAAATGGGTTAGAGAGATTTTAACCAGCTAGGAATTACTGATACCCCTTTAGAGAGTGGATAAACTGAACCACATGATGAATTTCTTCACTGTTGAAGTAAATCAGAGGGAGGGAGCCCTTCCCTATGGATACCCCCTGTCTTTGCTGACTGTTCTTCCTCTCTCCTGAACGGCCCCTGGCAAAGATTCAAGACAAGTGTCTAGAAGTGGGGTTCAGGGTGTAACATCTGTCTGTAGGGCTGTCCTGGGAGTTTGGAAAAGAATGAAAGGCTGATGAGTCGATTGTCCAAGAAATTTGTCACTTTTAGAAGCTGGGCTGCTCGTCCCGAGCTGGGTTATCAAAATGATGTGGCCTGAGACCTGCGTGAGCCTCCCCATGGTCCTGGAGATTATAAGAACTGGAAAGAAGACATAAAACAATGCCAGGGCCTAAGACAGGGTAAGAGCATTTGGCAGCAAGCCTGGACTTTCTTCTCCCTGGAGAAGAGCTGTTGGCACTTGTACTGGAAAGCGATGAACAAACATTTCTGCTTGTGCAGCATTTCCAGGCTGGAGGGACTGAGAAACCGCTCTACAGAAAGGACTTACAGAGGGGTGAGTTTTGGAAATCCAGGAAGGATGGAATTTGAGATTTGATGTAAAATCGAACATATCAAGCACAGAGACAAATCACATTCTAGTATCAAAGTGACAACCCCTCTCCTTCAGTTTCTACTCATTTCTGCAGAATACAAAGGGAAGCCCCTACAGTTTGAGATCCCAAGGACCTTCAGGGAGGAGGTGTCAGGGGGATTCTGCTGGCCCCTGGGAGCACGTCTAGGGAGCTTTCTATTGCAAGATGACAGTAATTAACAAACTTAAAGTTCCCTACTTCCAATTAAGATATCTGTAAGTGCTTGACTGTTCTTAATCTTAACGTGTAAACGCCTGGAACAGCCAAGGGCTTCTTGGCCAAAAGAGAGAGGTGAGAGAGTCTAAGAAGAATCACATCCTACAAATTTGAAATAAAAGTACTATAACAAATATCCGTTTCACATTTAACTGCTTCATCTTTTCTAAAGCCAAATCCATCGTTAATGAGCTCACACTAGAAAAATTGTATCAATATAGCTCATGCCGAATACCTGAAAAGAAAAGAAGTCTTTCCTCCTACTACAGTCTTTTTTAAAATGTATATATCTGTGGGCAGAAGAGATTTATTTTTTTTTCACCTGCCAAGAGTAAATGCTTCTAGTTGAGGCAGCTGTAGGCATAATTAATTGCAGAAGGAAGCCTGTTTTCACACTCCATCTATATAAATCACAGATTCAGGTACATGTATTTTTAATAAGTGCACCTTAAAAGCACAGATGAAATAAGATCAGCTCAATATCTCAAAAGCAAAATTATTAAAGGTTTGTTTCTCTTTCTGTCTAGACCCAGCATCTGCTTTGCTGAGTGATGAGTGTCTCTTGACATGGAATACA
This sequence comes from Calidris pugnax, assembly GCF_001431845.1. NCBI lineage: Eukaryota > Metazoa > Chordata > Aves > Charadriiformes > Scolopacidae > Calidris > Calidris pugnax. Next base: position 5,670,997 of record NW_015090865.1, on the reverse strand, counting down.
CGTGAAGCAGAGGGAAAAAACGTCAGGAGATCAGGAATATAATGTAAAGAAATGGTTACAGAGGAACCCCTGTGAATGTTTTCTTTTGCTGCTCCATCAATACCTGTTCAAGTTTTCATTTGAATTTTTAAGTCTTTGACTTTACTACTTTTCTTACTTTTTCGGTTTTAATTAGTTGATTTTTCTACTAGTTTATAGCAGGAGAGTTTTCACATACACCTACTGCATGCCCAAAAACAATTAAACCGCTGATAGTCAGGTATTTACAAAATCAAGTGCAGAGGATGTCCAGCAACTGCTGACGCCAGAAAATAACCTGAAGCAGGAGAAAGAGGAGTCCTGGTACACGAGGCTACTGAAGAGACTGATCTGGGGGCAGCAAATTTAAGTAATCCAATGGTACATTTTCTTTTCACGATTTTCCACTAGGACAAGAAGGAGACTGATTTTTTTTAATTATCAGTTACATTTTCAGCCTTCTTCACAGACAAATACTTGTTTTTCAAATACATATTTCTCTGTGAAGGCGGCTGAAAATGTAACTGATAAGTAAAAAAAAAAATACTGGAAAAAAAGAGAAAGAATGGATTTCTTTCCATTCTTTTCAGAAGAACAGAAACCACTGGCAGCAAGCCCCACCTCTCTTTAAAAATAAAATATATGTTTCGATTCTGAACTAGCAAATCTACAAACCACCTGTGGAAGGAAGGTGCTGGGTGCTCAACTCTCACTTCAGTGGGCAAACGCCGGTGCCCAGCTCTTTGCCATTTCAACCACAAACCTTTTCTCTGCACATTAAAGCCCTTCTCAGTCACAGGTACTTCCTCCTGCCTCGGGGACAAAGGAAAACAAATGTTTCTTCTGATAACACACAACAACCCCGCTCGCTTATCAGCCCCTTTCACCTCGTGATGCAGCAGCACCTTTGATAAACACAGAGCATCAATATTTAGTCAGGAGCAGTGATTTAGCCTCCTTGCTGCCAGAATACATTACACACTTAAAGATGCATATTTGGAGTAGGCACTAGAGGAGAGGAAAAAAAAAAATAAAAATAAAAAAAAACACCTTCTTTTTTTGTCTTCTTGGGTTTTGCATGCTAATTGTCACGCTCACACAGCTGAGAGATTCCATCAGGCTGGAAAAGCTCTTCCATGCTGTTTTGCCAGCCCGCGTCGGTCCTGCCCTCCTGCATCCCTGTCATTCCAAGCCTTTGCCCTCTCCTGAGCAGCCGCCGCCGATCGCGCTAAATTGGGTAGTGGTTTTGGAAGTGAACAAATTGGGACTAGAAAAAGACCCCAAGCTCATTTTCAATTTTGTTCCGAGCTCCTGCTTGAACTCAAGTACTCAGGAAAGCAATAAATAGGCCAGGGCCATAGGGGAACAGCACTTGATGTACATTTGGGTCAGGGGCTACCACTAGGATTTCCTTAGAAATCCAGACGATATTACAGTGGAAAAAAAAATATATATAAAAAAACCAAACCACTAAAAAGTTTTGCACGGAACAGTTTGGCTTAGTCACGCACCCGATACTTACTGAGACACTGCGATAACAGGGCGAGCAGCACTGAAAAACAGACAAAATTGGTATTTAGAAGAATGTTTATTTTACCCAACCACTTACACACTGTAAACTTACCTCCTCCAGTGTCTCAGCTTCCACTTTTAAAATAGGTATTCTACACTTGTACAAATAATTACTGTGAAAAGACAGTAGCTGATGGAGACTGTGCACTTTTAGGGAAATCTGTATTTTAGTCTCTAATAAGTCAATAATTTAATAGCAAAATTTCAGTCTTTGTCATTATTATAATAAATACATATATAGTACATATATAAATATAATAATAGATCCTTAAATTGAAGTCATTCTTATATTATCCAAACGATTATCACTGTATAATTAAGCAAAATAACCAACTGCATCTCCTTTTTTTATTCTTCTGCCTTGTCCAGATGCCTAACAAGGAACACATTGAGGGAAATTAGGGTGTTTTTTTTTTAAAATGGAAACTTTATTAATCATATGGAGTTCGGTGGGCTGTTTAGTTCAGGTTTGCTTCCTTTCCCTCATACACAGGCTGGAAAGGCTTTGTGTTAAAATGAGCAATTTCAGCTTTGCAGAGATATTAAAATCTCTTATTTCTGAGGGCTTCACTTGCTTTTTTCTTAGGGAACTTTTAATGATGATGCATAATTACTAGTACATGAAACACCTCTATGTTCATTACAGTCCTGCCTTTTGAAGCAGCAAAGGGGATACTTTGGTATTTGTACAAGTAGATTTGATTAATGGAAACAACCAGCGGCTGTTGTTTATCTTGACTCCTTTCATTCCCTCGCAGTTGGGCACTGTTTATTATCACTCACTTTGGAGTGAAAGAAAATGATAAAATACTTCTTCTAATGGAATGAATCATTCAAAGAAATGACAGGAGAATACAAAAAAGCAAGAAACATCCACCTTTGCTATTAAGGTCCTTCTCCCTTTACCCTTCAGGGACATCCTGGAGTTTTTCATTAACCCTAAATTTCCTTCGAGGAAGAAAAAAAAAATTCTCAAATTGTTTACAAAATGATCAGAGTGGCACAAAGAGTGACCAGAGGTGCTTATTCTCACCTTTCAGATCCTGCCCCTATCACTTCAGCGGGCTGTTCAGCAGACAACACAAAATACACAGACTGGATTAGAAATTAGAAAAAAAGTTCAAGAAACAGGGACGACAAAGCTTAGAGCTATGTTATTAAACAAGGCCTGAAAAGCTGGTTTCAAAAATGTAATTTTTGACAGTAATGTGATACCTGGTACTGGGGGGATCACATGATGGGTTCCCACCTTGGTACATAGGGAGAAAACCATGGAAATGTGGCAATAAGGGTACGAAACCAAATTACTCCATAGCCAGTTCCCACCACTAAAATTAAATATTAGAGTGGATCCCATCACCCTTGAAATAAAGCCTAAAAAGCCACCTGCCAAGGAATTGACTAAGCCTTTTTTTAAAAAGGGACCATAAAGTTGGGAAAGCCTGTCAGTACCTGCACCAATATTATTTGTTGGCACCAAAAACATCAAAGGGGACCCTGAAAAAACCAAGACCCCTTGGTCCACACAGTCCCAGCTCCTAAAGCAGGTTGGGTTTAGACCCTGCAGGCAACCCTTTTACCTAAACAGAGAGAGTTTTCAGTACATTGGATGTAGAAGAGCACCGGGTTATAATGTCCTCCATGTCTATTTACTGATGGGCTTCATTCATAGAATCACAGAATGGTTCAGGTTGGAAGGGACCTCAACGATCATCTAGTTCAGACACCCTGCCCTGGGCAGGGACACCTCCCACAGGAGCACATTCTTATCCAGTGAAATACCTCATAAAGTTATAACTTTTTAATTATTTTTTTTTTTTTTAATATAAAAAAGCATCTCAACAAAAATATTCGTCCAGGTTCTATATGAATGGTAGTAAACTCCAAATGGCTTTTCTCTCCGCTATGGGGAGACCTCCAATGACTTTGCCAATACAACTGAGCCAATATGAAAAGCTTCTGCATTTCCACCTTGACATCACCATCGTGGTCTCCAAACATGATGTAGGTTGGACAGAGAAGCTGAGCTCACCTTGTTGGACCTTTGCAACCTGCAGCCAGAAGCAGCAGGAGCTCGGTTCATACCATGGGATGTGCAACTTCTGGAGTCTCGCAGCGAGCAGGGCCTGCAAAAATC